>NC_092229.1:9408716-9583716 GCF_036320965.1 Panulirus ornatus
ACCACGCCGCTTTTGCCCTCCGACACCCTGCGCCCGCTAACCTGAGAGGTAAGGAGCGGAAGGTGGCGGAGCGCACACACCACGCCGCTTTTGCCCTCCGACACCCTGCGCCCGCTAACCTGAGAGGTAAGGAGCGGAAGGTGGCGGAGCGCACACACCACGCCGCTTTTGCCCTCCGACACCCTGCGCCCGCTAACCTGAGAGGTAAGGAGCGGAAGGTGGCGGAGCGCACACACCACGCCGCTTTTGCCCTCCGACACCCTGCGCCCGCTAACCTGAGAGGTAAGGAGCGGAAGGTGGCGGAGCGCACACACCACGCCGCTTTTGCCCTCCGACACCCTGCGCCCGCTAACCTGAGAGGTAAGGAGCGGAAGGTGGCGGAGCGCACACACCACGCCGCTTTTGCCCTCCGACACCCTGCGCCCGCTAACCTGAGAGGTAAGGAGCGGAAGGTGGCGGAGCGCACACACCACGCCGCTTTTGCCCTCCGACACCCTGCGCCCGCTAACCTGAGAGGTAAGGAGCGGAAGGTGGCGGAGCGCACACACCACGCCGCTTTTGCCCTCCGACACCCTGCGCCCGCTAACCTGAGAGGTAAGGAGCGGAAGGTGGCGGAGCGCACACACCACGCCGCTTTTGCCCTCCGACACCCTGCGCCCGCTAACCTGAGAGGTAAGGAGCGGAAGGTGGCGGAGCGCACACACCACGCCGCTTTTGCCCTCCGACACCCTGCGCCCGCTAACCTGAGAGGTAAGGAGCGGAAGGTGGCGGAGCGCACACACCACGCCGCTTTTGCCCTCCGACACCCTGCGCCCGCTAACCTGAGAGGTAAGGAGCGGAAGGTGGCGGAGCGCACACACCACGCCGCTTTTGCCCTCCGACACCCTGCGCCCGCTAACCTGAGAGGTAAGGAGCGGAAGGTGGCGGAGCGCACACACCACGCCGCTTTTGCCCTCCGACACCCTGCGCCCGCTAACCTGAGAGGTAAGGAGCGGAAGGTGGCGGAGCGCACACACCACGCCGCTTTTGCCCTCCGACACCCTGCGCCCGCTAACCTGAGAGGTAAGGAGCGGAAGGTGGCGGAGCGCACACACCACGCCGCTTTTGCCCTCCGACACCCTGCGCCCGCTAACCTGAGAGGTAAGGAGCGGAAGGTGGCGGAGCGCACACACCACGCCGCTTTTGCCCTCCGACACCCTGCGCCCGCTAACCTGAGAGGTAAGGAGCGGAAGGTGGCGGAGCGCACACACCACGCCGCTTTTGCCCTCCGACACCCTGCGCCCGCTAACCTGAGAGGTAAGGAGCGGAAGGTGGCGGAGCGCACACACCACGCCGCTTTTGCCCTCCGACACCCTGCGCCCGCTAACCTGAGAGGTAAGGAGCGGAAGGTGGCGGAGCGCACACACCACGCCGCTTTTGCCCTCCGACACCCTGCGCCCGCTAACCTGAGAGGTAAGGAGCGGAAGGTGGCGGAGCGCACACACCACGCCGCTTTTGCCCTCCGACACCCTGCGCCCGCTAACCTGAGAGGTAAGGAGCGGAAGGTGGCGGAGCGCACACACCACGCCGCTTTTGCCCTCCGACACCCTGCGCCCGCTAACCTGAGAGGTAAGGAGCGGAAGGTGGCGGAGCGCACACACCACGCCGCTTTTGCCCTCCGACACCCTGCGCCCGCTAACCTGAGAGGTAAGGAGCGGAAGGTGGCGGAGCGCACACACCACGCCGCTTTTGCCCTCCGACACCCTGCGCCCGCTAACCTGAGAGGTAAGGAGCGGAAGGTGGCGGAGCGCACACACCACGCCGCTTTTGCCCTCCGACACCCTGCGCCCGCTAACCTGAGAGGTAAGCGGCGGAAGGTGGCGGAGCGCACACACCACGCCGCTTTTGCCCTCCGACACCCTGTGCGCGCTAACCTGAGAGGTAAGCGGCGGAAGGTGGCGGAGCGCACACACCACGCCGCTTTTGCCCTCCGACACCCTGTGCGCGCTAACCTGAGAGGTAAGCGGCGGAAGGTGGCGGAGCGCACACACCACGCCGCTTTTGCCCTCCGACACCCTGTGCGCGCTAACCTGAGAGGTAAGCGGCGGAAGGTGGCGGAGCGCACACACCACGCCGCTTTTGCCCTCCGACACCCTGTGCGCGCTAACCTGAGAGGTAAGCGGCGGAAGGTGACGGAGCGCATCCCAGGCCCTCTTTGCCCTCCGACACCCTGTGCGCGCTAACCTGAGAGGTAAGCGGCGGAAGGTGACGGAGCGCATCCGAGGCCATCTTTGCCCTCCGACACCCTGTGCGCGCTAACCTGAGAGGTAAGCGGCGGAAGGTGACGGAGCGCATCCCAGGCCCTCTTTGCCCTCCGACACCCTGTGCGCGCTAACCTGAGAGGTAAGCGGCGGAAGGTGACGGAGCGCATCCGAGGCCATCTTTGCCCTCCGACACCCTGTGCGCGCTAACCTGAGAGGTAAGCGGCGGAAGGTGACGGAGCGCATCCCAGGCCCTCTTTGCCCTCCGACACCCTGTGCGCGCTAACCTGAGAGGTAAGCGGCGGAAGGTGACGGAGCGCATCCCAGGCCCTCTTTGCCCTCCGACACTCTGTGCGCAAATTTACGGAGCGCTTCTTGTGGCGTTTTTGGGCAGGCCCTTTCCGATTTGTAACCTGTGCTCTGGGACAACAATCCTGTGAGTCCAGGTTAGGGCTTTGACCGTGCACATCTCAAGGTCCCGGTATGTCAGCCCTAACCCTCTGAGAGCACTCGCGCTTTCTTGACACCATGCACCTCGCCAACTTAAGGTGGCCGATGTTACGTGCACGGTATCTTTCCCGGTGTATTCCCGTACGCCTTGTAAGACTTCCGGGGTACCGTAGTAGCTGCACTTATGATGGTGTGCACCTGAAAGCGGGAAGTGAACCCCAGAGACCTGTGTGTCAAATATGTAGGCCTCTGTGCCTTTGGAAGCGACGATGTTCGGCTTCCGAAAGGACCCCACAATCGGAATGCGCGGCTCGCAGGACACCTCATAACCCCCTTTGTCTCAGTCGCCCAGCCAAATAGGCACAGATGTTGTCGTGTCGTTTTACCCTCCCGCCATGTGTACGAGGGCACATCTGTGCGATGTGCCCGAGCGTACCTGGCTTCTGACAGGTGTCACAGAGGCCGTTGATCTCGGGCCGGCCTCTGGACGCCCTGGCAGGGGTGGGTAATGCGGCTATCCGCACTTGGACAGCCCTCACATAATCAGCGCCTGACAGGAAACGGTTCCCGCTATTCACCCATCTGCTCACCTGAGGCACAGCGGCAGATGGAGCGAGAGCTGCACGGTCGACGGTGCTGACCAGGTTGGCCCTCCATACCTGCTGGCGTTCGGATTTACTACCCGCCTGTCGACCAGCAATGCATGCGGGTCCAGACCAGCGCTGCAGCTTGCTCAACACTGCAGGCTCCCGGACAACCGCCTGAATCACTGGGTCGGTCGAACCGCGCTTGGTTATTTTGCCGGACGGTTGAAACAAAGTCTGGTATACCCAGCCCACCATCTCCAGTTGCCGAGTGGAAGAATGCACAGGGCACGTCATGGGCTAGGCGCAGCCAGCGGCGAACCGCCACTCGCACTTGCCTGTCCATGCGTGCTAACTGAGTCATATACTTCCCCCAGCACTAGTCGATGCATGAGCTTGGGCATCAGATGCTCCACAAGCAACGTAATCCGTTGTTGAGGTTTTAGAGGGCCTCTGGTGATGTTTCGTAGCCCCTCTTCTAGCAAAGCCCCGTATGACTTACGCCGACCCCCGGCCCCGACAAGAGTCCCGAGGTACTTGTATTCGTCCTCAGCACTCATGGATCCGACAGCGCTCTCCAAGACTTGGAACGCCCTGTTCTTATTGACGTACCAAGTCTTGCGCTTATCGTCGACCTCCATGCTGAGGGTACGACACTTCCCTGGGTTGACCTGAAGCCCATGCCCCCGCGAGGGTCGCAGCCATCACGTCCATTGCCTTCTGCAAGCCAGTGGGCGTCTGCGCAACCAGAACCAAATCATCGGCAAAAGCCAATGCTGACACTGTTTGGTCCCCCCAACTTAACCCCTACACCGGTCTCCTTCACCCTTGCGATTCCCTCGTCAGAGTCATAGTTACTCCTGCCGTTTACCCGCGCTTGGTTGAATCTCTTCACTTTGACATTCAGAGCACTGGGCAGAAATCACATTGCGTCAACATCCATTACAACCATCGCAATGCTTTGTTTTAATTAGACAGTCGGATTCCCCTTGTCCGTGCCAGCTCTGAGCTGATTGCTTGATGCCAGCCGAGGTGGGACTAAAGTGAACCCAAAAGGCAATTATTATAATCCATCAACCCACAATCAACCAAATTGGAAATGGTAGTAGTAGTAGGTCCACGGAACCAAGGCCCAGCCACCATCGTGAGAACACGACCACGCAGCCTGGTGCGCTCCACGGAAGGGTCATCAGAGATACGCCGGTCCGAACTGGATTCAGAGTTGTCGCTGTAGCAGTAAATGCTGGTTGTTGTTTATCATTATTATCAGTGACAAGCCGTACATCACAAAATTCCACACCCCTTCACCTTAGCCACCCAATGACGCCGACACATTACTACTGCCTTGCTTGCCTGCGTCAACGACGACGACTACGACCCTGCCTGCACGTATGTTAATAATACCATGTTACATCAACAACAGCAGCACAGAAGAAGAAGAAGAAGCACCTTGCAGGGGTAACGGGGTAACACAGATGTGTGCCAACAATGGATGGTGGGTGAGGAAGAAGAGCTTTGCTATGATGATGCAGAGGACTTGACGACAACAACATCACGTCCAACACCACCACCACAACATCTTTCACCTTGTCCAGTCCTGCGCCTGAACCCAGGCCCGCTTCCTGCACAGGCCCGACTGGCTCAACCCTCAGAGCCAATCTTTGTCCCGAAGTTACGGATCTAACTTGCCCACTTCCCTTACCTACATTAATCTATCGTCCAGAGGCTTCTTACCTTGGAGACCAGATGCGGATATTGATACGTGCTGGCCCGAGACTAGGCGCAGCCGACTTTATTGGGAGGAAAAGTCTGCTCTACCTCAGTTACCTTCCCTCGCGTTTTCAAGGACCGGCAGTGGAGCACGGGATGCCGCAAGAACCGCGGCGCTCTACGGCTAACCGTTTTACAAGCACCCTTTCTTCCGGCGAATGGCTTCCAGGGTCACGGCGCCTTAAACAGAAAAGGAAACTCTTTCCCGGTCCACCGCCGGCGTACGAGAGCTGGTTCCCGTTACCGGGTTCCTGTACAGGTATGTCACGACTGCAGCCGCAACAAAATTATCAACGGCATTCCCATGCATGCTGCTGCCATAAACTCCAACTCCCCCTCCTCCTTCTACTAATCCTGCTAATGTTGTTGCTGCTGATGATGACGATGCAAGAAGCAAGCATTCAGAGACAGACAGTCGTACAACGGACACAAGACGTAGAAGTATAAAGAAGAAGAGGAGCAAGGCAGTCAGACCATGTTACATCGAGAAGCTTCTCGATGCTGCCACAGTCACCTGTTTGGTGTCCGGGGCCAGGTTGCGGAATTATAACCGTATTTCCTTTCGCCACTGAACCCATCTAGCAACTCCCGTTGGGGTATCAAGGAACTAATGTCAACAAAAAATGGGTCTCGTAATAACAGCAGCAAGATCATGACTATTATGATTACTGTTACTACTAAGGCCGCTGTCAACACGTCATTCCATGACAATTCGCAACCGCTCACCTTTGCGGGAAAAAGACGAAGAGGCCACGGCATCAGCAGCAGCAGCAGCAGCTCTGAGCTGTAAAGCTTCAAAAACTACGACTACTACTACTACCAACCAACCAACCCCTCCACTTTCTCGCTTGTGGTCGTTGCCTCTAACGTGGGATCAGGCTCTCGCCTTGGGCTTAGGATCGACTAACCCATGTCCAACTGATGTTCACATGGAACCCTTCTCCGCCTCGGCCTTCGAGGAGAGTCTCTCTCGATGATTTGCTACTACCACCAAGATCTGCACCAGTGGCGGCTCCAGGCCGGCCCACGCCGTACCCTTCAACGCACACCACAGCGACCCTCCTACTCACCGGGGCTTCGAGGCCCGACCACATACGTGTCGGACCATTAGTGCCCCGGCGGTCGAGTATCGGGAGAATGCTCGGGCGCCATACCATTTTAAGGGCTGCTAGTTGCTTCGGCAGGTGAGTTGTTACACACTCCTTAGCGGATTCCAACTTCCATAGCCACCGTCCTGCTGTCTATAGCAATCAACACCTTTTGATGGGATCAAAACAGGCATTCATTTAGGCCCCTTAACTCGAGGTTTTGGTCCGTGTTCTGCTAACTAGTCATAATAATGATAAACATTGGGCCGGCGGCGGCTGCTGCTGCTGGTCCGGTGTAAGACGCTAGAGGATATGATGCAAAACACCCAACCTCTCACGGCATAAGTACACCCACAACTACATCACTACGCCGCACTCACAACAATGCATGCATGCATGCCATCAGATCCTTTAGTGTTCTCACTGAAGAGGAGTCAGAGGAGGAGGAGGAAGTTGCATTGAAGGAGGCTCCTGTGGTTTTGGGGCAGATCACTGTTACTACGATTCGCACGCGCACGGCCAAGTGACATGGTATAATAGCATTTACCTGCCCAGGCGCCGAGGTAGAAACTTAGGTCTCCCCGTACCGTCGTCTCACAAACCAACAACAGTTATTACCTTATCTTAAGCAAAACACCTCACAAACATAGAGGCCATGCTTTTTTCTCGTTTTCTCTTTCTCCATCATCAACTCCCCACGTTTGTACCAGCAATAACACAGACCATGGGTAGAGATGTTTGTCCCAGTCCTCCTCCTCAGATACATTTGGCACCTGCAGTCCTGGTGAGGCAGCAGCCAAAAGCAGTCGGAGGAGCTTCATATTATCTCTCTCTCTTGGGGGTGGGGGGAGTGGGTGTATTTATGACGATTTCCGCCGTACCACCCATCCCAAAATGCCACCAGAAGCGCTTCGTAAATTTGCGCTCCTTACCTCTCAGGTTAGCGCGCACAGCGTGTCGGAGCGGAAAAATGCCACCAGAGACGCTCCGTTACTTTTCGCTCCTTACCTCTCAGGTTAGCGCGCACAGAGTATCGGAGGGCAATAATGGCCTTGGATACGCTCCGTCACTTCGCGCTCCTTACTTCTCAGGTTAGCGCGCACAGAGTGTCGGAGCGCAAAAATGCCACCAGAGGCGCTCCGTAAATTTGCGCTCCTTACTTCTCAGTTTAGCGCGCACAGAGTGTCGGAGGGCAAAAATGGTCCCGGAGAAGCTCCGTTACTTTTCGCTCCTTACTTCTCAGGTTACCGCGCACATAGTGTCGGAGGGCAAAAATGGTCCCGGAGACGCTCCGTTACTTTTCGCTCCTTACCTCTCAGGTTAGCGCGCACAGAGTGTCGGAGTGCAAAAATGGTCCCGGAGACGCTCCGTTACTTTTCGCTCCTTACCTCTCGGCCTATCACGCACATAGTGTCGGAGGGCAAAAATGGTCCCGGAGACGCTGCGTTACTTTTCGCTCCTTACTTCTCAGGTTACGCGCACAGAATGTCGGAGGGCAAAAATGGTCCTGGAGACGCTCCGTTACTTTTCGCTCCTTACCTCTCAGGTTAGCGCGCACAGAGTGTCGGAGTGCAAAAATGGTCCCGGAGACGCTCCGTTACTTTTCGCTCCTTACCTCTCGGCCTATCACGCACATAGTGTCGAAGGGCAAAAATGGTCCCGGAGAAGCTCCGTTACTTTTCGCTCCTTACCTCTCAGGTTAGCGCCCACAGAGTGTCGGAGTGCAAAAATGCCACCAGAAGCGCTCCGTAAATTTGCGCTCCTTACCTCTCAGGTTAGCGCGCACAGAGTGTCGGAGGGCAAAAATGGTCCCGGAGACGCTCCGTTACTTTTCGCTCCTTACCTCTCAGGTTAGCGCGCACAGAGTGTAGGAGGGCAAAAATGGCCTCGGATGCGCTCCGTCACCTTCCGTTCCCTACCTCTCAGGTTAGCGCCCACAGAGTGTCGGAGGGCAAAAATGGTGCCAGAGACGCTCCGTTACTTTTCGCTCCTTACTTCTCAGGTTAGCGCGCACAGCGTGTCGGAGCGCAAAAATGCCACCAGAGGCGCTCCGTAAATTTGCGCTCCTTACCTCTCAGGTTAGCGCCCACAGAGTGTCGGAGGGCAAAAATGGTCCCGGAGAAGCTCCGTTACTTTTCGCTCCTTACTTCTCAGGTTACCGCGCACATAGTGTCGGAGGGCAAAAATGGTCCCGGAGACGCTCCGTTACTTTTCGCTCCTTACCTCTCGGCCTATCACGCACATAGTGTCGGAGGGCAAAAATGGTCCCGGAGACGCTGCGTTACTTTTCGCTCCTTACTTCTCAGGTTACGCGCACAGAATGTCGGAGGGCAAAAATGGTCCCGGAGGCGCTCCGTAAATTTGCGCTCCTTACTTCTCAGGTTAGCGCGCACAGTGTGTCGGAGGGCAAAAATGGTCCCGGAGAAGCTCCGTTACTTTTCGCTCCTTACTTCTCAGGTTAGCGCGCACAGAGTGTCTGAGGGCAAAAATGGTCCGGAGATGCTCCGTTACTTTTCGCTCATTACTTGTCAGGTTAGCGCGCACAGAGTGTAGGAGGGCAAAAATGGCCTCGGATGCGCTCGGTCACCTTCCGTTCCCTACCTCTCAGGTTAGCGCGCACAGAGTGTCGGAGGGCAAAAATGCCACCAGAGGCGCTCAGTAAAGTTGCGCTCCTTACCTTTCATCTTAGAGCGCACAGAGTATCGGAGGGCAAAAATGGCCTTGGGTACGCTCCGTCACTTCGCGCTCCTTACTTCTCAGGTTAGCGCGCACAGAGTGTCAGAGGGCAAAAATGGTCCCGGAGACGCTCCGTTACTTTTCGCCCCTTACCTCTCGGCCTATCACGCACATAGTATCAAGGCAAAAATGGTCCCGGAGAAGCTCCGTTACTTTTCGCTCCTTACTTCTCAGGTTACCGCGCACAGAGTGTCGGAGGGCAAAAATGGTCCCGGAGACGCTCCGTTACTTTTCGCTCCTTACTTCTCAGGTTACCGCGCACAGAGTGTCGGAGGGCAAAAATAGTCCCGGAGACGCTCCGTAAATTTGCGCTCCTTACCTCTCAGGTAAGCGCGCACAGAGTATCGGAGGGCAATAAATGCCTTTGATACGCTCCGTCACTTCGCGCTCCTTACTTCTCAGTTACGCGCCACAGAGTGTCGGAGGGCAAAAATGGTCCCGGAGAGCTCCGTTACTTTTCGCTCCTTACTTCTCAGTTTACCGCGCACAGAGTGTTCGAGGGCAAAAATGGACCGGAGACGCTCCGTTACTTTTCGCTCCTTACCTCTCGGCCTATACCGCACATAGTGTCGGAGGGCAAAAATGACCTCGGATGCGCTCCGTCACCTTTCCGTTCCTACCTCTCAGGTTAGCGCGCACAGGTGTCGGAGGGCAAAAATGCCCAGAGCGCTCCGTAAATTTGCGCTCCTTACTTCTCAGGTTAGCGCGCACAAGTGTCGGAGGGCAAAAATGGTCCCGGAGAAGCTCCGTTACTTTTCGCTCCTTACTTCTCAGGTTACCGCGCACAAGTGTCGGAGGGCAAAAATGGTCCCGGAGACGCTCCGTTACTTTTCGCTCCTTACCTCTCGGCCTATCGCGCACAGAGTGTCGGAGGGCAAAAATGGCCCAGAGAGCGCTCCGTACTTTTCGCTCCTTACTTCTCAGGTTAGCGCGCACAGAGTGTCGGAGGGCAAAAATGGCCCTGAGACGCTCCGTTACTTTGCGCTCCTTACCTCTCAGGTCTAGCGCGCACAGAGTGTCCGGAGGGCAAAAATGGTCCCGGAGACGCTCCGTTACTTTTCGCTCCTTACCTCTCGGCCTATCACGCACATAGTGTCGGAGGGCAAAAATGGTCCCGGAGACGCTCCGTTACTTTTCGCTCCTTACCTCTCGGCCTATGCGCGCACATAGTGTCGGAGGGCAAAAATGTCCCGGAGACGCTCCGTTACTTTTCGCTCCTTTCCTCTCCGGGCCTAGCGCGCACAGAGTGTCGGAGGGCAAAAATGGTCCCGGAGACGCTCCGTTACTTTTCGCTCCTTACCTCTCAGGTTAGCGCGCACAGAGTGTCGGAGTGCAAAAATGGTCCCGGAGACGCTCCGTTACTTTTCGCTCCTTACCTCTCAGGTTACCACGCACAGAGTGTCGGAGGGCAAAAATGGTCCCGGAGACGCTCCGTTACTTTTCGCTCCTTACCTCTCAGGTTAGCGCGCACAGAGTGTAGGAGGGCAAAAATGGCCTCGGATGCGCTCCGTCACCTTCCGTTCAATACCTCTCAGGTTAGCGCGCACAGAGTGTCGGAGCGTAAAAATGCCACCAGAGGCGCTCCGTAAATTTGCGCTCCTTACCTCAGGTTAGCGCGCACAGAGTATCAGAGGGCAAAAATGGCCTTGGATAAGCTCCGTTACTTTTCGCTCCTTACTTCTCAGGTTAGCGCGCAGAGAGTGTCGGAGGGCAAAAATGGTCCCGGAGAAGCTCCGTTACTTTTCGCTCCTTACTTCTCTGGTTACCGCGCACAGAGTGTCGGAGGGCAAAAATGGTCCCGGAGACGCTCCTTTACTTTTCGCTCCTTACTTCTCGGCCTATCACGCACATAGTGTCGAAGGGCAAAAATGGTCCCGGAGACGCTCCGTTACTTTTCGCTCCTTACTTCTCAGGTTACCGCGCACAGAGTGTCGGAGGGCAAAAATGGTCCCGGAGAAGCTCCGTTACTTTTCGCTCCTTACCTCTCGGCCTATCACGCACATAGTGTCGGAGGGCAAAAATGGTCCCGGAGACGCTCCGTACTTTTCGCTCCTTACTTCTCAGGTTACCACGCACACAGTGTCGGAGGGCAAAAATGGTCCCGGAGACGCTCCGTTACTTTTCGCTCCTTACCTCTCGGCCTATCACGCACATAGTGTCGGAGGGCAAAAATGGTCCCGGAGACGCTCCGTACTTTTCGCTCCTTACTTCTCAGGTTACCACGCACACAGTGTCGGAGGGCAAAAATGGTCCCGGAGACGCTCCGTTACTTTTCGCTCCTTACCTCTCGGCCTATCACGCACATAGTGTCGGAGGGCAAAAATGGTCCCAGAGACGCTCCGTCACCTTGCTCTCCTTGTCTCTCAGCCTATGGGACATTGAGGGTCGGAGCTGAAAAACATGGCACCCTCCTCCTCCTTGCATGGAAGGTAATGGGGAAACCACCTCACAATTATCGACGCCAGTAGCGTCCGCAGCGAGTTTCCTTCTTACCTGAGAACATTATATGAGTCACAAGGGGAGGGAAACCACTTTTAATGCCTGGTGGTGTGTCCGATCAATAGTTCCTCTTATAGCAGAGGTAAGGGACGATATTTTTGGGGCGACATTCTCACCTAGAGCAATGAACCCACATCTGTGATGTGAGGAGGAGGTACGGAAAGGAGCGACTGATGGAAGGACCCAACAGGAGGAGGATACAGGGAAATTTTCGGACGAAAAATTTCCCAAATTTTTTCTCCGTTAACCAAGGGCTCTCTCTCTCTCCATACGTATGGTGGTGAACATCATCATTAGTGGACCTCTCTGAGGTGAGGAGGTACGTAAGGGAGCGATCGGCTGGCTGACATTTTTACTCCCTCCCCGAGCGCGCATACATACCCACCACACACACACACAATCCTCACTGTCTCTCTCATCATCATCGGTTTCGAGTACCTGCCTGTCGTTGAAAATATATCTATTTATGTAGGATATTGCCATCGATTGGCGTGACAAATCCCCTAATCTTTTTGGGGTTAAACCTTAGCGGATCGCACCTAACCTAAGCGAGAGAGCGGCGGCGGCCGATCCCCCTCCCTCCAGCGCGCATACCACACACACACACCGAGCCAACTAGCCACCTCCTCCTCACTCTAGCTTTCGATGACGCGCGGCCGACCCACCTCCCTCCCTTCCTCACCCACGGTGGTGGTGGTCAACATCAGTGGCCCATTATCGATCGACCCACATTGCATCCGTGGAGTTTGACATCACTCACTAGACTGGCGGTTGTTTTAGTAACGTATTCGTACGCGAGCGAGATAGCGGGAGGTGGCGGGGGCGGAGGAGGAGGTGGAGGAGGAGGACCGCCACCCCCCCCAACCTAACATCCCGCGCGGTCTCGCATGCCATACCACACACACCCAGCCAGCCACCCCCTCCTCACTCTCAATGCCGGCGTAGGGGGTTCACTTACGTTAGGTTAGTTGTACATTTACTTACGTACAATGCTATTGACTTGTATGATTACTTACGGTGGCGAAATACACATGTCGATGGCATATAAATAAAACGTAAGTAAATGTACGGGCGCATACCACACACACCGAGCCAACCAGCCAGCATGCCACCTCCTCACTCTCGCTTTCGATGACGCGCGGCCGACCCACCTCCCTCCCTTCCTCACCCACGGTGGTGGTGGTCAACATCAGTGGCCCATTATCGATCGATCCACATTGCATCCGTGGAGTTTGACATCACTCACTAGATTGGCGGTTGTTTTAGTAACGTGTTCGTACGCGAGCGAGAGAGCGGGAGGTGGCGGGGGCGGAGGAGGAGGAGGACGGCCACCCCCCCCCCCCCAACCTCCACATCCCGCGCGGTCTCGCATTCCATACCACACACACCCAGCCAGCCACCCCCTCCTCACTCTCAATGCCGGCGTAGGGGGTCCACTTACGTTAGCTTAGTTGTACATTTACATACGTACAATGCTATTGACTTGTACGATTACTTACGGTGGCGAAATACACATGTCGATGGCATATAAATAAAACTTAGGTAAATGTACGGGCGC
The DNA here is from genome assembly GCF_036320965.1 of Panulirus ornatus. Lineage (NCBI taxonomy): Eukaryota > Metazoa > Arthropoda > Malacostraca > Decapoda > Palinuridae > Panulirus > Panulirus ornatus. The sequence continues at coordinate 9,421,642 of NC_092229.1, forward strand.
ATACCAAACACACACCGAGCCAACCAGCCAGCATGCCACCTCCTCACTCTCGCTTTCGATGACGCTCGGCCGACCCACCTCCCTCCCTTCCTTACACACGGTGGTGGTGGTGAACATAAGTGAACCATTGTCGATCGTCCCACATTGCATCCGTGGAATCTGACATCACTCACTAGATTGGCGGTTGTTTTAATAACATTGTCGTACGCGAGCGAGGGAGCAGGCCGGTGGCGGCGGAGGAGGAGGAGGAGGGCTGCAAACCCCCCGCCCCCCACCCAAGCGCCTCCCTTTCCCCCACCGCCCGCGCGCTCTCACATTCCGTACCACACACACCCAGCCAGCCTCCTCCTACGCCGGCACTGAAAGTGAGAGCGAGGAGGAGATCCAGTTACGGTGGCGAAATACAGAACTCATCTTAATCCATATGTCTACTATGCAGGGGCTTTTGCAATCGATTGGCGTGACAAATCCCCTAACCTTTTTCCGGGTTAAACCTTAGTGGATCGCAGTGAGGAGACTGCTCTGCCACTCACGGCACCCAGGCTGATACGCAAGTCGTATGCAAACAGTTCGATACAACACATCAGGTTTTGGTTGATCCGTATTTGGGATGGGATAAAGTAGCAACTGTAGCTCTCAACTCTACCCAATTTCCTCCCTTTGCTGCTGCTGGGGTATTGGTGTAGAACACTAAGACCTACGAGTCGCACGCGCACGGTCAAGCGACATGATGCATGTACTTGCCGAGGCAGCAGCTCTGGTCTAATCATCACCGTCTAATTATCATCATAACAATTGGCTGGAGCGGGTGCCACCACAACATCCTGCACCTTTTTAAAACAAGGAGAAAATCCCATCTTGTGGAATTCTCAGGAAATGTGCTGCATTGAAGCGTCGGGGGAAGGTAGGCAACACTCACAATAGGAAAAAGCCATACACGGCAAGGCGTCGTCTCCCCCGTGCCGCAGCGGGGGCCATAACGGTTCCATACGGATAAGAATGTCTTCGAAAAGACAGACCAAGGATATCATTAGACTCGGTCTAATGGAATTGAAGAAGGATACTACTAATGCAGCTGCCGCTGATGATGTTGCTGCGGCGGCGGCATTGGGGTCGAACACTAATACTACGATTCGCACGCGCATGGCCGAGCGACAGGATGCATGTACTTGCCGAGGCAGAAACTTAGACGACGGTACAGGGAGACCTAACAAACCAACAACAAAAAGGAGAACCAAGCACCTACGACCAAGGAACTCCACAGGCATTTCGTACAAGTATGACAAGACTCTTATGGTTTTCGTGCCTAACCTAACCCAACCGCCCCAGGCGCATACCACACACAAACCGAGCCAGCCAGCCAGCCACCTCCTCCTCTTCCTCACTCTCGCTTTCGATGACGCGCGGCCGACCATCCCTTCCTCACACATGGTGGTGGTGGTGAACATCAGTGAACCATTATCGATCGACAAGTAATTGTACAAGTCGATGGCATGTACATTTACTTACGTTTTATGTATGTTATCGACTTGTACATTCACTTACGTTTTATCTTTATGTCATCGACTTGTACAAGTTGATGGGTAATAAATAAAAGGCAAATGTACGATTTGCTGGCATATAAATGAAACGTACGTAAATGTTTAAGTCGATGGCATATATATAAAACGTAAGTATAAGTACAAGTCGATGGCATACATATAAAACATAAGTAATTGTACAAGTCGGTATATATAGATTAACGTATCCCAACACAAACCCTAAAAAATTCATAACGTGTTTCTTATCCCTAACAAGTTCCCCATTTTCTGCAATGACTAATTTTTACCATTTTCTGTGATTATCATGTCAAGCCTAACGTAACCTAACCTGTCGATGGCATATAAATAAAACGTAAATAAATGTACAAGTCGATGACATATAAATAAAACGTAATGTTCGAGTCGCTGGCAAATAAATAAAACGTAAGTAATTGTGTAAGTCGATTGCATATAAATAAAACAAGTATATATACAAGTCGATGGCATATATATAAAAGATATGTAATTGTAAAAGTCGATATATGCAGAGTAACGTATCCCAACTTCTTACACCTAAAAAATCCAATATGTGTTTGTAGAAAATGGTAAAATTTTTAGGGGTAACAAAGACCAATTTTTACCATTTTCTATTCTTATCATTTCAAGCTTAACGTAACCTAAAATGTGGTTGGCATATAAATAAAATGTAAGTAAATATACGAGTCGCTGGCATAAAAATGAAACGTAAGTAAATATATAATCTAATGGCATATAAATAAAACATAAATGTACAAGTCGATCGCTTATACGTCAAACGTAAACAATGTACAAGTGAATGGTATATAAATAAAACGAAAGAAAATGTACAAGTCGATATATATAGAGTAACGTATTCCAACTTCTTAAACTACCCAAAAATTCATAACGTGTTTGTAGAAAATGGTAAACTTTTTTTGGGTTAACAATGACTAATTTTTACCATTTTCTGCGATTATCATTTCAAGATTAACGTAACCTAACCCGTCAATGGCACGTAAATTAAACGTAAGTAAATGTACATTTTCTTACGTTTTATATGCCAGCAATTCGTACAAGTCGATGGCTTATAAATAGAAAGCAATATATAATTCGATGGCATATAGATAAACCGTAAGTACATGTATAAGTTGATGGCATATAAATATAACGTAAGTAAATGTAGAAGACGATTGCTTATAAATAAATAGTAAGTAAATGTACATGTCGATGGCATATAAATAAAACGAAAGTAAATGTACAAGTCGATGTCATATGAATAAAACGTAAGTAAATGTAGAGTCGCTGGCATATAAATGAAACGTACGTAAATATACAAGTCGATGGCATACAAATAAAACGAAAGTAAATGTACAAATCGATGGCATATAAATAAAACGTAAGTATATGTACGAGTCGCTGGCATATAAATAAAACGTAAGAAAATGTACATTTACTTACTGTTTATTTATATGCCATCTAGTTATACAAGTCAATGGCTTATATATAAAATGTAAGTAAATGTACGAGTCGATGGCATATAAATAAAACGTAAGTAAATGTACAAGGCAATGTATGTAGAGTGACGTATCCCAACTTCTTAAACCCTAAAGAATTCCTAACATTTGTTTCTTACCCCTAAAAATTTTACCATTTTCTACAATGACTAATTCTTACCATTTTCTGTGATTATCATTTTAAGCTTAACGTAACCAAACCTGTCGATGGCATATAAATAAAATGTAACAAAAATTACAATTCGCTGTCATATAAATAAATCGTATGTAAATGTACAGGTCGATGGCTTATAAATAGATTTTAAGTAAATGTACATGTCGACGGTATATTAATAAAAGGTAAGTAAATGTAAAAGTCGATATATATATATAGAGAGAGAGTAACGTATCCAAACTTCTTAAACACTAAAAAACTCCTAACATGTGTTTGTTAACCCTTAAAAGTTTACCATTTTCTACACTGAATAACTTACCATTTTCTGTGATTATGATTTCAAGCCTAACGTCACCTGGACTATCGATCGCACATGAATAAAATGTAAGTAAATGTACGAGTCGCTGGTATAAAAATAAAACGTAAGTGAATGTATAATTCGATGGCATATAAATAAAACTTATGGAAATTTACAAGTCGATGGCTTATAAAAACGAAAGTGAATGTACAAGTCTATATATATAGAGTAGCGTATCCCAACTTCTTAAACCCTAAAAAATTCACATGTTTCTTACCCCTAAAAAGTTTAACCTTTTCAACAATTACTATTTTCTACCATTTTCTGTGATTATCAGTTCAAACCTAACGTAACCTAACCTGTCGATGGCATGTAAATAAAACGTATGTACAAGACATATGTATAGAGTAACGTATTCCAACTTCTTAAACACTAGATAATTCATAACGTGTTTGTAGAAAATGGTAAACTTTTTAGGTGTAACAATGAATAATTTCTACCATTTTATGTGATTATTATTTCAAGCCTAACATATCCTAACCTGTCGATGGCAAATAAATCAAACATAGTAAATGTACAAGTCGATGGTATAAAAATAAAACGTAAGTGAATGTATAATTCGATGGCATATAAAAAAAAAACCTAAGTAAATTTACGAGACGATTGTTTATAGATAAAACGTAAGTAAATGTACAAGTCGATGGCAAATAAATCAAACGTAAATAAATGTAAAAGTCAATATATATATATATATATATATATATATATATAGAGAGAGAGAGAGAGAGAGAGAGAGAGAGAGAGAGAGAGAGAGAGAGAGAGAGAGAGAGAGAGAGAAACGTATCCCAACTTTTTAAACCCTAAAAAATTCATAACATGTATGTAACCCCTAAAATGTTTACCATTTTCTACAAGGACTAATTTTTACCATTTTCTATGACTATCATTTCAAGCCTTAGGTAACCTAACCTGTCGATGGCATATAAGTAGAACGTAAGTAGATGTACAAGTCGATGACGTATATAAAACATATGTATATGTAAAAGTCGATGGCATATAAATAAAACGTAAGTAAATGTACAAGTCGAAACATATAGAGTAACGTATCCCAAACATAGCATATGACATCAAAACCCTCGAGTAATTGTCAAGTTCTATCAGAGACACTGGGCGTGTATTTTGCAACCGTATCGCCAAATCCCTTACCTTATAAGAACACTCAAATCGTTGCACAGTAATTACAAAGTAGACTCAGTCACTTTTACCCAGATCAAATCATACACTTGTATTCCCTCACATAAGACTACTTACTGGTAACTATTACGTTCAACGGTGTCTAATTTCTCCTAAAATCCCTTTAAGTTGCCCCAGGTATCCCGGACATTAGTTTTCAATTTCTGACATTCCTGATAACACCATTAAATGTATTACCGCCCTCTTCAAACCACAAGACTACTAAAGGCAAGCTAAAGAAGTCTGTCGCACCCAGACTTAAGGTAAAAAAGTTCTTCGCAGCCAGACATTTTAATTAAAAGAGTCGAAACATATGACGTTGGACACCACAGGAGCTATTCACCAGGAGTCGTTCAAAGTGGTGGAACCATCTGATGAGTTGTCAATGCTTATTGCCAAAGCAAAGAAGGCTTACTTTATTGAAGACTTGAAATCATTCTTGTAGAGTCATGCAAATATTGTGCTTAGCGGCGCAGAGCCACAAAAAGTTACCCAAGATTTCACTTTTTGGTTGCGTTGATGAACTTTTAGACATTACAAAACGAATCCTGATACAGATAATCCCACTGTTTTGGAACACAGTACGATGAAACCACTGATGTTGATCAAAGCTTTCAACTGCTTGTTTATCCTCGATTAGAGGATGGAGTTGCGAAATACGAAGTGATTTTCTCGAAAGCACTGGAGACCACATGAAAAGCTTCCGGTATCAATGCAAGTCTTTTTTTCAAGAGAATTACATTTCATGGGAAACGATTGTCGGAGTCTCCAATGACTGTGCACTAACGATGCTTATGTCTCGCTCGGATTCATAGAATTGTTCAAAGAAATGAATGGATCCGTAACTGGGACTCTTGCATCATCCACAGATGAGCACTTGCTGCCAAGACTCTACAGAAAACATAAGTAATTCAACTTCCTAATGACCTACACAATTTGTTGAATTTGGCAATAAAAGTTGTTTATTTTGTAAAGAGCTCTTTATATTCTTTGCATCTCTGCACAGATGTAGGACCTCATCACAAAGCTCTCCCGTTTCCACATGGATGTCCTCTGACCTTCAAAATGATATATGCAGGGTCGGCTCTATGAACGCAAGATAGAGAGCAATTCTTTTCAATAAAGCCATAAACAAGTAGAACTGTAAGACGCATTTACAGGAGAAAAGTTTTAGTTTTCACGAGCGTACCTTGTGCACATTTCTGGGTATCAACAACCTCAATCTACAAGTTAGAAACGCAATTATCATAGCGTATTATGCAATCAAAAGTTTCAAGAAAACTGCTTCGGAAACGTCTGGACCTTTTCATAGTCTCAAGAAACTCCAAACAAATTTCAATGGCTTCCTCACGCTTCAAACAAAATGCATGTAGGTTTTTTTAAATCCATTTTCCTGAGCAAAGAGGTTACGATTTTAGTTTTTTTTTTTTTTTTTTTTTTTTACTTACAACACACAACACCTTACCAACTTTAAAGACTCCTGAACTTGTTGCTTCCCTTCCCAACAACCACTCACTCCCCACTAAAAATCTTACCAATCATCCTGACATCCCGCTTCTCTAAGCTCTACCACAAATCCAACGTCCCAGGCCACCACCAGTACTACTACAAAGCTTTCCTCAATTTCCCTAAAATTCTACATTCTTTACCACGACTCCCATCACCTCCCAAACCATCACTCCCACTTACTCCAGGTCCCCACTTATCAATTCCTCTCCTCCTTTCTCCCCCACACTGAACCTGGTCTTCATGGAGGACCTCCAGAATCAGACCGTTAACTCATCCGACAACTTCTCCATCAATACACTTTCCAACATTGAAATTCAATACCTCGACGAAGACACTTCCCCGTCAAACCCCAGACCGTCCTCGACCCATGACCAGACAACTCGTCAAAAATAATCACAATCGAATGAAATTGGCTTATCTAGGCAAACTTAAATCATTTGATTTTTTCCAAAAATAAAATACCTAATATATTGCAATCCAACGTGTTCGGCTACTACAATAACCACCGCCTGACCGCTACTCTCCTTGAACACGTAAAAGCAGACCAGACATTGTCTTCAGCAGAGGGGCAGCAATTACCTTCAATTTCTATCTCCCAGGTCTCTATGGGGTTCCAATTACATTCCCTTCTACCTTCAACTCTCATCTAATAAACTCATTATCATTACAAGAAGTCCCATTGGGACACTTTCAGAAACTCACTAATCACACATACGCGAAAAATTGCCATTATCAATCCGTCACATTCACAGACACAGAGATAGGGCACATACAACAGCAAATCATATGCAGCTGTCAACAGTCTCTAAATCACACTCTCCCCATGATACTACTCCTTCCCTTCTACCAAAACCAAGTCTTCTCTGGTGCTACCGTCGATGATTTGACCAAAACTGACACCGATTAGGCCTAACACACTGGGATCTCACTACCCTAAGCAGCCACATAATGAACAGCCTCAGAGCAACCACATAATCAACAGCCTCAGACAGAGCCTAAGAATTCAGTAATCACCACAGCAGAGAAAAAACAATCTCAAGACTTTTAGAAGCAAATCCATTAATTCAAAAGTACACCCAAAACAGACGTCAAAAGGCTAAAAAATAGCACTTAACATCAAAACCCTCAAGACACTCAACATTTTAGAAACATTGGAAGGGTATTTATCAACCACATCCCCAACACTCAGATCATTGCACAGCACATACAAAGTAGACCCAGCCACTTTGACCCAGTCAAGTCATACACTTATCCTTCCTCACAGAAGACCACTTATTCCCAACTATTACGTTTAACGATGTCAAATTTCTCCTACTTAAAAATCCCTTTAACTAGCCCAGGTTGTCTCGAGCATTGGTTATCAATTCCTCACACATATTCCTGACAACAATATTAAAGCCATTACCGCGAAATTCAAACCACAAAGCAACCAAAGGCCAGCTAAAGAAGTTCTTTAGAGCCAGACAGAATTGAAACATGACTGTGGACACCACGGGAGCTTTTCATCAGGAATCGTTCAAAGTGGTGGAAGCGCTTATCTTACGAGTTGTCACTGCTTATTGCCAAAGCAAAGTCGGCTCACTATTGAAGAGATTAATGAAATCACGCTAGAGACCTACAAATATTGTGCTTGGCGCAGATCCACAAAAAGTTATCCAAGATGTCACTTTCTGGTAACACTGAAGCGTCGCGTTGAACTTCTAGATGACAAAGTACAAATTATACAAATGATAATCCCAGCGCTTTGGAACAGTACAACAAAACCACTAATGCTGACCAAAGCTTTCAACTGCAAGGTTATCCTACATTAGAGGATGAAGGAGTTGTGAAAGAATCTTTCTCTGGAAAGCACTGGAGACCACGTGAAAAGCTTCTAGTATCTTTGAAAGTTCCCCAAGAAAATTATCTTCCATGGGAAACGTATTTCGGTGTGTCCAATGACTGTGCCCTAACAATCCTTGTCTCTCGTTGGGGATTCATAGAATTGGTCAAAGAAAAGAATGGAGCCATAACTGGGACTCTTGCCTCATCCACAGATGAGCACTTGCTGGTAAAACCCTTTAAGAAAACATGTAATTCATCTTTCAAGATGACCTACGCAATTCATTGAATTGGTTAATAGAAGTTGATTATTTTGTGAAGATCTTTATATTCTGGCCTCTTTGCAGCTCTCTGCACAGATTTAGTTGATCATAAAATTCTCCTGCTTCCACATGGAAGCCCGCTGGCCTTGAAAAGGAATAGTGTCGAGTCGGCTCTATGAACGTGGCAAATATGAAGAGCAACTCTTCCCAATAAAGCCAGAAACAAGATCTGTATGACGCATTTACAAGCGAAAATATTTACTTTTCACTAGCGTACCTTGTGCATATTTCCGAGACTATCAACAAACTCAATTTACAATTACAAGAAAGGCAATCATTGTGCATTAAGATGTAATCATTGTACATTATGATGTCATCAGAGGTCTCAAGGAGGAGAAAACTCTGTTTTGGAAACGGCAGAACATTTTCATAGTCTCATCTCAAGGAACTCCATACTGACAGGAAAGATCATGATCAGTATGGTCTGGACACAAAGAAAAAATCTATCTCATCTGGATTCCGTTGCCGAGGAATCTATGCGCCATTTTCCATATCTTTGTGTTGGAAATTGGCGTGGTATCCATTTAACATTGATGTGGGGTAGTTAACGAATCCTGTGCAAGAAGCAGCCATCGAATTTATGCGCGACGCGGGTGCAAATGATAAGTTTGAAACCATGAGTATGGAAGAGCTCTGGGTCAAATAACTCTCAGTCTACCCAAAACTTGGCGAGGGAGCACTTCGTTTCAGGATTTTCTCTTTCATTTATCTCTGCCAAGTTGGCTTTTCAACTCTCATTGTACTGGACACAAAACAGCGTAATCTAACGAATCCTAGAAAACTACTGGCGTAGTACTCTTTTATCCCGGAAACCTATAATTTCTGAAAGAATGGCAGCAGCATCCACCTCGCTGAATGCACAAGATTCAAATCATCCTTTAATTCCAGTATGGTAATAGTTGAATATTAGATTCGACAGTTTTAATTCGTTTGCATATGATTTGTTTGTTCTAATGGGTTTACAAGATTTAACGTGTTATTGGTTTCTATGATATTGGGTGTAATTTGGCTTTGGCTCACCTAAGTGTTGGCCAAAATGAATACTTATACACTTGATACATGTTATGTTTTGACATCATTTCTATCTTGTCTTCACCCATGCTCACGAGATACAAGGCTACATAAATAACGAACTAGCTGATCTTCAATACTAAAACACAACACAAAATGTCAAATTCTTCAAAAGAAATGGGGGCGGGGGTGAGCGAGTATTTCGTGAAAGCCAACAGGCGAGAGTCATGAAAGCTTGAGAAACACTGATCCAAGTGTATCAGACGATAAAACTAAACTTATCCAAGAAAAAAAAATCGCCAAGGAAACCTGCAACGAAAATTTCGTTCATTTACTGTAACAACTGCCCGGCAGCGATGACCGAACTCGGAAAATCTTCACTATTTGTTAATGGACCGAATACATAAACGCCTATCGGAAGAGCATCAGGAGAAAATAATATTTATGAGAGTCAGTCATGGAAACCAACAATACAGAACTTAATAACACTTATGCCTATTACGTCCTGCTTTGTAAATCTAACTTCTGAAATACAGATATGTTAAGGATGAGCAGAGATAATATACTAATTCCATTTACGATGAACAAGGAACATTATGATCCGAGTTACCCAACGTGAACTTGCCGTAGCCCTGACCAGGGGAGGATGGTACCACCTGCTACATTACGCAATCCTCGTCTTGCACTATATATAAGAGTCAAGTGGCAGATTACCTCTAGGACGACTACTAGTATCATCCTAATACCCAAACAACCAACTACCCTTCACATCTAAATCTCTACGAGATGTTATGCTAAACCTTTTGAGAGTATGGTCCTCTGTCGTCATTTAGAGAACGAGAGATCCATTCTACAATGAACCTTTAACCATCCAAGACACCACAAAAATTTATGTAAACACTAGATAATAGTAAAAACTGTTACATCTAGCTGGATATCATGGCGGCTATATAAACAATATACCATCACAAGGACTTTTCCGAGGTTAAAAGAAAAAATATATGGCAGAAATGAAAATAACAGTAGTATAATGTAAACCATCGGGCGGATGTCCTGTCTATGGAAAACCCGCAGTCGGATATCTGGCAGTCTTTGTATCAGATCATTTTCAAGACGAGTTACCGATTCAATCAATTCCTCCTCCATGTTTCATAATTCTCATTCACAATAAGGTAAGTTTCTTAGTAATTCCTTCGTTATGGGTAGGAAATTGTTACAATAGGTTTGGTTAGGTTTTATAATCGTTAATTTTCTTACTAGTGGTAATCTTTAGGTAACGCTTGGCTAAGTTAAAGAACGTTAGGCTTCGTAACGTTGACCAAATTGTGTTTGGTCTTGTTATGGGTCGTTAGGCTTCGTAATGTTACGGTTAAGTTAGGCTGGGATTGATTACGTTTCGAGTTACGTTAGGTTAAGGTAAGACGGTGGTGTGTCAGTTTATATATTTGTAATCCAGTATTTCCCTCTCTCTAAAGCCTAACCACCCCACCGTGTCAAACTCAAAATTCTTGTACACTTTTTTTTTTACATTTCCGTATTTAAACAAGACGAACTGCTCCGGATTATAATACTGCGTTGTTTCTCCCAGAAATAACGATGACAATAATAGTTAAAAAAAAAAAAAAAATAGCATAAACGAAGTTCCTACATACAATTTTAACAGACATCAAAAATGAAAAATAAAGAAACAACGCGACTCAAATACTTAATACGTCCTGCGCTTTATGACAACTGAAGCAGCCCTGTGGCGCTTCCCTCATGCAGTCACCGAGTGTTGTGGCAGCGAGGAGGTAATGGAACAGCAAAGCAGGATTTTGTTACTGTACATGAAAACTGATGTGTTGTGTTCAATGGTTTGCTATATCTTATTGCGCTTACTGTTACTTTCAGAACGAAAAAGGCTTCCAAGCTCTTACATCAATGGACAGGACAATTTCTGGTGTAAATGGAGTTTTTACGCCTAAATCACAAACAAGACAAATATCACACCTAGTGAAAATCTTCTACTAATTGTATTTTGGTGTGAAGATGAGAGACCACGATAGATAGTGGGCACCGCACGTTATTAGGTTACATTATCTGTGAATAACCATGAATATAATGCGTTCATGGATAACCATTATTTTTCTTTGGTCGTTACATAAATCTATGTATTAGAAAATGGTAACGTTTCCTGTCAACTTATGCACTACGTAAAATAATGACGTCCTACATGACTTTGAAAGCCAAATCTGAATGGAGCAAGTCTGGATCGATCAGAAATTTTTTAGAAAAAAATTAGCGTAAATACCCAAATGACCAGACAACCAGCTACAGAAAGACTAGTGGAGGAAATCAACACCGAAAGACTAAAATCAAGTAAAAATATAATCAAATGAAAAGTCCTTCATGGATAAGCGGAAAAAAATAAACGTTTCCCAGAATACGTCAAGGATCTCACCTGGACGTGGGCGAAATTCTAGCATGATGAATCAACAAAAATGTTCGAGTATTACGAAGACGGACGACCCTCACACGAAAATATTGTACACAAAACATACCTGAAAAATGAGAGAAAAATATATCAGAATCAAGAAAAATATACAATTTCTTGGTTATTTGTATTGTAAAAGTTCAAGAAAAACCTGTGAAACTTTATAAGGAAACTAAGTTATAATAATGGCGTTAATGTTAACCTACTTGCTGAAATAGGCACCTTCAAAATTATGAAACTAGATAATCCCATACACATATAACCCTTAAATACCATTTGGATGTGGTGGTACAAGGCAAAGACACGGGTAACATTCCATTATACGACCGAACGTAAACAATTCTTACTTAGAAATCGTAACATATTCGTCAAATTCCGTGTGGCACGTATGAACGAGCACTGATAATTATAGTAATATTCCTCACACCATAGAAACTCAGAACTTATCTAAATATTTACCACAGTGTACATTTGCATGACATTTACGTAGATATTTCGAACCCAACGTGTCCACACACCACTGACCTGCTACATCCTGCAACGAACACGAGTCCTGGTACTGGCAGATGTAATGCCAGCACAAACATTACTCTCACTTAGACTGTTGTTAGTACATATTCTCTGCACACTTCCACACGATCAGGTATTTCCCACAGCAGCCCAGTTTGAATATACTTCTCGACAAACACAGATATCAACACACACCGCGATCCGCTCGTCCAGCTGACGTTAACCTTATGGTAAATGAGGTTCCACAAACTTCTGTCTGGAGTACCGGCAGGCGGCACCGGTGTGGCATTATGGGAGAGAGACTTGATCTGCACCAATCATCGGCCACAATGCTTTGTTTACATTTGCTGGGCGACAACGACTGCTTTAATTACCTCTTATCGTCAAGGTACAATTACACGATAGTGGGTAAAACTTTTTTTTTTACTCATAAATGAGATAAACTAAAGAGCACAATTAACAAACGACAGTTCTCCAGGACTCAGGTAAATAAGACAATCTTCCATCAGTAAAATATTGATGACGCCTGAACTAGCCCGCCCACCGCGTGTTGACTGGTGCTTCGATACGGAGGATGAACCAATAGCAAGACCTTACAATAACGTATCTCTTATTTGTACAGTTCATTGTTGGCGAACCCATATGTATGATTACAGCATCACATGCAGTTGTGAAATTAAGAGAAACTGAACTTTGTTGTTTTTACGAGGTTATATATTCTTGTAGTAGTAAATTCTGACGTTAGCCATCTTTTTTTTTTTTTTTGCCAATGTCCAACTGTGAAACCCGGCCTGACAGGGTCGGGTTCGCACCGTCAACATTCCAACAACGACGAGTCTTTAACCCAGGTGCAATCCGTGCTTCGGGTTCACTGCTGGACCCAGCTAATAATTTTGCTTAAGGTTTATCCAAGATCCCATTATGAACCTTACTTCAGGTTCACTAATGAACCTTGCTGCGAACTTTACTTCAGGTTCACCCAAGATCCCACCATGAACCTTCAGATTCACTAAAGAACCTTGCTTCGAACTTTGTTTTAGGTTCACCCTAGATCGTGCCATGAACCTCGTTTCAGATGCACTGAATAATAACAAAGAATTTCTAAGTAAAGTCAAGACTCATGAGCCCTGTATCTGATCCTCATAGTTCCTCATATTCCTCTCGATGCAAAGATAACCATATATCAGGTTACACCGTCCCTGTCCTTAAGAAAGGACCAGACACCTGGACCATGACAGATTACAAGCAGCAGAGACGATACCCCTCAAGGTGATGCTCAGACAACAAGGAGCGACATAACTACGAACACAGTAATGACACAAGTAATCACGTTACCAAGGTTACTGGGAGGAATGGAAAGTGATAAAGCTGGTGTGGTGTGGGCACTATGAACAGACATACCGCACTCTACTACCACACTCAGCACTGACATGCAGAGTGTCCAGGGGAATATCTATCAGAAGTAATCGAAAAAGATAAGAGAGCGAGACAAATTCGCATGGGAATCTGCAGAAGTTTGTGTCAGAGTTTGGGAGAGTGTATGAAACGAGAAACGTGAGAGTAAATGTGGATAAAAGCATGGTTATTCAGGTTTAGCAGTACAAAGAGACAGGTTACCTGAAGTGCGAGTTTCAGTTGGAAAAAAAGGAGAAAGTGGGGTGTTTTAGATACCTGGGACAGCGAATGGAACCTAGGAAGTGGAGATGAGTCATAAGGTGGGTGAGTGGGTGAATGTTCTGGGAACACCGAGCAAAGTGTGGAAAGCGAAGCGACCTTTGGGAAGGTGAAAATAGGTATCCTTGAAGGTATAGTAGCTCCCAATGCCTAAAAACAGATGATAGGAAAGCTATAAAGGACCTTTAATGCTAACTGGAACCTCAGAGTACGATATTGCTGCGTAATGAATGTAGGTGGCGTTGGCTGGCGCCTAAGTTTTCGTCTGCACGTATACAAACTCGTCTTTCATAATTTTACTCTGTAACCCAAAAAAATAACTTTATAACTTGTAAAACACCATCATGTACATACATATATACATTTCATTCAGGATATATACCAATGAACTGATCCGCAAAAAGGGACTACAGTTGTATATTTTTCAAAAATAATGTGAGACGAAATGGCTTTTTCTCATGTACACCTCAATCTGAAAGCAAGAAAACATGGTCGGACGTTCTCACTGCTGTGTTGTGAGCAGAACACACACACACACACACACTCAATATATGAAAGAAAACGATCGGTAAGTGTTATTGTTTGCTCTTAACGTACGCTTATTGACCAATAACCCAGGAGTAACAATCTAGAATAGGCCTAACCGGTAGCTGTGAATATGTGATACCATGGGAATTTTCGTTTATTCATATTTGTTAACCTCTTAATTGGGAAGAATTCCCGATTGCTGTAATTGTTTCTGCAGGTGATTCGTGTGGCAGTATGCTGTCTGTGTGCCTTATATTATGAATGCGAGAGCAGAAAAGTTGCACCGTAGCTACAGGGTCTGCAGTCATCATTTTTTATCAAATTACGTGACTGGACAGACATCCTCCAAACTGAAACACGACGCTTCCTGGTTTGTTGGGCGTTCAGTAAGTGCATGCTTTTGAATTTTACAGTGTAGGTATATGCCTGCAGTGCTTACTGTAATGCTGTATCATACATCAAAGCCAATCTCTGTTATCCATAATTCATGTGGTATGCAGGTGGTTATTGAAATCCTATTTATGTAGTGGTGATTGGTAAGGTCTGTGTGCTTAACATGCTGTTAATTGCAGTACAATGTGTGACTTGTTGATTTCATTATTCATGATATATCAAATAATTGGGAAAAATTTGGAGAGAAATGAAATTAGGAGAAGACATAGAAAAACATCCAATACAGAGATTGCGGATGAGGGATAAATAATCATAATCATATGACTGATCAACAACATACAGAATAATACACGCAGAAAAGACAGTAGTGATCAAAATGTTACATAACAAGGTTAAAAAAAAGTGCATATATTGCTAACAGATAAATGATAAAGCAGACTGGAAGAAAAGCAAATAAGTTAGATTTCCAATTCGTCAACTGAATGATGGGAACTATAAAAGCCTGTATTCCTGTCATTGACCATATATGTACTGGGAGAAGATATCAAGGAGAAACTTCGCACCTACCTAACACCAGGATGAGTGAAACAATATACTGCCGTTAATGTGTATTAATGATTAATACTTGTTGCCCAAGAAGAATAAGGATATGCGTAACGACCATAGTGGGCAGGAGAGGTGGCCACAGTTGCCAATACGTACTTTGGTTATCCATTTTTCTATTAGTTGCAGCAGTCACTTTCCCATCATCGTTTGTATAGTCATTGGTAGCGCCAACAATGCTGTATGAGAACACACGAAAGAGGGTGGATGTTAGGAAATGAAATGTTTCAGGACAACTTGTGGTGTGAGAAGCGTTGATACGGTAAGAAAGAGGTGTGGTACTAGAGGAGTGTGGTTGAGAGTGCTGAAGAGGGTGTGCTGAAAGACTTTGGATATGTAGAGAGAATAAGCGAGGAAAGGTTGACATACAGGTTATATGTGGCAAAAGTGGAGAGGACAAGAGAAGGGAGATCAAAGTGAAGATGTAAGGATAGAGCGAAAAAAGATTTTGAGTGAGCGAAGCCAGAATATGGAGGATGGTGAAAAGGCGTGCACGGGATACAGTGCATGGGAAATATGTGGTATACAGGTGACGACGTGGTGTCCATGGACTGAACTAAGGCATATGAAGCAGGAGGAGAAACCGCGTAAAGGTTTGTGGGGCCTGGCTGTGGACATGGGGCCATAGTTTCGGTGCATTACGCACGAAAGTTTAAGGATGTATGTGAGGGAATGAGGTCTTTTATTCATCATTCCTGGCACAATCTCCCTATCGCGGGGCACCAGTAAACAAGTCTGAAAGATAAGCAGGAGAGAGAAATATAACAGACACAGGAAAGGCACCAGTCTCTCAAAACTTTCCTTATGTCAGGTTTAAAACGGAGACGAGCATGTCGTAACTACACGAGTACCTCCAGTGTGTGCACAGACTACACTTATTGTAGTGAGTGAGTACGGTTATTCAAGTGAAGTTACAAGTCTGTCTATTTAAAGAACACTAATATCTTATTTCTTATTTAACACAAAGGAGTGGGAAGTGTTTATGTGCAGCTCATGACAATTTTTGGACAAGTTCACCAGTGGCCATCAGAATTATATATAAAAAGTTTCATTTTAATCTATAAATAACTGTAAGAGGAACTGACTACACCAAACAGATAGATACTGTGCAACGTAATATAGCAGGAAAAAGTATCATGGAAGTTTCTGCAAGTCCTTTCTAATGCCACTATAACTTTACATGCATGTTTAATATACATATGATGCACTTAACAAAATTTCAGCTGAATCCTAGTAAGAATAGTAAGAATATTTCATTACGGGTAAACGCGTAAACAAAATCATTATATATCTCCGTTTATGATTTCCATGTCACAAATCAGTAAAGTTCCATTTTATTCAACTGACAATCGTAATCGTAAGCGAGAGCGTTGATTATACAAATTATAACACCCTCACTCGGGAGGAACACAGACAGACAGGTGTAATAAAGCAATATACCCTCTAATTACTTCGTAGCGGGCGCATGATAACACGGGCCATGAGAAAACAATCATCCACCAGTACTGAATAATAAGCCAGTAAGATGAGCTTGACGTGCTTACCACAACGTCACAGTGGCCCGGGGCGCGACCAACACACAAACCAGGAGTTCAGTATCTCTGGGAGACGTACGAGATTAATCATGTTCTCAGATACAAGAGTTTGTGTGTTATTTAATACAAGAATGATGGCGTCCCCTTGATTAACGATAGTGTCTGAGAGAAAATCATGCCAAAGTGAATAAGAATATCTCCTGGAAAACTAGGATCTTTCCTGTGTTTCATACCAGAAAAAAAAATTACATCAGGATATCTTTTCAGCACGTTATGATTTGAAATGAGACAAACCTGCATAAACGCATAAACAATATTGGAGAAAAACTATTGACTGAAAAATATAAAGCTAGTAAATGGAACCATGCAGAATAAATGCCAGGACAATAATAAAGTCCCGAATTAAGCACATCTCTCCCAATTTGTTAATGTGTCTATGTCGAATTAAGTAGACCAGCGAGGTGACTATTGCAGATTACACCACAGCCTTGCGCGTCGGCATGACGGTCTTGGGAATAAAATATGAGGCGGGTATATAATTACCAAAGGAAAATAACAAAGGACCTCATCTCAATCTCAGTAGGACCGGCGTTATTCATGCCAGTGAGATGCATTACCCTAGGGGAATGGAGACGTAATCGCTCCCACAATCTTGTATCCGTCAGTAATGTTTTGAAGCAAGACATGAAAATTACCGTACTTTTGTAAAGTGCTTCAAAACATATCATAAAATGATGCGAGTATGCTTCGAATTACGCCTAATATACCATTAATACGTGTTTCTGGTGCCACACGGATTTTCAGACGCTCGCAAACACATCTGTATACATTAATACATGCATGCATATTGACAGGTAAACAAACACAAATATCATTCACAGTAAAAAACACAATGATAAACAAGAACACAAACACGCACACAAATATGAACGCAATCTGATGAATATACTACCTAAAAACTCACATACACATGACATTATATTTGAGATCACAAACCCAAAAATACGTCCAAGATATCTGAAGAATTAGTACCTTAATAAGAGGATGATTACACTGTGGCTCCTTACCCTGGACATGGTCGTCTTCACAAGCCTTCAGCACGACCAGCCAATACCTCGGCATTGCCACCCTGGCCTGCAATTTATAGGTCACTTGGTCTCGACATAATTTCGTGTATTTACCACAAAACTAAGTCACTTATACTCTCTAACACTTGATATAACTCATGTACACACACACACACACACACACACACACACACACACACACATATATATATTATTATTTTGCTTTGTCGCTGTCTCCCGCGTTTGCGAGGTAGCGCAAGGAAACAGACGAGAGAAATGGCCCAACCCACCCACATACACATGTATATACATACACGTCCACACACGCAAATATACATACCCATACATCTCAATGTACACATATATATACACACACAGACACATACATATATACACATGCACACAATTCACACTGTCTTTATTCATTCCCATCGCCACCTCGCCACACATGGAATAACATCCCCCTCCCCCCTCATGTGTGCGAGGTAGCGCGAGGAAAAGACAACAATGGCCCCATTCGTTCACACTCAGTCTCTAGCTATCATGCAATAATGCCCGAAACAACAGCTCCCTTTCCACATCCAGGCCCCACACAACTTTTCATGGCTTACCCCAGACGCTTCACATGCCCTGATTCAATCCATTGACAGCACGTCGACCCCGGTATACCACATCGATCCAATTCACTCTATTCCTTGCACGCCTTTCACCCTCCTGCATGTTCAGGCCACGATCACTCAAAATCTTTTTCACTCCATCTTTCCACCTCCAATTTGGTCTCCCACTTCTCCTCGTTCCCTCCACCTCCGACACATATATCCTCTTGATCAATCTTTCCTCACTCATTCTCTCCATGTGCCCAAACCATTTCAAAACATCCTCTTCCGCTCTCTCAACCACGCTATTTTTATTTCCACACATCTCTCTTACCTTTACATTACTTACTCGATCAAACCACCTCACACCACATATTGTCCTCAAACATCTCCTTTCTAGCACATCCACCCTCCTGTGCACAACTCTATGCATAGCCCACGCCTCGCAACCATACAACATTGTTGGAACCACTATTCCTTCAAACATAGCCATTGTTGAGTATTCCTGGGAAATTATATGGGAGGGTATTGATTGAGAGAGTAAAGGCATGTACAGAGCATCAAATTGGGGAAGAGCAGTGTGATTTCAAAAGTGGTAGAGGATGTGTGGATCAGGTGCTTGCTTTGAAGAAAGAATGTGAGAAATACTTAGAAAAACAGATGGATTTGTATGAAGCATCTATGGATCTGGAGAAGGCATATGATGGAGTTGATAGATGCTTTGTGGAAGGTCTTAAAAGTATATGGTGTGGGTGGTAAGTTGGTAGAAGCAGTAAAAAGTATTTACCAAGGACGTAAGGCATGTGTACGAATAGGAAGTGAGTAAAGTAATCGATTGGTTCCCAGTGAATGTCAGTTTGCGGCAGGGGTGCGTGTTGTCTCCATAGTTGTTTAATTTGTTTATGGATGAGGTTGTTAGAGAGGTGAATGCAAGAGTTTTGGTGAGAGGGGCAAGTATGCAGTCTGTGGTGGATGAGAGAGCTTGCCCGCCTTTCACCCTCCTCAATGTTCAGGCCCCGATCACTCAAAATCTTTTTCACTCCATCTTTCCACCTCCAATTTGGTCTCCCAATTCTCCTCGTTCCCTCCACCTCCGACACATATATCCTCTTGGTCAATCTTTCCACACTCATTCACTCCATGTGCCCAAACCATTTCAAAATGCCCTCTTCCGCTCTCTCAACCACGCTCTTTTTATTTCCACACATCTCTCTTACCCTTACATTACTTACTCGATCAAACCACCTCACACCACATATTGTCCTCAAACATCTCATTTCCAGCACATCCACCCTCCTGCGCACAACTCTTTCCATAGCCCACGCCTCGCAACCATACAACATTGTTGGAACCACTATTCCTTCAAACATAGCCATGTTTGCTTTTGTAGATAATGTTCTCGACTTCCACACATTCTTCAAGGCTCCCAGGATTTTCGTCCCCTCCCCCACCCTATGATTTACTTCCGCTTCCATATATATATATATATATATATATATATATATATATATATATATATATATATAGATAGATAGATAGATAGATAGATAGATAGATAGATAGATAGATATAGGGTGTTTTGGTCGAAGTGGTGTACAAAGTGAGAGGGTTAGGAAAAATGATTTGGTAAACAGAGAAGAGGTACTAAAAGCTTTGCGGAAGATGAAAGCCGGCAAGGCAGCAGGTTTGGATGGTATTGCAGTGGAATTTATTAAAAAAGGGGGTGACTGTATTATTGACTGGTTGGTAAGGTTATTTAATGTATGTATGACTCATGGTGAGGTGCCTGAGGATTGGCGGAATGCGTGCATAGTGCCATTCTACAAAGGCAAAGGGGATAAGAGTAAATGCTGAAATTACAGAGGTATAAGTTTGTTGAGTATTCCTGGTAAATTATATGGGAGGGTATTGATTGAGAGGGTGAAGGCATGTACAGAGCATCAGATTGGGGAAGAGCAGTGTGGTTTCAGATGTGTGGATCAGGTGTCTGCTTTGAAGAATGTATGTGAGAAATACTTAGAAAAGCAAATGGATTTGTATGTAGCATTTATGGATCTGGAGAAGGCATATGATAGAGTGGATAGAGATGCTCTGTGGAAGGTATTAAGAATATATGGTGTGGGAGGCAAGTTGTTAGAAGCAGTGAAAAGTTTTTATCGAGGATGTAAGGCATGTGTACGTGTAGGAAGAGCGGAAAGTGATTGGTTCTCAGTGAATGTAGGTTTGCGGCAGGGGTGTGTGATGTCTCCATGGTTGTTTAATTTGTTTATGGATGGGGTTGTTACGGAGGTGAATGCAAGAGTTTTGGAAAGAGGGGCAAGTATGCAGTCTGTTGTGGATGAGAGAGCTTGGGAAGTGAGTCAGTTGTTGTTCGCTGATGATACAGCGCTGGTGGCTGATTCATGTGAGAAACTGCAGAAGCTGGTGACTGAGTTTGGTAAAGTGTGTGAAAGAAGAAAGTTAAGAGTAAATGTGAATAAGAGCAAGGTTATTAGGTACAGTAGGGTTGAGGATCAAGTCAATTGGGAGGTAAATTTGAATGGAGAAAAACTGAAGGAAGTAAAGTGTTTTAGATATCTGGGAGTGGATCTGGCAGCGGATGGAACCATGGAAGCGGAAGTAGATCATAGAGTGGGGGAGGGGGCGAAAATCCTGGGAGCCTTGAAGAATGTGTGGAAGTCGAGAACATTATCTCGGAAAGCAAAAATGGGTATGTTTGAAAGAATAGTGGTTCCAACAATGTTGTATGGTTGCGAGGCGTGGGCTATGGATAGAGTTGTGCGCAGGAGGATGGATGTGCTGGAAATGAGATGTTTGAGGACAATGTGTGGTGTGAGGTGGTTTGATCGAGTAAGTAACGTAAGGGTAAGAGAGATGTGTGGAAATAAAAAGAGCGTGGTTGAGAGAGCAGAAGAGGGTGTTTTGAAATGGTTTGGGCACATGGAGAGAATGAGTGAGGAAAGATTGACCAAGAGGATATATGTGTAGGAGGTGGAGGGAACGAGAAGTGGGAGACCAAATTGGAGGTGGAAAGATGGAGTGAAAAAGATTTTGTGTGATTGGGGCCTGAACATGCAGGAGGGTGAAAGGAGGGCAAGGAATAGAGTGAATTGGATCGATGTGGTGTACCGGGGTTGACGCTCTGTCAGTGGACTGGGACAGGGCGTGTGGAGCGTCTGGGGTAAACCATGGAAAGCTGTGTAGGTATGTATATTTGCGTGTGTCGACGTATGTATATACATGTGTATGGGGGTGGGTTGGGCCATTTCTTTCGTCTGTTTCCTTGCGCTACCTCCCAAACGAGGGAGACAGCGACAAAGCAAATATATATATATATATATATATATATATATATATATATATATATATATATATATATATATATATATATATATATATATATATATCACAAAGGCGAAGGGGATAAAGTTGAGTGTTCAAATTACAGAGGCAGAAGTTTGTTGAGTATTCCTGGGAAATTATATGGGAGGGTATTGACTGAGAGAGTAAAGGCATGTGCAGAGCATCAAATTGGGGAAGAGCAGTGTGATTTCAAAAGTGGTAGAGGATGTGTGGATCAGGTGCTTGCTTTGAAGAAAGTATGTGAGAAATACTTAGAAAAACAGATGGATTTGTATGAAGCATCTATCGATCTGGAGAAGGCATATGATGGAGTTGATAGATGCTTTGTGGAAGGTCTTAAAAGTATATGGTGTGGGAGGTAAGTTGGTAGAAGCAGTGAAAAGTTTTTACCAAGGATGTAAGGCATGTGTACGAATAGGAAGAGAGTAAAGTGATTGGTTCCCAGTGAATGTCAGTTTGCGGCAGGGGTGCGTGTTGTCTCTATAGTTAATTTGTTTATGGATGAGGTTGTTAGAGAGGTGAATGCAAGAGTTTTGGTGAGAGGGGCAAGTATGCAGTCTGTGGTGGATGAAAGAGCTTGGGAAGTCAGTCGTTGTTTGCTGACGAGGAGCTTGTTCGCGCAAGTCAGCGGTTGAGTGGGCGTCTGCATGAGCCTCCTCGTGTGCCAGTAGCTACTTAACTTTCCTAACACCAGAATTATGCTGCTAGTGCTCCAGGCGCACAATTACCTCTTCTTGCGCCTGTGAAGGCTTATGACAGAGACAGGAGGAACATACACAGTGGTGTCCTCTCTTGTCTCATGGTAACAACATGCAGCCTAACCAATCTGAGCTATCAAACCTGCCTACACCGTGCCGGCTGGCTCTTACAGATTTCTTTGGCTGACGAGGTGGGAGGCTTTTGGCAACAGGAGGCCTGACAGAAACTTCCAGCCCAACTGGGAGTAGTAGTAGTGAATGGCAATGAGGATGCTGATCTATCACTTGAGACCCAGCCCGACCGACTGCTTCGTAAGTTGTTTGTAAACTCTTCGGTGTGACACATGAGAACCTGTTCTTCCTTAATAAGGGAAAGAGAGCCGGTCCTCTTGTTGCAGCTCTTCGATTTCTTCTTGTATCGGCCCTTTCTGCAAACCGACCCGAGAGCCGCATTCTAGTCTTTCTTCTACTCATGGCTTCACCCAGTGAAAGCCATACATTTCTCTAGTTCTTTTCAAGTTTCCCTCATGGTAATTGTTGGCTATCGATCTCATGGTCATAGTTTTACGTGGCATCTACCATTTTTCGTCTTCACTCTCAAGCAACCCGATTCTGAAAAGAGGCCCTTTCCCTCTGCCCCTATCTACCCTCACGGGCGCCGCCATAAGGAACTCGCTCTCCATGGTTAGTGATTGCTTCAAGATTGATTTAAGCGGTATCGGACAGCGTGCTAGACCCTCCGAAACGTCTCGAGCCCACTTGGGGACACGAGTTCTACTCAAGGCTCCTCCCGGTTCAGCATCCTTGAATCCGTGTTGGTTTCTTTTCCTCATCTTATTAATATCAGTTCTGGCGGATGAACTCTCCTGTCACGAAGTCCACGGTGAAGGAATAATCCTGCGTCCAGGAGAGGCGAAGCAGGGACAACAGCATGTACTGTCAAGGTTCTGGGGAGAAAAAAAAAAAAAAAAAAAAAAAACAGAGGATGAAAAAAGAGCTTGCAAGCAAGAAAGCAAAACCTATAGGCAAGGTTGCAGCCCCAAACTTTAGCCTCACTCTCTCTGGAGTGCAGATGCTGCTGCTGCGGTCGCAGCCTCCCCAGGCGTCACTTGGTCTTTGGCGTGAAGCCATTTATGTGCCCGATAGACCTTGTGGGTCCTTTTACTGGAGCCCTTCGTCTGCCCTGTCTATAATTATATGGAAAGAGGCGCTTCATGATATACCTGCCACGCATGTCAGTGTGTTGTCCTTTTGGTACAAAAAGTTCTTCGTCAAATCTGGTGTCATATGATCATTATCGGTATCATAAAGAAACCTCAGGTTTGCACCTAAATCTCGTCTTGTACGTCCAATCGGCAGTCCTTCTCGAATAGTGGCATCTTGAATTTCAGCTGAGAAGAGCTCAAAGAAGGACTGACGGTAGAAGGGAACACGCTCTACATCCTTGGCTAGCACAGGCTGCTGCTACCAGAGTCTGTGAATTAGGGATAGCAAGACTCTTCGGTCGGTCTTTCTTCAGGCCCGTATTTCACTCCTCAGGAGGGTCTGGACACGCCCGTCCCTTGACCCAGGTGAGTAGAAGAGCTCATTCGACCTCCCTATGCGAAGCCATTCTCCTGCCCCTTGTATCATCATCAGGTGCACAGAGATGCTCCATGATGTATATAATGTCCTCGATTATATAGACATAAGTAGACCTACCGGGAGGAAAGGGATACCAGGGCAAGATCCTTAAGGCTTGGGCCTGGGGGGGGGGGGGGGTCAAATCTAAATATACTAATAAAGTAACTAATATAGGAAAAAATACATAAACTTAAATTCACTAAAGGTTATCATTTGTTTCTGGTCACGAGAAACCAGAGCCTCTTCACCCTGGGGTAGCATACATTGCAACCCTTTCCTAGTGCCCGTGTCAGCTCTTGGGCGACTTTGCCTGTAGTAACTTCTCTGTACCAATTATTCATATGATAAACATACAACCATATAAACTAGACGTAACATATCAAAGTACGAGAATATGATTTGTGTTAGTAATATAAAAATAAACGAATTTCAATCTGATTACAAGCTGCAGAAAAAAAATCAGTTTGAGCAATATACAGGAGTAACCCTAAATATCAAAGTTGACCATTTTCTATGTCAAGTGAGGTGTAAGATGATGTCTGCCTTGTAAACATACTAATATATTACTTATTTTGACTAGTACAAAAGCCACCTGAAGGTAAACAATATCTTAACTCTAGTGTAAACATTTATCTGGACTTGCAGATTGAGTGTGTGAATATGATGATTACTCGTAAGTCATTTGTGTTAAGTAAATCTGCTGATTTATCCATAACATTAAGAGTTCAAAAATGTTCAGGTGAGTCTCATTTGGAGATACCTCATAATGGCAATTTAAATGTTTTAGTGGTGCTAAACGAGGCTTATTAGGGAACTAATATGACTTGAATGTCATTTTGGTCTTTAACTTATTTGCAAGTGGCACATATGTTTGACAGTGTAACACATAAAGGTGCAAATGTAATTTTACTCATTAATGATATTGCAGTGTTTAGGGGATAAAGTAACATTATAGTAGCATTACATTATAAGATTTTATTAAGCTATATCGCAGAAAGTGATGATGTGGGGTTGCAGAAGGTAACAGTAGTTAATGCACATGTTGCAATTAACAGTTTGATGAAATTACCTCCAGAATAGGCAGATAAACCTTGATATTTAATATATTATTAGTCACACTATCAAACATTGTATTGTTATCAGTCACTTATAGTGACAGTAGTACGAAGGATGGACAGAAGTAGGCATTAATTACAAAATGATACATGTAAATAAATATATGTTATCATGAAATATAAACATCTTCAGAAACAATGGAGATGTGGAACATGATGGAGTTTGTGGTCATATAAAATGATGCATCAAAACTATATATATACCAAGAGGTGACAACACCAGCTGACTGTGTATCACTTACCATTATCTTAGCAATTTGTTTCTGTCACAAATATATCTGTGTGTAAGTAAAGCCAATACCACTTGTTTCTTGGTTCATTTACCAGCATTTCTAAGCAAAAAAATTCAAGAGTATTGTAGTTGGATCTATGAAATACACCCTTTAAATTTAGGAAACCCAGTAGACAAATGAAGTTGGTTTATTTTAGCAGATTTAGGTTAGGTAAGGTTGATTAAGGTGGTTAGGGTACATTGTGTAGTGCTTAACACTTCACAGTGGCCTTGCACACAGAAAAGCAATAAACTTTAATTCTAGTATTCGACTGGATCTCCTACGGTACTACATGTGTATGTATTTCATCAACCATACAGCAGACTTCATGGATTTAAAAGGATTTGGTTGTTTAGAGAGAGAGCCATGTTTTACTGTCTTATATGATCTCATTTTTTAAGAGAGAAACATTTTTTCGTTAACCTATTTTAGTATTTACACTGTATTTTGGTGTTTAGGGAGACTGATCTGTTGAAAGCACTAAAGAAAAATGATTGTTTTGGTTTCTTTAGCTACAAGCTTCATTTTTACATCAAACTTTGTTCTGCTAGTCCACAATCTGGGCAATGCAGATGGCATACACTGTAAATCTGTTACATTTTAGCATATTTTAGCACTTAAGTGGGTCTTATCAAACTGAGCAAATGGTCATGCTATTATTTTAGCTTCTAGGTGAGTTTTGATAGGTTCTGTTGAATTTTTACAAGTGTATTTCGTATTTCTCCATTGAATAGATTTCATATTTTTTCGTGAGATACATATCCCTCATCACCATCATTTTTTCATAGTATCATTTACTGAGATATAAAGATTTTTTCTGTAGTTATGATTGTGTTCCCTAAATGCTAAACTAACATAGGAACTTAAAAGAACAAAATCAATTAATAACCAAAGCTAATAGCAGTGCTGAACCTAAAGTAGGCCTTTGCTAGAGTAACAGATTCAGAAGAAATGCATGTTGATGGACTTCATTGACATAGCAGAGGTGATTGGTAATGGTCGAGAATAGCTCTGCATCGCTATTAGTTTTGATTGATAACAGTGTGTGTTTTGCATTGCTAGTAGTGTAGTTTTTAGAGAATACAGTGACTTGCACTAGAAGGGTTTGGAAAATTGTGTTATCGAAATGTTTGAAATAAGAGAATGTGTGTATGTATACCAAGGAAAGTGTGAGGTTGATTCATGTAAAAGCAGGTAATACACTAATGCAAAGTCACCAAAACCCATAAAAACTTACTTGATAGATAGAATGATAGAAATATACTGCCATTACATTAATTTCCTGCTGGGGATTGTATAGCTGCCCATTGTGTCGTCTGTTGATATGTGGCACAATGTTGGCAAGGCATTTTCATGTGTGTGGGTGGTGTGTTATGAGTAGACTGATATACATTTATATATATCTTGACTACAGGGTGGTTAGGTGAGGTTTTCATAGGTTCTTTTGAAATTTTACAGGTGTATTATTGTACCAATTTTTACATTAAATAACCTCACAGTTACCTTGATGTATTACTATCAGCTTGTCGAATATTGTTCAGTATAAAAGATTGTACAGACTCTTCCTCTGGAAATATATCTATAATCATAATGAACTTGTGCAAAAATTCCAGTAGCCATTTTCCCTTGCAGGTTACAAAGCAGAGCTAAAGTGTTTAACCAAAGTAGTAATTTCTTATCTTCTAATAAGAAATGTGATAGTGGGTTGGGTTATGAAAAATCAGAGAAAACTGGGGTTAATTATGAATTATTTATCAGCATAGCTCAACCATTGCAATGGCTTTAGATACTGAGTGTTTAGCACCGCTAATAAAATGTTCAGATGATACAGAATAAGGATGGTGGAGTGTGATTTGGAGCATTACTTTTACAAAGGTATTTTGCCATCTAGTCAGTACCAGTAAGGCAAATATGATTTTGCCTCAAAAGTTTAATTTTGCTTTCATTTACTATGGCATCATCTTTGGGTTATGTGAAGGTAGGTTAGGGTTGTGGGGCAAGCCCCCTGGTTGGAAGTGTAGGTGTAGAGATAGATACAAACAAATATAACACCATCAAAACATTTACTGAAAAAAAAAAGGCAAGCACAAAACTGCTGACCTCCTAACTGAGTCTTAAACTCCAATCAACCAAGTATTAATTCATTTGGCAAAATGCATTTTTACCATGTATACATTTACATGTACTTTTTTTAACATCACCTGTCGTCAAACTTCCCTTACCAGAAGCCATGATGTTTCTCTCTCTCTCTCTCTCTCTCTCTCTCTCTCTCTCTCTCTCTCTCTCTCTCTCTCTCTCTCTCTCTCTCATATCCTTTGTACATCCCATAAAGCATTCCACTCACCTCTGTCATACACTCCCCAGATCCACAAAATCTACATACAGCTTCTAACCTTTCACTAGATACTTTTCCACAATCGTTTTACCTCAAAAATCTGATCCTCTCATCCCCTACTTTCCAGAAACCCTCTTGCTCCTCATTTACTTGGCATTGATTCATTTCCATCACCATATCAGCTAACACTTTTATTTACACTTTTCCCCTATAATTGCTACATACGTCATTAGCATCTTTTTCTTTGAATATATTGACAGTAACAGCTTTCTTCCATTCCTGAGGCACACTTTTATCACACTTCCTCCCCCATGCTTCAACTTTCCTGCCATAATCCCGTCCACTCCAGGTGCCTTTCCTACCTTCAGATTTATTGCTGTTAATTTTACATCCCTTCTTGCTATTGGCCCCAGCATTATCTTTTTTCTTCTATCCTCCACGCTCATGCATGTAACAACTGCCTCCTCTCGTTCTCTCATATTCATCAGGTTTTCAAAATATTCTTTCCGTCTTCCTTTCACTTCCTTTCTTCTCTCATTTGCATTTCCACTCTTGCATCCACCTCTTTCCAGTACATTTTCTTATTCTCTCTAAGCTTTTCACTCAACTTTCTTCCAGTCTTCATCAACTTTCTGTGCTTTCCTCTACCAGCTTCTTAACATTCCACTTACACATCTTAACAAGTCCCTCTTCCTTTGTTGAACTTCCACTGGTACATTCCTTTTAAGCAATATAACAAATGCCTTTTTCTTCTCTTCCATACCATTTCCAGTCTCATTTGTCCACCATGCATTCCCCCTTTATTCATATATCTCACAGTTTTGTATCCAACTACTAATAATACAGCCCTTAACAGTCTTTCCAAACATTTTGAACACCTTATTCTCACATGATGCATTCTGACATTTGCTGTACTCTCATCTAGACTTTGTCACCCTTCTTCCATACTCCTCCTGGCATTCTTTCTCACTCATCCTCTTGCCTGCCAACACTTTTACCTCTCCATTCTTCTCCAAGAACTGCAAAATGGTTAGAATTGTCAAAGAATCTTCTTATAATCCTTAGCATCCAGCACAGCCTTTCTCAGCCTTTCATCCAGTGCCACATAGTCACTCAGACCCTTTTGATCTTCTCTTCCATCATTTCTCATCCATGTATAGCTTGTGTTGAAAAGAGGTGTTTGCAAGAAATAAACCCCAGTCAGCAGAAACTTTCCTAAGATAACCTCCTTTCTCATTTACTCCAGGCATTCTCCATTTACCATCTATCTCACCAAACCTCCTTTCTCATTTACTCCAGGCATTCGCCATTTGCCACCTTTTTTTTCTTTTTCTTTCGTCCTATTCGCCATTTCCCGCGTTAGCGAGGTAGTGTTAAGAACAGAGGACTGGGCCTTTGAGGGAATATCCTCACCTGGCCCCCTTCTCTGTTCCTTCTTTTAGAAAATTAAAAAAAAAAACGAGGGGAGGATTTCCAGCCACCCGCTCCCTCTCCTTTTAGTCACCTTCTACGACATGCAGGGAATACGTGGGAAGTATTCTTTCTCCCCTATCCCCAGGGATTTCATCACATCCCACCCTCGCATTCATATCACCTATTATAACCACCTTTCTTTCCTGAAATATACTTATGCAGTCCTCAAATTTCTCAAGAAATATTTCAGTTCATTCTTACCTTGCACGGTCTTCATATTCACAGGTGCATGTACACATATTCATGGATACTTCACTATTCCAGTCTTTCATGTCGCCCACACGATACATTCCATCCATGCTCTGTAACACGTTTCCATACTCTGGGTGATAGCAGAATTGCAGATCTTTCTTTACCTCTTCCCTGATAATTTTCTTTCATTTCCCTTCATACCACTCTTCCTTTCATGCCGTCCCACAACTCCCATTCATCATTTCCATTTTACGCACTGTCCAAGCATTTGGGTTTCCCCAGTCCCTAGCACATCCAAACTATAACTTTTGAATTTCTCCACAATATCCCTCCTTTTATTCTCAGTAGTCATCCCATTAACATTTGGAGCTATCACCCTCAGTTGCTTGTCCCTTTTACTATCCAACATAACTGGTGGATTTCATTGCTTCATTTTTTTTTTTTTTTCTTTTTTTATCCTTTAGTGCCTCACCCTTGATAGGCCACTTTTATAGAGGGCAACTCCATTCCAGTGTTTCTACAAGGCAGCAGGGCTCTCAGATTTTCCAGAAACTAAAATTTCAGTACACCTAAAGTGTTTAGCTGTTTTAAAAACTATTTCCCTGTTAAAGTTGAGCAATGCATCCCCCCATCCCTTCCATCCCTAAGGGGTTAGTAACAAGGTCACCACAAGAAGGTAGGGTGAGGCTTGGAAACACTAGAAAACTAGTGACTACTAATCATTGAGCTGTCTACTGCAGTAGCAGCACCTTCTAACCTCATTGGTTATGATACTACCAATGCACAAAATGAAATTACAAAATGGTTTCTTTATTTCAGTGTTATGTTTGTTTTCCTTCTGGTAAAAGCTTCATTGATATAGTGCTGATGTCTGAATGTGGCAGTCCACCAGAGAGTCCAGTCATCATTGTGAAGATGGATCATGCTCGCCATCGTTACCCTTGTTGCATTGTGTGGACTCCTTTACCACTCTTCACGTAAGTTCTATCTTTATGTTTATTTTGTGTAAGTTACTCATAGATCATGTTATTTGTGTTATGTGATTTATTGAAACAGTTATGAGAGTATTCTTACATCAAATACCAAATATTGATAAGCATATTTTCCTACCACAAATAGTTTTGTTATATACCTTTGAGAAGTGCATGGAAGAGGAAATCATGGGCCTTGGTACTTTTTCTGTTACTGGGCCCCACACTGGGTGGAGACCTTTTGACCCTCCTGCCTCATGGCAAAGGAACTGCCTCCCACCCATTAGTAAACCACTCTTTCTGAGTTAGTAGCCAGTTTGGTTGGTCTTGGACCCACCTTTCAGCCAATGTCCTTACAGCAGTAATAATATCATTATCCTTTTCAATGCCAAGGTAAAGTATTTATATGATTTTTTTGTTCTCCCTCAGATGGTTTTTTCCCATCATTGGTCACATGGGCATTGCTAATACCTCTGGGATAATACGTGACTTTGCTGGACCGTATTTTGTATCTGAAGATGATATGGCTTTTGGCTGGCCGACAAAGTATTGGACATTGGACCCTTACAGAGCTCAGGGTGGACCTACATCATTTGACCGTAGCATTGTTCTAGCCTCAGAGGAATACCAAGGCAGAATGGTAAGATTATTCTCTCTATACAGTATTTGCTTGTATAACTATGTTCTTTTTTTTTTTTTACATAAGTTTTCCTGTTTTCCCTTCCTCTATGTTAAGGATTTCTATCTTTCTTCTGAAGTCTTTTCCATGAGCTTGAGATTCTCTAGGAAAATTATGATTAGGACCGTCTAACCGTCAATCTTTCTATTGAAAAAGCACTGGTTTCTCAAACTTGTTGCTTTCCACCCACTTAGGTAGCAGCAGCCCATTCATTTCAGGTCTACCATCAGGCAGTTGGATACCACCATTGAAATTACATGGTGGTTAATATTGCTGACAATGAATTCATCCATGGGCCCACCAGGGTTTGAATCCTAAGCACAGCAGTCTGTCTGCAATTCACAGTACTGTTCATCCTCCCCAGTGTCCTTTCTTCAGCAAGGTAGCGCCAGGAAAACAGACAAAAAGAGGCCACATTCGTTCACACTTGGTTTCTAGCTGTCATGTGCAATGTAGTGAAACCACAGGTCCCTATCCACATGCTGGCCCCAGAGACCTTTCCATGG
Organism: Panulirus ornatus; assembly: GCF_036320965.1. Classification (NCBI taxonomy): domain Eukaryota; kingdom Metazoa; phylum Arthropoda; class Malacostraca; order Decapoda; family Palinuridae; genus Panulirus; species Panulirus ornatus. The sequence continues at coordinate 9,453,649 of NC_092229.1, forward strand.
TTTACCCCAACACTTCACATACCCTGGTTCAATCCATTGACAGCACGTCGACCCAGTTATACCATATTGTTCCAATTCTCTATTCCTTGCATGCCTTTCACCCTCCTGTATTTTCAGGCCCCAATCACTCAAAATCTTTTTCACTCCGTTCTTCCACCTCCAATTTGGTCTTCCAACTCCTTGTTCCCTCCACCTCTGACTCATATATCCTCTTTGTCAATCTTTCTTCACTCATTCTCTCCATGTGACCAAATCATTTCAACACACCCTCTTATGCTCACAATTACACTCAATACCACACATTTCTCTTACCCTTTCATTACTTACTCGATCAAACCACCTTCTCTCATATTGTCCTCAAACATTTTATTTCCAAGATATCCACCCCTGTCCACACAACCCCATCCATAGCCCACTATTCCTTCAAACTTACCCATTTCTGCTATCCAAGACAACATTGTTGCCTTCCACATATTCTTCAATGCTCCCAGAATCTTTGCTCCCTCCCTCACCCTGTGACTCACTTCTGCTTCCATGGTTCCATCTGCTGCTAAACCCACTACCAGATGTCTAAAACACTTCACTTCCTCCAGTTTTTCTCCATTCAAACTTACCTCCCAATTTACTTGTCTCTCAACCCTAGTGAACCCAATAACCTTGCTCATATTCAAATTTACTCTCAGCTCTCTTCTTTCACACACTTTACCAAACTCAGTCACCAACCTCTGCAGTTTCTCATCCGAATCAGCCACCAGCGCTGTATCATCAGCGAACAACAATTGACACTCCCCAAGCCCTCTCATCCACAACACAACAAACTGCATACTTGCACCTCTCTCCAAAACTCTTGCATTCACTTCCCTAAAAACCCCATCCATAAACAAATTAAACAACCATGGAGACATCATGCACCCCTGCCGCAAACTGACATTCACTGGGAACCAGTCACTTTCCTCTCTTCGTACTCGCACACATGCCTTACATCCTTGTTAAAACCTTTTCACTGCTTCTACCAACTTACCACCCACACCATATACTCTTAAAACCCTCCACAAAGCACCTCTATCCACCCTGCCATATGCTTTCTCCAGCTCCATAAATGCTACATACAAATCCATCTGTTTTCTAAGTATTTCCCACATACATTCTTCAAAGCAAACACCTGATCCACACATCCTCTACCACTTCTGAAACTACACTGCCCCTCTCCAATCTAATGCTCTGTACATGCCTTTACCCTCTCAATCAGTACCCTCCCATATGATTTCCCAGGAATACTCAACAAACTTATACCTCTGTAATTTGAACACTCACCTTTATCCCCTTTGCCTTTGTACATTGGTACTATGCATGCATTCTGCCAATCCTCAGGCACTTCACCATGATCCATACATACACTGAATATCCCTACCGACCAATGAACAACATAGTCAACCCCTTTTTTATAAATTCCACTGCAATACCATCCAAACCCACCATCTAGCTGGCTTTCATCTTCCAGAGCTTTCACTACCTATTCTCTGTTTACCAAACCATTCTCCCTGATCTCACTTTGCACACAACCTCGACCAAAACACCATACATCTGCCACTCTATCATCAAACATATTCAACAGACCTTCAAAATACTCATACCATCTCCTCACTTCATCACTACTTATTACCTCCCCATTAGCCCCCCTCACTGATGCTCCCATTTGTTCTCTTGTCTTATGCACTATATTTACCTCCTTCCAAAACATCTTTTTATTCTCCCTAAAATTTTATGATACTCTCTCAACCCAACTCTCATTTGCCTTCTTTTTCATCTTTTGCACCTTTCTCTTGACCTCCTGCCTCTTTTTTTTTTTTTTTTTTTATATATGCCCCAGTCATCTGCATTACTTTCCTACAAAAATTGTCCAAACACTTTTCTGTTTCACTGACAATCTTACTTCATCCCACCACTCAATACCCTTTCTAATCTGCTCACCTCCTACCTTTCTCATGCCACAAGCATCTTTTGTGCAAGCCATCACTGCTTCCCTAAATACATCCCATTCCTCACCTACTCCTCATACATCATTTGCTCTCACCTTTTGCCATTCTTCACTCAGTCTCTCCTGGTACTTCCTCACACAAGTCTCCTATCCAAGCTCACTTACTCTCACCACTCTCTTCTCCCCAACATTCTGTCTTCTTTTCTGAAAACCTCTACAAATCTTCACCTTCACCTCCACAAGATAATGATCAGACATCCCTCCAGCTGCCCCTCTCAGCAAATTAACATCCAAAACTCTCTCTTTCACATGCCTATCAATGAAAATGTAATCCAATAACGCTCTCTGGCCATCCCTCCTACTCAAATACATATACTTATGTATAAATGTCTTTTTAAACCAGGTATTCCCAATCACCAGTCCTTTTTCAGCACACAAATCCACAAGCTCTTCACTATTTCCATTTACAACACTGAACACCCCATGTACATCAATTATTCCCTCAACTGCCACATTACTCGCCTTTCCATTCAAATCACCCATCCCTATAACTCGGTCTCATGCTCCCAAAACACTTGCCTCTCGTGATCTCTCTTCTCATGACCGGGTGCATAGGCATTTATAATCACCCATCTCGCTCCATCCACTTTCAATTTTACCCATATTAATCTAGAGTTCACTTTCTTACACTGTTTTTCATGTCTGGTGGGGTGGTAACGAAATTGGATGAAGGCAGCAAGTATGAATATGTACATGTGTATATATTTATATATCTGTATGTATTTATTTATTTATTATACTTTGTCGCTGTCTCCCGCGTTTGCGAGGTAGCGCAAGGAAACAGACGAAAGAAATGGCCCAACCCCCCCCCATACACATGTATATACATACGTCCACACACGCAAATATACATACCTACACAGCTTTCCATGGTTTACCCCAGACGCTTCACATGCCTTGATTCAATCCACTGACAGCACGTCAACCCCGGTATACCACATCGCTCCAATTCACTCTATTCCTTGCCCTCCTTTCACCCTCCTGCATGTTCAGGCCCCGATCACACAAAATCTTTTTCACTCCATCTGTATGTATATGTTGAAATTATGGGTATGTATATGTGCATGTGTGGGTGTTTATGTATATACATGTGTATGTGGGTGGGTTAGGCCATTTTGTCGTCTGCTTCCTTGTGCTACTTTACTAATGCAGGAGACAGCGACTAAGTATAATAAAAAAAAAATTTTTATTATTTTGCTTTGTCGCTGTCTCCCGCATTTGCGAGGTAGCGCAAGGAAACAGAGGAAAGAAATAGCCCAACCTACCCCCCATACACATGTATATACATACACGTCCACACACGCAAATATACATACCTATACATCTCAATGTACACATATATATACACACACAGACACATACATATATACCCATGCACACAATTCACACTGTCTGCCTTTATTCATTCCCATCGCCACCTCGCCACACATGGAATACCATCCCCCTTCCCCCTCATGTGTGCGAGGTGGCGCTAGGAAAAGACAACAAAGGCCCCATTCGTTCACACTCAGTCTCTAGCTGTCATGCAATAATGCCCGAAACCACAGCTCCCTTTCCACATCCAGGCCCCACACATCTTTCCATGGTTTACCCCAGATGCTTCACATGCCCTGATTCAATCCACTGACAGCACGTCAACCCCGGTATACCACATCGATCCAAATCACTATTCCTTGCCCGCCTTTCACCCTCCTGCATGTTCAGGCCCCGATCACTCAAAATCTTTTTCACTCCATCTTTCCACCTCCAATTTGATCTCCCACTTCTCGTTCCCTCCACCTCCGACACCTATATCCTCTTGGTCAATCTTTCCTCACTCATTCTTTCCATGTGCCCAAACCATTTCAAAACACCCTCTTCTGCTCTCTCAACCACGCCCTTTTTATTTCCACACATCTCTCTTACCCTTACATTACTTACTCGATCAAACCACCTCACACCACACATTGTCCTCAAACATCTCATTTCCAACACATCCACCCTCCTGCGCACAACTCTGTCCATAGCCCTCGCCTCGCAACCATACAACATTGTTGGAACCCCTATTCCTTCAAACATAACCATTTTTGCTTTCCGAGATAATGTTCTCGACTTCCACACATTCTTCAAGGCTCCCAGGATTTTCACCCCCTCCCCCACCCTATGATTCACTTCCGCTTCCATGATTCCATCCGCTGCCAGATCCACTCCCAGATATCTAAAACACTTTACTTCCTCCAGTTTTTCTCCATTCAAACTTACCTCCCAATTGACTTGACCCTCAACCCTACTGTACCTAATAACCTTGCTCTTATTCACATTTACTCTTAACTTTCTTCTTTCACACACTTTACCAAACTCAGTCACCAGCTTCTGCAGTTTCTCACATGAATCAGCCACCAGCGCTGTATCATCAGCGAACAACAACTGACTCACTTCCCAAGCTCTCTCATCCACAACAGACTGCATACTTGCCCCTCTTTCCAAAACTCTTGCATTCACCTCCCTAACAACCCCATCCATAAACAAATTAAACAACCATGGAGACATCACACACCCCTGCCGCAAACCTACATTCACTGAGAACCAATCACTTTCCTCTCTTCCTACACGTACACATGCCTTACATCCTCGATAAAAACTTTTCACTGCTTCTAACAACTTGCCTCCCACTCCATATATTCTTAATACCTTCCACAGAGCATCTCTATCAACTCTATCATATGCCTTCTCCAGATCCATAAATGCTACATACAAATCCATTTGCTTTTCTAAGTATTTCTCACATACATTCTTCAAAGCAAACACCTGATCCACACATCCTCTTCCACTTCTGAAACCACACTGCTCTTCCCCAATCTGATGCTCTGTACATGCCTTCACCCTCTCAATCAATACCCTCCCATATAATTTACCAGGAATACTCAACAAACTTATACCTCTGTAATTTGAGCACTCACTCTTATCCCCTTTGCCTTTGTACAATGGCACTATGCACGCATTCCGCCAATCCTCAGGCACCTCACCATGAGTCATACATACTTTAAATAACCTTACCAACCAGTCAACAATACAGTCACCCCCTTTTTTAATAGATTCCACTTCAATACCATCCAAACCTGCTGCCTTGCCGGCTTTCATCTTCCGCAAAGCTACCTCTTCTCTGTTTACCAAATCATTTTCCCTAACCCTCTCACTTTGCACACCACCTCGACCAAAACACCCTATATCTTCCACTCTATCGTCAAACACATTCAACAAACCTTCAAAATACTCACTCCATCTCCTTCTCACATCACCACTACTTGTTATCACCTCCCCATTTGCGCCCTTCACTGAAGTTCCCATTTGCTCCCTTGTCTTACGCACTTTATTTACCTCCTTCCAGAACATCTTTTTATTCTCCCTAAAATTTAATGATACTCTCTCACCCCAACTCTCATTTGCCCTCTTTTTCACCTCTTGCACCTTTCTCTTGACCTCCTGTCTCTTTTTTTTTATACATCTCCCACTCATTTGCATTTTTTTCCCTGCAAAAATCGTCCAAATGCCTCTCTCTTCTCTTTCACTAATAATCTTACTTATTCATCCCACCACTCACTACCCTTTCTAATCAACCCACCTCCCACGCTTCTCATGCCACAAGCATCTTTTGCGCACTCCATCACTGATTCCCTAAATACATCCCATTCCTCCCCCACTCCCCTTACTTCCATTGTTCTCACCTTTTTCCATTCTGTACTCAGTTTCTCCTGGTACTTCCTCACACAAGTCTCCTTCCCAAGCCCACTTACTCTCACCACCCTCTTCACCCCAACATTACTCTTCTTTTCTGAAAACCCATACAAATCTTCACCTTAGCCTCCACAAGATAATGATCATACATCCCTCCCCTGGGGATAGGGGAGAAAGAATACTTCCCACGCATTCCTCACGTGTCGTAGAAGGCGACTAAAGGGGAAGGGAGCGGGGGGCCAGAAACCCTCCCCTCCTTCTATTTTGACTTTCTAAAAGGGGTAACAAAAGAAGGTGTCACGTGGGGAGTGCTCATCCTCCTCGAAGGCTCAGATTGGGATGTCTAAATGTGTGTAGATGTAACCAAGACAAAAAAAAAGGAGAGATAGGTAGTATGTTTGAGGAAAGGAACCTGGATGTTTTGGCTGTGAGTGAAACGAAGCTCAAGGGTAAAGGGGAAGAGTGGTTTGGGAATGTCTTGGGAGTAAAGTCAGGGGTTAGTGAGAGGACAAGAGCAAGGGAAGGAGTAGCACTACTCCTGAAACAGGAGTGGTGGGAGTATGTGATAGAGTGTAAGAAAGTAAATTCTAGATTGATATGGGTAAAACTGAAAGTTGATGGAGAGAGATGGGTGATTATTGGTGCATATGCACCTGGGCATAAGAAAGGTCATGAGAGGCAAGTGTTTTGGGAGCAGCTGAATGAGTGTGTTAGTGGTTTTGATGCACAAGACCGGGTTATAGTGATGGGTGATTTGAATGCAAAGGTGAGTAATGTGGCAGTTGAGAGAATAATTGGTATACATGGAGTGTTCAGTGTTGTAAATGGAAATGGTGGAGAGCTTGTAGATTTATGTGCTGAAAAAGGACTGGTGATTGGGAATACCTGGTTTAGAAAGCGAGATATACATAAGCATACGTATGTAAGTAGGAGAGATGGCCAGAGAGCATTATTGGATTACGTGTTAATTGATAGGCGTGCGAAAGAGAGACTTTTGGATGTTAATGTGCTGAGAGGTGCAACTGGAGGGATGTCTGATCATTATCTTGTGGAGGCGATGGTGAAGATTTGTAGGGGTTTTAAGAAAAGAAGAGAGAATGTTGGGGTGAAGAGAGTGGTGAGAGTAAGTGAGCTTGGGAAGGAGACTTGTGTGAGGAAGTACCAGGAGAGACGAGTACAGAATGGAAAAAGGTGAGAGCAAAGGAGGTAAGGGGAGTGGTGGAGGAATGGGATGTATTTAGGGAAGCAGTGATAGCTTGCGCAAAAGATGCTTGTGGCATGAGAAGCGTGGGAGGTGGGTTGATTAGAAAGGGTAGTGAGTGGTGGGATGAATAAGTAAAATTATCAGTGAAAGAGAAGAGAGAGGCATTTGGACGATTTTTGCAGGGAAATAATGCAAATGAATGGGAGATGTATAAAAGAAAGAGACAGGAGGTCAAGAGAAAGGTGCAAGAGGTGAAAAAGAGGGCAAATGAGAGTTGGGGTGAGAGAGTATCATTAAATTTTAGGGAGAATAAAAAGATGTTCTGGAAGGAGGTGAAGTGCGTAAGACAAGGGAGCAAATGGGAACTTCAGTGAAGGGAGCAAATGGGGAGGTGATAGCAAGTAGTGGTGATGTGAGAAGGAGATGGAGTGAGGGTGAAGGCATGTACAGAGCATCAGATTGGGGAAGAGCAGTGTGGTTTCAGAACTGGTAGAGGATGTGTGGATCAGGTGTTTGCTTTGAAGAATGTATGTGAGAAATACTTAGAAAAGCAAATGAATTTGTATGTAGCATTTATGGATCTGGAGAAGGCATATGATAGAGTTGATAGAGATGCTCTGTGGAAGGTATTAAGAATATATGGTGTTGGGGGCAAGTTGTTAGAAGCAGTGAAAAGTTTTTATCGAGGATGTATGGCATGTGTACGTGTAGGAAGAGAGGAAAGAGATTAGTTCTCAGTGAATGTAGGTTTGCGGCAGGGGTGTGTGATATCTCCATGGTTGTTTAATTTGTTTTTGGATGGGGTTGTTAGGGAGGTGAATGCAAGAGTTTTGGAAAGAGGGGCAAGTATGCAGTCTGTTGTGGATGAGAGAGCTTGGGAAGTGAGTCAGTTGTTGTTCACTGATGATACAGCGTTGGTGGCTGATTCATGTGAGAAACTGCAGAAGCTGATGACTGAGTTTGGTAAAGTGTGTGAAAGAAGAAAGTTAAGAGTAAATGTGAATAAGAGCAAGGTTATTAGGTACAGTAGGGTTGAGGGTCAAGTCAATTGGGAGGTGAGTTTGAATGGAGAAAAACTGGAGGAAGTGAAGTGTTTTAGATATCTGGGAGTGGATCTGACAGTGGATGGAAACATGGAAGCAGAAGTGAATCATAGGGTGGGGGAGGGGCGAAAACTCTGGGAGCCTTGAAGAATGTTTGGAAGTCGAGAACATTATCTTGGAAAGCAAAAATGGGTATGTTTGAAGGAATAGTGGTTCCAACAATGTTGTATGGCTGCGAGGTGTGGGCAATGGATAGAGTTGGGCGCAGGAGGGTAGATGTGCTGGAAATGAGATGTTTGAGGACAATATGTGGTGTGAGGTGGTTTGATCGAGTAAGTAATGTAAGGGTAAGAGAGATGTGTGGAAATAAAAAGAGTGTGGTTGAGAGAGCAGAAGAGGGTGTTTTGAAATGGTTTGGTCACATGGAGAGAATGAGTGAGGAAAGATTTACCAAGAGGATATATGTGTCAGAGGTGGAGGGAATGAGGAGAAGTGGGAGACCAAATTGGAGGTGGAAAGATGGAGTGAAAAAGATTTTGAGTGATCGGGGCCTGAACATGCAGGAGGGTGAAAGGCGTGCAAGGAATAGAGTGAATTGGAACGATGTGGTATACCGGGGTCGACGTGCTGTCAGTGGATTGAACTAGGGCATGTGAAGCGTCTGGGGTAAACCATGGAAAGTTCTGTGGGGCCTGGCTGTGGAAAGGGAGCTGTGGTTTCGGTGCATTATTACATGACAGCTAGAGACTGAGTGTGAACGAATGGGGCCATTGTTGTCTTTTCCTAGTGCTACCTCACACACGAGGGGGAAGGAGGTTGTTATTCCATGTGTGGCGAGGGGGCGATGGGAATAAATAAGGGCAGACAGTATAAGTTATGTACATGTGTATATATGTATATGTCTGTGTGTGTATATATATGTGTACATTGAGATATATAGGTATGTATATTTTGCGTGTGTGGACATGTATGTATATACATGTGCATGTGGGTGGGTTGGGCCATTCTTTCATCTGTTTCCTTGTGCTACCTCGCTAACGCGGGAGACAGCGACAAAGCAAAATATATAAATTAATAAAATATATATATATATATATATATATGTGAATAAGAGCAAGGTTATTAGGTACAGTAGGGTTGAGGGTCAAGTAAATTGGGAGGTGAGTTTGAATGGAGAAAAACTGGAGGATGTGAAGTGTTTTAGATATCTGGGAGTGGATCTGGCAGCGGATGGAACCATGGAAGCAGAAGTGGACCATAGGGTGGGGGAGGGGGCGAAAATTCTGGGAGCCTTGAAGAATGTGTGGAAGTCAAGAACATTATCTCGGAAAGCAAAAATGGGTATGTTTGAAGGAATAGTGGTTCCAACAATGTTGTATGGTTGCGAGGCGTGGGCTATGGATAGAGTTGTGCGCAGGAGGATGGATGTGCTGGAAATGAGATGTCTGAGGACAGCGACAAAGTATAAAAAAAAAAAAAAAAAAAAAATATATATATATATATATATATATATATATATATATATATATATATATATATATATATATATATATATATATATATATTTTTTTTTTTCTTTGTCGCTGTCTCCCGCGTTTGCGAGGTAGCGCAAGGAAACAGACGAAAGAAATGGCCCAACCCACCCCCATACACATGCATATACATACGTCCACACACGCAAAATATACATACCTACACAGCTTTCCATGGTTTACCCCAGACACTTCACATGCCTTGATTCAATCCACTGCCAGCACGTCCACCCCGGTATACCACATCGCTCCAAATCACTCTATTCCTTGCCGTCCTTTCACCCTCCTGCATGTTCAGGCCCCGATCACACAAAATCTTTTTCACTCCATCTTTCCACCTCCAATTTGGTCTCCCTCTTCTCCTCGTTCCCTCCACCTCCGACACATATATTCTCTTGGTCAATCTATCCTCACTCATTCTCTCCATGTGCCCAAACCATTTCAAAACACCCTCTTCTGCTCTCTCAACCACGCTCTTTTTATTTCCACACATCTCTCTTACCCTTACGTTACTTACTCGATCAAACCACCTCACACCACACATTGTCCTCAAACATCTCATTTCCAGCACATCCATCCTCCTGCGCACAACTCTATCCATAGCCCACGCCTCGCAACCATACAACATTGTTGGAACCACTATTCCTTCAAACATACCCATTTTTGCTTTCCGAGATAATGTTCTCGACTTCCACACATTCTTCAAGGCTCCCAGAATTTTCGCCCCCTCCCCCACCCTATGATCCACTTCCGCTTCCATGGTTCCATCCGCTGCCAGATCCACTCCCAGATATCTAAAACACTTCACTTCCTCCAGTTTTTCTCCATTCAAACTCACCTCCCAATTGACTTGACCCTCAACCCTACTGTACCTAATAACCTTGCTCTTATTCACATTTACTCTTAACTTTCTTCTTTCACACACTTTACCAAACTCAGTCACCAGCTTCTGCAGTTTCTCACATGAATCAGCCACCAGCGCTGTATCATCAGCGAACAACAACTGACTCACTTCCCAAGCTCTCTCATCCCCAACAGACTTCATACTTGCCCCTCTTTCCAAAACTCTTGCATTCACCTCCCTATCAACCCTATCCATAAACAAATTAAACATATATATATATATTTATATTTTTTTTTCATACTATTCGCCATTTCCCATGATAGCAAGGTAGCGTTAAGAACAGAGGACTGGGCCTTTGAGGGAATATCCTCACCTGGCCCCCTTCTCTGTTCCTTCTTTTGGAAAATTTAAAAAAAAAAAAAAACGAGAGGGGAGGATTTCCAGCCCCCTGCTCCCTTCCCTTTTAGTCGCCTTCTACAACACGCAGGGAATACGTGGGAAGTGTTCTTTCTTCCCTATCCCCAGGGATAATATATATATATATATATATATATATATATTGTAAATGGAAATGGTGAAGAGCTTGTAGATTTATGTGCTGAAAAAGGACTGGTGATTGGGAATACCTGGTTTAAAAAGAGAGATATATATAAGTATACGCATGTAAGTAGGAGAGATGGCCAGAGAGCATTATTGGATTACCTGTTAATTGATAGGCGCACAAAAGAGAGACTTTGGATGTTAATGTGCTGAGAGGTGCAACTGGAGTGATGTCTGATCATTATCTTGTGGAGGCGAAGGTGAAGATTTGTAGAGGTTTTCAGAAAAGAAGAAAGAATGTTGGGATGAGCAGAGTGGTGAGAGTAAGTGAGCTTGGGAAGAAGACTTGTGTGAGGAAGTACCAGGAGGGACTGAGTACAGAATGGAAAAAGGTGAGAACAAAGGAGGTAAGGGGAGTGGGGGAGGAATGGGATGTATTTAGGGAAGCAGTGATGGCCTGCACAAAAGATGCTTGTGGCATGAGAAGCGTGGGAGTTGGGCAGATTAGAAAGGGTAGTGAGTGGTGGGATGAAGAAGTAAAATTATTAGTGAAAGAGAAGAGAGAGGCATTTGGATGATTTTTGCAGGGAAATCATGCAAATGAGTGGGAGATGTATAAAAGAAAGAGGCAGGAGGTCAAGAGAAAGGTGCAAGAGGTGAAAAAGAGGGCAAATGAGAGTTGGGGTGAGAGAGTATCATTAAATTTTAGGGAGAATAAAAAGATGTTTTGGAAGGAGGTGAATAAAGTGCGTAAGACAAGGGAATGAATGGGAACTTCAGTGAAGGGGGCTAATGGGGAGGTGATAACAAGTAGTGGTGATGTGAGAAGGAGATGGAGTGAGTATTTTGAAGGTTTGTGGAATGTGTTTGATGATAGAGTGACAGATATAGGGTGTTTTGGTCAAGGTGGTGTGCAAAGTGAGAGGGTTAGGGAGAATGATTTGGTAAACAAAGAAGAGGTAGTAAAAGCTTTGCGGAAGATGAAAGCCGGCAAGGCAGCAGGGTTTGGATGGTATTGCAGTGGAATTTATTAAAAAAGGGGGTGACTGTATTGTTGACTGGTTGGTAAGGTTAGTTAATATATGTATGACTCATGGTGAGGTGCCTAAGGATTGGAGGAATGCTTGCATAGTGCCATTGTACAAAGGCAAAGGGGATAAAAGTGAGTGCTCAAATTACAGAAGTATAAGTTTGTTTATGGATGGGGTCGTTAGGGAGGTGAATGCAAGAGTTTTGGAAAGAGGGGCAAGTATGAAGTCTGTTGGGGATGAGAGAGCTTGGGAAGTGAGTCAGTTGTTGTTCGCTGATGATACAGCGCTGCTGGCTGATTCATGTGAGAAACTGCAGAAGCTGGTGACTGAGTTTGGTAAAGTGTGTGAAAGAAGAAAGTTAAGAGTAAATGTGAATAAGAGCAAGGTTATTAGGTACAGTAGGGTTGAGGGTCAAGTCAATTGGGAGGTGAGTTTGAATGGAGAAAAACTGGAGGAAGTGAAGTGTTTTAGATATCTGGGAGTGGATCTGGCAGTGGATGGAACCATGGAAGCGGAAGTGGATCATAGGGTGGGGGAGGGGGCGAAAATTCTGGGAGCCTTGAAGAATGTGTGGAAGTCGAGAACATTATCTCGGAAAGCAAAAATGGGTATGTTTGAAGGAATAGTGGTTCCAACAATGTTGCATGGTTGCGAGGCGTGGGCTATGGATAGAGTTGTGCGCAGGAGGATGGATGTGCTGGAAATGAGATGTTTGAGGACAATGTGTGGTGTGAGGTGGTTTGATCGAGTAAGTAACGTAAGGGTAAGAGAGATGTGTGGAAATAAAAAGAGCGTGGTTGAGAGAGCAGAAGAGGGTGTTTTGAAATGGTTTGGGCACATGGAGAGAATGAGTGAGGAAAGATTGACCAAGAGGATATATGTGTCGGAGGTGGAGGGAACGAGGAGAAGAGGGAGACCAAATTGGAGGTGGAAAGATGAAGTGAAAAAGATTTTGTGTGATCGGGGCCTGAACATGCAGGAGGGTGAAAGGAGGGCAAGGAATAGAGTGAATTGGAGCGATATGGTATACCGGGGTTGACGTGCTGTCAGTGGATTGAATCAAGGCATGTGAAGCGTCTGGGGTAAACCATGGAAAGCTGTGTAGGTATGTATATTTGCGTGTGTGGACGTATGTATATACATGTGTATGGGGGTGGGTTGGGCCATTTCTTTCGTCTGTTTCCTTGCGCTACCTCGCAAACGCGGGAGACAGCAACAAAGCAAAAAAAAAAAAAAAAAAAAAAAAAAAAAAAAAAAAGAGTTTGTTTAGTATTCTTGGGAAATTATATGGGAGGGTATTGATTGAGAGGGTGAAGGCATGTACAGAGCATCAGATTGGGGAAGAGCAGTGTGGTTTCAGAAGTGATAGAGGATGTTTGGATTAGGTGTTTGCTTTGAAGAATGTATGTGAGAAATACTTAGAAAAGCAAATGGTGTATGTGAGAAATACTTAGAAAAGCAAATGGATTTGTATATAGCATTTATGGATCTGGGGAAAGCATATGGTAGAGTTGATAGAGATGCTCTGTGGAAGATATTAAGAATATATGGTGTTGGGGGCAAGTTGTGAGAAGCAGTGAAATGTTTTTATCGAGGATGTAAGACTTGTGTACGTGTAGGAAGAGGAAAGTGATTGGTTCTCATTGAATGTTGGTTTGCGTCAGGGGTGTGTGATGTCTCCATGGTTGTTTAATTTGTTCATGGATGGGGTTGTTAGGGAGGTGAATGCAAGAGTTTTGGAAAAAGGGGCAAGTATGCAGTCTGTTGTGGATGAGAGAGCTTGGGAAGTGAGTCAGTTGTTGTTCACTGATGATACAGCGCTGGTGGCTGATTCGTCTGAGAAACTGCAGAAGCTGGTGACTGAGTTTGGTAAAGTCTGTGAAAGAAGAACGCTGAGAGTAAATGTGAATAAGAGCAAGGTTATTAGATACAGTAGGGTTGAGGGACAAGTCAACTGGGAGGTAAGTTTGAATGGAGAAAAACTGGAGGAAGTGAAGTGTTTTAGATATCTGGGAGTGGATTTGGCAGCGGATGGAACCATGGAAGCGGAAGAGAATCATAGGATGGGGGAGGGGGCGAAAGTTCTGGGAGTGTTGAAGAATGTGTGGAAGTCGAGAACATTATCTCTGAAAGCAAAAATGGGTATGTTTGAAGGAATAGTGGTTCCAACAATGTTATATGGTTGCGAGGCATGGGCTATAGATAGTGTTGTGCGGAGTAGGGTGGATGTACTGGAAATGAGGTGTTTGAGGACAATATGAGGTGTGAGATGGTTTGATCGAGTAAGTGATAATAGGGTAAGAGAGATGTGTGGTAATAAAAAGAGTGTGGTTGAGAGAGCAGAAGAGGGTGTTTTGAAATGGTTTGGTCACATGGAGAGAATGAGTGAGGAAAGATTGACCAAGAGGATATATGTGTCAGAGGTGGAGGGAAGGAGAAGTGGGAGACCATATTGGAGGTGGAAAGATGGAGTGAAAAAGATTTTGAGTGATCAGGACCTGAATATGCAGGAGGGTGAAAGGCATTCAAGGATCAGAGTGAATTGGAATGATGTGGTATACCGGGGTCGATGTGCTGTCAGTGGATTGAACCAGGGCATGTGAAGCGTCTGGGGTAAACCATGGAAAATTTTGTAGGGCCTGGATGTGGAAAGGGAGCTGTGGTTTCAGTGTATTATACATGACAGCTAGAGGCTGAGTGTGAACAAATGTGGCCTTTGTTGTCTTTTCCTAGTGCTACCTCGCACACATGCAGGGGTAGGGGGTTGTTATTTCATGTGTGGCGGGGTGGTGACAGCAATGAATAAGGGCATATACATGTGTATATATGTATATGTCTGTGTGTGTATATATATGTATACATTGAGATGTATAGGTATGTATATGTGCGTGTGTGGACGTGTATGTATATACATGTGTATGTGGGTGGGTTGGGCCATTCTTTCTTCTGTTTCCTTGCTTTACCTTGCTAACGCGGGAGACATCGACAAAGTATGATAAATAAATAAAATAATCTAGTGTTTCATTTCTTGTAAACAATAGCAGTTCAAAATGTGATCATCATCTATTCTGTTGAGATGCATTTTATCCAAATATTTGAAGTTTTGTTCCACAATCTGACATTCTCACAAGTCACCTGCATTTTGTTGCATAACACCCTATTTATGTTTTTATCTTTCTCTCCCAAATATTCTTGCTGTTGTTAAGAATTACATTTGATTCATATCACACCATCATTAAGATAGAGCACATCTTGTGTCATCATCCATTCATGTGATGCTAGTTCATGGTTAATATATTGATATTTTTTGCAGCATAATTTGTTCTGTGACAATTGTCATTCACACGTCGCTATGGCCCTGAACTTAATGCATTATGATGGTTCTACTTCTTGGAATATGATTAAGCTCTGCTTTCTTATGATGCTTCATGGCAAATATGTCAAGTAAGTACTTGAACATTAATTTTACAAATGTCACTGTTATACTGTAAGTTTTATATTTATTCAGGGTTTTCATTAAGAAATGGAGTACAACACATTTTCCTTTTTACAGAGCACCATGCTTTCTAGCAGCTTAGATTGATGTGTTATGATAATTTGATTTTAAGATGATTAATACACTAGCACTCAAACATTCACAGGTGAAGACCTGTATGAGATGATCAGCATCCACATATGATGTTCTTTGCATCAAGAATTACCATCACAGTTTCAGATTTATTCTCTAGGCTGGAGTTGGTAGGGCGGCATTAAGGTGTCATTTGCTTCCTTAGAACAATCACTCAATTTCCCTGCAGACATGATGGGTGAGAAAGTGAACAGTTTTGTCGATGTTGCAAATTCTGTCAGTGTCTGCCAATGCATATTCACTAACTATAAATGTTGCTGATAAAGTTACTACTAGAAAATATGTGTAAATTGCTTTGTTTATGAAGGAATAAAAGCAGAATGACAATCATCTCATCAGTGTGTAAGATGGAAAAATATATGAAAGGTAGGGTGAATGTATGTTGTAAATGAAATGTTTGAGGACAACACATAGTGAAAGGAGTGTTGATCATATAAGAAATTATAGTGTAAAAAAGAGATGTGTTAGTAGGAAGGGTATGTATGAGAAAGCTGAAGAAGGTGTGCTAGAATGGTTTGGACATTGGAGAAGGTGAGTGAAAATATAACTAAATGGGTATACATGCTAGAAGTGAAAGGAACAAGGAAAAAGGGAAACTAAGGAGGGGATGTAAGGATAGAATGAAAGATGCTTTGAAGCCTTGGGACCTGAACGTGCAGGATGGTGCAAGGCAGGCTCCACGGACCTTTCCATGGTTTACCCTGAACGCTTCATATGCCATGGTTTGGTCCATTGACAGCATATTGACCCCAGTACACCACATCATTCTGATTCAGTCTATCCCATGTAAGCCTTCCACCCTTGTTAATGTT
The DNA here is from genome assembly GCF_036320965.1 of Panulirus ornatus. Taxonomy (NCBI): domain Eukaryota; kingdom Metazoa; phylum Arthropoda; class Malacostraca; order Decapoda; family Palinuridae; genus Panulirus; species Panulirus ornatus. The sequence goes on from NC_092229.1 coordinate 9,470,035, forward strand.
GAGGCGCTGATTGCTAAAAATCTTTTTCACTCTGTCCTTCCATCTCCAGTTTGGTCTCCCTGTTCTCCTTGTTCCCTCCACTTCCGACACATATATCCTCTTTGTCAACCTTTCCTCACTCATTTTCTCTATATGTCCAAACCATTTCTGCACACTCTCTTCTGCTTTCAACCACACTCTTTTTATTACCACACATCTCTCCTCTTTCAATACTTACTCAACATGTTATATTTTGTTTTATTATACACGATTGCCATTTCCCGTGTTAGTGAGGTTGATGCCAGGAAACAGACGAAGAAAGACCCATCCACTCTTACACATATATATACTTATACTTATTATTCATACTTAATCGGCATCTCCTGCATTAGCAAGGTAGCGCAAGGAAACAGATGAGGAATGACCCAACCCATGCACATACACATATATATCTATATTCATTTATATGTATTTATTTATTTTGCTTTGTCGCTGTCTCCCGCTAAGGGGCTATGTTAACAGGACCTGCTAGTCCATCCTTCTCCCAACAAACCCACGAAGACATCACATCTTGGTGACCCTGCAGGCCAGAAACTACATTGATGGCTGAGGTTAAACAAAGTAATAATTAACGGACATATTTATATTACCTCTATCCCTGGGGATAGGGGAGAAAGAATACTTCCCACGCATTCCTCACGTGTTGTAGAAGGCGACGAAAGGGGACGGGAGCGAGGGGCCAGAAACCCTCCCCTCCTTGTATTTTGACTTTCTAAAAGGGGAAACAGAAGAAGGAGTCACGCGGGGAGTGCTCATCCTCCTTGAAGGCTCAGATTGGGGTGTCTAAATGTGTGTGGATGTAACCAAGATGAGAAAAAAGGAGAGATAGGTGGTATGTTTGAGGAAAGGAACCTGGATGTTTTGGCTCTGAGTGAAACGAAGCTCAAGGGTAAAGGGGAAGAGTGGTTTGGGAATGTCTTGGGAGTAAAGTCAGGGGTTAGTGAGAGGACAAGAGCAAGGGAAGGAGTAGCACTACTCCTGAAACAGGAGCTGTGGGAGTATGTGATAGAGTGTAAGAAAGTAAATTCTAGATTGATATGGGTAAAACTGAAAGTTGATGGAGAGAGATGGGTGATTATTGGTGCATATGCACCTGGGCATGAGAAGAAAGATCATAAGAGGCAAGTGTTTTGGGAGCAGCTGAATGAGTGTGTTAGTGGTTTTGATGCACAAGACTGGGTTATAGTGATGGGTGATTTGAATGCAAAGGTGAGTAATGTGGCAGTTGAGGGAATAATTGGTATACATGGGGGTGTTCAGTGTTGTAAATGGAAATGGTGAAGAGCTTGTGGATTTGTGTGCTGAGAAAGGACTGGTGATTGGGAATACCTGGTTTAAAAAGCGAGATATACATAAGTATACGTATGTAAGTAGGAGAGATGGCCAGAGAGCGTTATTGGATTATGTGTTAATTGATAGGCACGCGAAAGAGACACTTTTGGATGTTAATGTGCTGAGAGGTGCAACTGGAGGGATGTCTGATCATTATCTTGTGGAGGCGAAGGAGAAGATTTGTAGGGGTTTTCAGAAAAGAAGAGAGAATGTTAGGGTGAAGAGAGTGGTGAGAGTAAGTGAGCTTGGGAAGGAGACTTTTGTGAGGAAGTACCAGGAGAGACTGAGTACAGAATTGAAAAAGGCGAGAACAAAGGAGGTTAGGGGAGTGGGGGAGGAATGGGATGTATTTAGGGAAGCAGTGATGGCTTGCGCAAAAGATGCTTGTGGCATGAGAAGCGTGGGAGGTGGGTTGATTAGAAAGGGTAGTGAGTGGTGGGATGAAGAAGTAAGATTATTAGTGAAAGAGAAGAGTGAGGCATTTGGACGATTTTTGCAGGGAAAAAATGCAAATGAGTGGGAGATGTATAAAAGAAAGAGGCAGGTCAAGAGAAAGGTGCAAGAGGTTTTCTGAAAAAGAGGGGAAATGAGAGTTGGGGTGAGAGAGTATCATTAAATTTTAGGGATAATAAAAACATGATTTGGAAGGAGGTAAATAAAGTGCGTAAGACAAGGGAGCAAATGGGAACTTCAGTGAAGTTGGCTAATGGGGAGGTGATAACAAGTAGTGGTGATGTGAGAAGGAGATGGAGTGAGTATTTTGAAGGTTTGTTGAATGTGTTTGATGATAGAGTGGCAGATATAGGGTGTTTTGGTCGAGGTGGTGTGCAAAGTGAGAGGGTTAGGGAAAATGATTTGGTAAACAGAGAAGAGGTACTAAAAGCTTTGCGGAAGATGAAAGCTGGCAAGGCAGCAGGTTTGGATGGTATTGAAGTGGAATTTATTAAAAAAGGGGGTGACTGTATTGTTGACTGGTTGGTAAGGTTATTTAATGTATGTATGATTCATGGTGAGGTGCCTGAGGATTGGCGGAATGCTTGCAAAGTGCCATTGTACAAAGGCAAAGGGGATAAGAGTGAGTGCTCAAATTACAGAGGTATAAGTTTGCCGAGTATTCCTGGTAAATTTTATGGGAGGTTATTGATTGAGAGGGTGAAGGCATGTACAGAGCATCAGATTGGGGAAGAGCAGTGTGGTTTCAGAAGTGGTAGAGGATGTGTGGATCAGGTGTTTGCTTTGAAGAATGTATGTGAGAAATACTTAGAAAAGCAAATGGATTTGTATGTAGCATTTATGGATCTGGAGAAGGCATATGATAGAGTTGATAGAGATGCTCTGTGGAAGGTATTAAGAATATATGGTGTGGGAGGCAAGTTGTTAGAAGCAGTGACGAGTTTTTATCGAGGATGTAAGGCATGTGTATGTGTAGGAAGAGAGGAAAGAGATTGGTTCTCAGTGAATGTAGGTTTGCGGCAGGGGTGTGTGATGTCTCCATGGTTGTTTAATTTGTTTATGGATGGGGTTGTTAGGGAGGTGAATGCAAGAGTTTTGGAAAGAGGGGCAAGTATGCAGTCTGTTGTGGATGAGAGAGCTTGGGAAGTGAGTCAGTTATTGTTCGCTGATGATACAGCGCTGGTGGCTGATTCATATGAGAAACTGCAGAAGCTGGTGACTGAGTTTGGTAAAGTGTGTGAAAGAAGAAAGTTAAGAGTAAACATAAACAAGAGCAAGGTTATTAGGTACAGTAGGGTTGAGGGCCAAGTCAGTTGGGAGGTAAGTTTGAATGGAGAAAAACTGGAGGAAGTGAAGTGTTGTAGATATCTGGGAGTGGATCTGGCAGCGGATGGAACTATGGAAGTGGAAGTGAATCATAGGGTGGGGGAGGGGGCGAAAATTCTGGGAGCCTTGAGGAATGTTTGGAAGTCGAGAACATTATCTCGGAAAGCAAAAATGGGTATGTTTGAAGGAATAGTGGTTCCAACAATGTCATATGGTTGCGAGGCGTGGGCTATGGATAGAGTTGTGCGCAGGAGGGTGGATGTGCCGGAAATAAGATGTTTGAGGACAATATGTGGTGTGAGGTGGTTTGATCGAGTAAGTAATGTAAGGGTGAGAGAGATGTGTGGAAATAAAAAGAGTATGGTTGAGAGAGCATAAGAGGGTGTTTTGAAATGGTTTGGTCACATGGAGAGAATGAGTGAGGAAAGATTGACCAAGGGGATGTATGTGTCAGAGGTGGAGGGAACGAGGAGAAGTGGGAGACCAAACTGGAGGTGGAAAGATGGAGTGAAAAAGATTTGGAGTGATCGGGGCCTGAACATGCAGGAGGGTGAAAGGCGAGCAAGGAATAGAGTGAATTGGAACGACGTGGTATACCGGGGTCGACGTGCTGTCAATGGATTGAACCAGGGCATGTGAAGCATCTGGGGTAAACCATGGAAAGTTCTGTTGGGCCTGGATGTGGAAAGGGAGCTGTGGTTTGGGTGCATTATTACATGACAGCTAGAGACTGAGTGTGAACGAATGGGGCCTTTGTTGTCTTTTCCTAGCGCTACCCCACACACATGAGGGGGGAGGGGGTTGTTATTCCATGTGTGGCGGGGTGGCAATGGGAATAAAATAAAGGCAGACAGTATGAATTATGTACATGTGTATATATGCATATGTCTGTGTGTGTATATATATGTGTACATTGAGATGTATAGGTATGTATAGTTGCGTATGTGGATGTGTATGTATATACATGTGTACATGGGTGGGTTGGGCCATTTCTTTCATCTGTTTCCTTGCGCTACCTCGCTAATGCGGGAGACAGCGTCAAAGCAAAATAAATAAGATTTAACGAAGTACATGAGATTTACCGTAGGTCAGTTGAAATGAGTTTCGAATTTTATGAAGCAAATCACCTCTGCTAGAAGGGAGCTTTCACATGCAATACGCTTTGCCACTTCATGCCACCAGACTTTAAAGAGTACGACCAACCACATGAAAGTAACTGAACATTTTGCACTGCTAGAAATATGTAAGCAACAAGACGCTACAGAGCGTAGGGTGGGAGAGGTGGGCATGTGAAAGCTCCCTTCTAGCAGAGGTGATTTGCTTCATAAAATTCGAAGAACATTTCAACTGACCTACGGTAAGTCTCATGTACTTCATTAATTTTACGTCAGCAAATCACACCTCTGCTAGAGGTCGCTTTCCCATGAGGTTTTGAAACCATGTGGGTGTCGTACTGTAGACATGCAGAGAGGAGAAATGACACAAGCAGTAACCAATTGCAACATAGTAAGAAATTTACATAGCCATGGACCAGGTGACAAGAGACAACATCTCCTATGCAAACAAAATGAACAGACTACTGAAGGACAGCATCTTGGAAAGGATTGTGACTCGGGACAATCTCCTTGTCATAAAACTTGGCAAAAGTGGCAGCCCTGGACCACCCAGCCCTTGCCCTGATGTATCCAATCGGTAGAGCCATGGCTTTGGCTTTCGATGCAGCTGCAGGCCGAACACTGCCCGCTGAATACTGGCTGGAGTCTATGCCCGACAGAGAAAGCACTGTTCGAATCCACCTTGCAACAGTGTCCCTCGTTACATGCTTGTGGGGCTTGATAAAACTTAGGAGTAACTTCCCATTATCCTGATGCGCAGAATTTTTGAACTCCTCTGTCCTAGCAATATACATTGTCAGAGTTTCACACACACACAATCTAATGTCAGTAGAATATGCTTTAAAGGTCACAAACCACACATTGAACTTTGGCCTGCACTGTTTAATAGTTTCCCCTAACCAAACACAAATAGAAGCCTGCCCAAAACTAATATTCTTCAGCAACAAACAATGCAAAGTTTGTATTCTGGCAGCCTGTGTAAGTGCCATCAACATCACAAGCTTCAGTGTTAAATCCTTTAAAGAGAGGGAGGACAAAGGATCCATGGCATGCAGATGCTGTAGCACCTGCTAAACATCCCAAGTTCTTGTATACCTAGGGACAGACGGCCGCAAGTTAAAAACTCCCTTTAAGAACCTGGTGACAAGAGGATGGCTGCCTGCACTGCAACCATCCACAGTAATCCCCAGGGAGGAAAGTGCACCCCTGGCAGTGTTGATTGAAGTATAGCTAACACCTCTGTGGAAAGTGACAGACAAAAAAGTCACAATATTAGTTACAGTAGGAGCAAAGGGATCGATGTTCCGGCTACCACAAAACTGTAACCACCTGTTAATATGTGGCTGGTACTGCCTCGCAGTTGCAGGTCTCCAGGAGGCATGGATGATGTCCGTACCTGCCTGAGAAATGCCCCTATCTTGCAGACATTGCCGGATAAGAGGCAAGCCATCAGTCGGGTGTGTCAGAGAATGGGGTGTTCCTACTCCGTCGATGGGTGACGCAAGACGTGTGCCCCCCTTGGAATTAGCCGTGGTTCCTTAACCAGCAAAGTGAGTAGAGTCCCCATCCAGGGCTGGGACGGCCAGCGAGGCAATACCATCCACCCCTTCGCTGACTCTGCTCAAATTTTCTGTAGGCACCTGGGAATCAGAGCAAAGGGTGGGAAAAGGTAGAGTAGTTCAAACTGATACCAGCAGATAGAAAAGGCATCAAAATGTTCTGCATCTGGGTCAGGTTTCCAAGAGCAGAAACGAGTCACTTGAGCATTCAGTCTAGAAGCAAAGAGATCAATGCTCGGAACCCCAAATACTTCAGAGAGGGCCCTAAAGAGTTCTTCATTCAATTTCCACTCATGCCTGTCATTGAATGTCCGAGATGCAGCGTCTGCCATGAGATTGACTTTACCCGGTACATGAGAGCAGGTAAGCCAGATATCATTCACCGCACACCACCCCCAAAGGTCACGGCAAATGTCATTAAACAGTGAGGACCGTGTGCCGCCCATTTCATTGACATAGGTCACCGCCGTCGTGTTATCACAAAACACCCGAACATGTCGTCCTTTGAGAAGAGATGCAAATGAGCGCACTACCAGGGAGATGGCTTTGAGTTCCTTTGCATGAATGTGCAAGGTAGATTCTGATAATGACCATCTCCCATTAACTTTTTGTTGATTGAGGTGGCCACCCCAACCTAAATTTGATGCATCAGTATACAGATCCAATTCTGTACCCTTCCGAAAAATCTGTCTGGTTTGCAGTGCAATGTGAAATGCCCACCAAAGCAAGTCCAATCTCATCTCATGAGTGACCACCATACACTTGTCAAAGTTACCTTTTGCGACTCTTAACGCAGCAATCTTAGCACAATCTAACCGCCTGTAATGCATTTTCCCCATCTCTGCAGCTGGAAAGGCTGCAACTAATAGCCCAACAACTCTGGCCACATTCCGAATTTTGGCTCTGTCACTATATGACAATTCCTCACAGCATTGTAGTATCTTGTGTATCCTACGATCAGGTAATGTTACTGTCATAGTCTCAGAATATATAATGTTCCCCAAATACTCCAAGCGCTTAGTGGGGACCAAGACAGATTTGCTTTCGTTAAAACAGAAACCTAACTTCTTGAGCAAGTCAACAGTGGCACGCACACTCTCACAACATCCATCAAAAGTGCAGTGACAAATAAGAGTATCATCAATGAAACTCGTGATGATATGTCCCTTCTCTCTAAGGACAGCAAAAACAGGTTTCATTAATTTAGTGAACAGACGGGGACCATCCACAACCCCATTAGGGAGACACGTGAATTGATAAATTTTTCCTTGCCACATGAAACAGAAAGCGTTGTTGCTCCTCAGCTATCTCAACAGAATAATAGGCGTGCCGCAAATCGACAGAGGCCATGAAGACACCGCTGTTAACAAGACGAACCGCCTGCTCAAAAATTTCCATCTTGAAGTGTTTGTACTCTAAAAATTTATTAAATTTTTCCAGGTTAAGGATCATCCTAAACCCACCATCCTTCTTCCGCCTTAAGAAAATATGGGACAATGTTAGCAACATCAATATCTAAATGGCAATGCTGAACAATATCTAAAATATTTGGATCACTGGTAATAGCATGCCACTCCTGTACAAAATAGTGAAGTCTGCCAGCTTGAAAAGGGTGACTCACCTCAGTTACTGCCGGGGATTGTGACCCCGGCCTAGGGAGTTTTTTGTCTCAGGACCCTTCCGTGAGATTGCCGGTGCTCACTCCGGGGACCATGCGTGCGTTGGCCATATGGATGAAACCTGGCCATAAAACCCCTGTATGACAGTCTCCCAGAAGAGCCCCTAAATTTGCTAGGGCCGAACTTCGTGGTAGAGAGCGGTTTCCTTGCAGCAATCTTACTCCTCAACTTTTCAGACTCCTCAGTGTGCTTGGCTGAGACATCATCCCCAAACAGAAGAAGAGTCATGGACACCTTGTCTGAACAGAGGTGAGCATACTTGTGGTTAATTTCGCGCTTGATGATGAATCGGCGAGCCAGATTATTCTTGTGATGAGCATGACCCAGGAGTGCCAGGGCACCATTAATCATGCCCACTTCCTGGGCAACATCTGGTTGGCTAGTCTGGGCGACCTTGTCAAGCAGTATGAGTGACTTAGTCAAAATTGTGGCAGCCGTAATAATGTCTTTCCCAACATCTTTCAAACGGAAGTCTGCCTTCTTGGCCTCAGTTTTCAGTGCATCTAAAACTTGCAAGTTGCAATCCACGGGGCGCTAAGGCATGACAGTTATCTGGCCTCTTGGCTGCAGCATCCTCCAAAATATCCTTATACTCCTCCTCTCGCAAGCCGTGAGCAAATACATGGTTAACCATATCGGCAACATGCTGGTCAATGCCATCAGACACCCCATCCACAGGACCGTAAGCCCTGGCGCACTGCAGGAGAACACTGTCAGGCCGCCCGTCATTCTGAGAGACAATCATCACTGGAAAGGGAATGCTCAGCTGGAGTAAAGCCCGAAAAACCCGTTGGCGAGCGCGAGGGAGGCACCACCTGGCTAGAAAGGCCAATGTTTACATTGGCGGCCGCCGCGGCGTCATTAACCCCGTGACTGGGAGCTACATCACCACGTAAGGCAGCCAAAGCGTCCATTACCATGTTCGAGGGCGGCGTAGATGCCTCACCCCGTGAGATAGAAGGCAAGGAACGTGTGTGCTGGGAAGCAGAGTCACCGCCATCACCAGTGACGTGACCATGGGGCCTATTGTTACCGGCCTGAAGAGCCTCCCGCTGAGAAGGGCGGCTCCTGGAGCTAGTCCTATGCGAGGAGCCTTTTCTCACATGCCTGGCATGTTCAGAATCGCCCTCCTTACTCGACCTTTGTATGCCCGGGACATCCGACATGGCGGCGGCTATAGCAAGGCGGCGGTGTAGGTCAGTGTGAGAGTCGTCAACTCCCCAAGTGCATCAACAACGCACTTCTCTCCCCGCTCCTTAACGGATCACGGGTGGTGTTGCAGCCTGCCCCAAACAGGGTCAAAGGCTGTAGCAAAGCCTTTCCGCTCCAGAGGGATCACGGGAAGAATGCTGCCAAGCTCGCAACTGCAGAAAAGTGTCTGGACGGCGGGAAGGAAGCACAGCAACTGGTGGCGTGAAGCGGCAAAGCGTATCTCATGGGAAAGCGACCTCCAGCAGAGGTGTGATTTGCTGACGTAAAATTATATTTCAGTAAATGTGCATGTGTATGACCTTCCAGATTCCATAGAGTTGATCCATACAAGTATATGTTTCAAGTATATGGGCATTACAGTATAAACACCTATATTCTTAGGCTTTTATCATTGTTGTTAACCAGATCTCTTATTATTAGTCTTCTCTTTATGTATCACAAAGCAGTGCACCCAATGCATTACTAATGTCCTTACCAGGTATCTCCCGTTAAGTTTATATTTAAGTTGTTTGTTTGTATCAGCATTTTTAATCACCAGTATTGTTCCCACAACATATATTTTGCCCTTGATTAGTGAGTTGTAGCCACCTGGTAGCCTAAACAACCTCGAGGTCAGTAGATGTCTGCAAAGGCAAACATGTCAGCTACCTACATCTATGCTGTAATCACCTAATGGCCACCAGGCTACCTCTTGCACTCTTCTTACACATCAAAACTGCTCACACCAATCCCAGGCATTCAATGTATTTTCAATTATCAGATACTGTAATTACCTAAAGTTATTATTCTATTCGCCATTTCCCGCATTAGCGAGGTAGCGTTAAGAACAGAGGAGTGAGCCTTTGAGGGAATATCCTCACTTGGCCTCCTTCACTGTTCCTTCTTTTGGAAATTTATAAACAGGGAGGATTCCCCCCCCCCCTCCCCTTTTAGTTGCCCTCTACAACACGTAGAGAATACATGGGAAGTATTCTTTCTCCCCTATCCCCAGAGATGCCTGACAGTTTACATTGCTTTCATATAATACAATGTTATATGGTTGTGAGGCGTGGACTATGGATAGAGTTGTGCGGAGAAGGGTGGATGTGCTGGAAGTGAGATGTTTGAGGACAATGTGTGGTGTGAGGTGGTTTGATCGAGTAAGTAATGATAGAGTAAGAGAGATGTGTGGTAATAAAAAGAGTGTGGTTGAGAGAGCAGAAGAGGGTGTTTTGAAATGGTTTGGTCACATGGAGAGAATGAGTGACGAAAGATACCAAGAGGATATATGTGTCAGAGGTGAAGGGAACGAGAAGTGGGAGACCCAATTGGAAGTGGAAAGATGGAGTGAAAAAGATTTTGAGTGATCGGGGCCTGAACATGCAGGAGGGTGAAAGGCGTGCAAGGAATAGAGTGAATTGGAACGATGTGGTATACCGGGGTCGACGTGCTGTCAGTGGATTGAACCAAGGCATGTGAAGTGTCTGGGGTAAACCATGGAAAGTTGTGTGGGGCCTGGATGTGGAAAGGGAGCTGTGGTTTCGGTGCATTATTACATGACAGCTAGAGACTGAATGTGAACGAAAGTAGCCTTTGTTGTCTGTTCCTAGCGCTACCTCGCGCACATTTGGGGGGAGGGGGTGGTTATTTTCATGTGTGGCGGGGTGGCGATGGGAATGAATAAAGGCAGACAGTATGAATTATGTACATGTGTATATATGTATACATCTGTGTGTGTATATATATTCATACGTTGAGATGTATAGGTATGTATATATTGCGTGTGTGGATGTGTATGTATATACATGTGTATGTGGGTGGGTTGGGCCATTCTTTCGTCTGTTTCCTTGCGCTACCTCGCTAACACGGGAGACAGCAACAAAGCAAAATAATGATAATAATATAGTACATTTGAATGGTATACCTTATTTGTTATATTTTCTGGCTTGAACAAAGATTTGCTTCATGTCAAAAGGATAAATCACGAAATAAAACAGTGACTCATCAAAAATTATTAGATTATTTTCCTTACAGCATATTTAGATTACATGTTCTTGTGAATATGTGAGGTGGTGAGGAAGATCTAATAGCTAATGCTTCATTGAGGGTAGAGGGAGGGAAAGGAAAACCCCTAATGACTTGGCCATCCCCCTTCAGCATCAAGGACCTCCTGTAACCCGTTAGGCATTGATGACACCAGGTTGTATATGGTGGCCTGATGTCTGCAGAGCAGTTCCCACTCCTGCATGATATGCTGCATGATCTAACACCTAGTCCTCTCTTGGCCCTGTTTCCATGCATTTACCATCAGTCCCCAGCAGTTTTTGATGAGATTCATGTCGCATCCCTTCAAAGGTCCAGTAGCTCAAGGTTCAGTTGCTCGGAAAACCATCAGCGAACGATACCTACTCTATGGATAGGGCTATTGTCCTAAAACAAAATCAAAGAAAGAAGAAAACAAAAATACCGTATATTTTTATATATTTATCATTAAGTTGTATCAGGCAGTCACTGCCAGAGGGTTGTAAGTGACAAAAAACAAGATTAGAGATGAATGCAGGTTAAATTGCATAAGACATTTAGGGAAATTTTTTTTTGTTTTGAACAATTTTTTGCACCCTAGGGTGTCAAACCAATACAATTACAATATAGTACATATTTATTAAAGGCTCTAGTGCCAAGCAGGGTACTTAAAATGTGCTAGGGAATGGCAACCAGATTTAACACTCGCCTAAGTGCAGGTGGCGAATGAAAATCAAATCTAGGTTTTCGTGTATTAAGAGGTGGTAACATTTTGTGGTGAGGGACTGTCCCCACAGCAGCATATCAGGTAGTAGTGATGTAATATGTTTAAGTGGGATGAGTTATACAGGGAGCAAGAGGAAAAGTGGGGCTCATTCCCTACCCCAGCAACATGTCACACAGATCTGTAGACACTCGCAGATTTGGCCAGTTGGTCACTGTGTGATTTCTACATGTGAGGGTACCCACACAAATCTAATATCTAAACTATGCTCGCACCAGTGCCAAGAAAGATAGTAGTCCTTTTACCACAAGGTGGCAGCTAGGTTTAGAGGATGAGAGAGCCTGAAGAGCATGCTTATGGGAACAGAAATTTTGAGTACTGGTTATTTCAAATACCAATATAGTTTAGTGCAGGTTTTATAAGCTTACTCTCAATATTAATGAAATCTTATAATTGATGCTTCCCAACATTAATAACTGACATTAAACTTTAGGATAATAGTAACTCCAGTAAGGTTAATAATGATAGCATTGTGAGTGTTCTTTCTAAAGATATGGGATGGACAGCAATATTATTGATGGATGGTTGCATTTATTGATTGCTGTATTTGAAAGAAATAGATGACAGAAGAATAGCGGCATATAGTAATATGTGGGGACATGCAACGGGTGAGGACTGTGGTGGAATATATCGTAGATTTACAGGAATGATAGCGATGGTCATGTTTGAACAAAGTTGATGGTGGACAATACTGACAGGGGTGGAATGAGGAAGAAGAGGCTCATATGAGATTGGGTATTTAGGGGTGTAGTGTTATTCAAGTTACAATTTTTCACTTACCTGCATAAATACTATCCTTTCCGGTTAGGATAGTTTCATTGCACATACCGAGGGTAGCATCACTTCTTCCAGTATCTCCGGATACTTTTCTGCAGTGGAGCGCCTTTCAGTATTGGCCAGTTCCCATGTCCCATATAAATGAAGTCATCCCAATGTTGCAAGTGACATGACTGCTTCTGGTGACTTTGTAGATATTTTCTTGAGCTTATCTTTTCCCATTTGTGCTCCAGCAATTTTGCCTCCCATGTGTTCTGGATGCAAAGGTTTTCTCATCAGAGAATATAACCCATCCCCAAAACTGCATATTCTCATGCATGTATTGCTGTGCGAAGCGTTGCCTCTCCATGCAGTGATGCTCGGTTAGTTTTTCTTTCATAGTGGGATTCCTATGATGCACACCAGCTTTGTGAAGTTGGCTTTGCACAGTACAGACTGAAACATGGAGTTGCAGGTTGTCCTGGAGAGCTACAGCATTGGTCTTGGAATCCTCTGTTACTGCTATAAGGATACATGGCTCTTCCTTACCTGTGGTTTCCATGGGAGCACCTGACCTTGGATGATCTTGCAAATTCCCCTCCTTGAGCCATCTCTTCCATCACTTGTAAACTGTGCTCTGCAAAACACAAGTTTCAGTGCTATGTCAGTGGTGGACCAACCACCTTCTTCATGCCATTAATTATCATGAAGGTGGTCCATTTCTGATGATGACAAACTTGCTACTGCTGTCATTTGGTTGGCTGGTTGTTTGGGCTTTAGGCCTATCAACTGCCAGGGTCATTAAGGCCATCAGTGTAAGTTACATCCACCTGCCGAAAAATCTTTAACAACTTCTTTGAGTGTTAAAGATAGTTCTAAGACCACACACTCTGTGCACGTGGCCCATGTGCTGCCGTCAAATATAAGGACTGGTGCAAACCTATGGAGGTAAACCCCATTCATACCTTGGTTTCAAAGTTCGTATGAACAACACTGTTTCAACCATAATTTGAAGCCAAAATGTTGAATGATGATATGGGAGAGAGAGTTGGTGAGTGGGTCAGGGTGTAAAAGTGAGTTTGTTTATCAGGATGAGTGTGTGGAGGGAAGTGAATATTGAGCGACAAGTTGAGGTAAATGAGCACCGTAGATAAGGTTATCAATGACATTGACTAGTATGGTGATAATTTCATCAGTGTTATTAAGCACTTTTTTATTTCGCAATCATTTCTGCTCTGTTCCCATTTTTAATCTTACCTTTACAACCTTTCAACCATTATTCATATCAGAACATCATATTCCCCTACCCTCATTTGTTTCTTTAATCTGTGTCTTCAGGTACCTTTAAATCGCATCCTATTATCAACCAAATCATAAAAGAATGATCAAGAAACAGTAACATAAGAAAAGTAGTTGAACACATACCTCATCACCCAGGCCAACCTCCCCCACACAACCCCCATAACCACAGGGCATCCCACCCACACTTTCCCTGTAATGGTCAGGCCAGTGTATACCTCTCGGCATGGCACCAACAGGATGGAGTTTGTGTGTTGGCATTGGGATTTAAAAACTATATGAATTGTTTGCACCTGATGAGGTGGATTGTCTCCTCGAAACATTTAGTGCAGCATGTATTGAAAAGAAAAATTGAATTTAATTATATCATCTCTAACCATATTGCGATTTCACCTTCATATATATATATTTTTTTTTTTTTTTTTTTTTTTATACTTTGTCGCTGTCTCCCGCGTTTGCGAGGTAGCGCAAGGAAACAGACGAAAGAAATGGCCCCCCCCCCATACACATGTACGTACACACGTCCAGACACGCAAATATACATACCTACACAGCTTTCCATGGTTTACCCCAGACGCTTCACATGCCCTGCTTCAATCCACTGACAGCACGTCAACCCCGGTATACCACATCGATCCAATTCACTCTATTCCTTGCCCTCCTTTCACCCTCCTGCACGTTCAGGCCCCGATCACACAAAATCTTTTTCACTCCATCTTTCCACCTCCAATTTGGTCTCCCACTTCTCCTCGTTCCCTCCACCTCCGACACATATATCCTCTTGGTCAATCTCTCCTCACTCATTCTCTCCATGTGCCCAAACCATTTCAAAACACCCTCTTCTGCTCTCTCAACCACGCTCTTTTTATTTCCACACATCTCTCTTACCCTTACGTTACTTACTCGATCAAACCACCTCACACCACACATTGTCCTCAAACATCTCATTTCCAGCACATCCATCCTCCTGCACACAACTCTATCCATAGCCCACGCCTCGCAACCATACAACATTGTTGGAACCACTATTCCTTCAAACATACCCATTTTTGCTTTCCGAGATAATGTTCTCGACTTCCACACATTCTTCAAGGCTCCCAGAATTTTCGCCCCCTCCCCCACCCTATGATCCACTTCCGCTTCCATGGTTCCATCCGCTGCCAGATCCACTCCCAGATATCTAAAACACTTTACTTCCTCCAGTTTTTCTCCATTCAAACTTACCTCCCAATTGACTTGACCCTCAACCCTACTGTACCTAATAACCTTGCTCTTATTCACATTTACTCTTAACTTTCTTCTTTCACACACTTTACCAAACTCAGTCACCAGCTTCTGCAGTTTCTCACATGAATCAGCCACCAGCTGTACATGTTGAAATGTATAGGTATGTATATGTAAGTGTGTGAACATGTATGTATATACATGTGTATGTGGGTGAGTTAGGCCATTCTTTCGTCTGTTTCCTTGCGCTACCTTGCTAATGCGGGAGACAGCAACAAAGTATAATAAAATATGATAATAAATGAATTGGGGGGTCTTGATTTAGCACATAAAGTTTTTTGCTTTGAGTGAATAAAACTCATGAGTATAACATTACACAAAAAGCAATATGGTGGCTGTCAGTCAAGTACATTAATTGGTTTCCTATTTGATAACACACTCAGCTCTTTTAGCAGGTTCATAAAGTTATGAGAGTTTTCCTGAGCCTGGGTAGGCACAAGTAGAAGGCTTACTATATCATCCAATCCACTTCATGAGTTTCACCCATCATAAGTAATTTCATCTGATTTGATGCATGCTAAGGTAGAGCAGCATGAATTAGAGGTCCTGCCAATTGTGGTAGGTTTAGAAGCAAGGGGTTCTGTTTATGTACATCTTTTTTGCTCTGATGAGCTTGTAATTAGGAGTTGGCTTTTGGATATAATATATAAGTATCACTGTTTATCTTGCTGTGAGTTTTGAAATTCTTTTTAATTTTGAATGATATCCTGTCATATAGCATATGTGATAATTGTGTATTATCAGTGGACAAATAGCATTACTATAATGTAGCTGTGATATAATGAGAATAAACAAAGATTGTATAAAATTTGTTGTGCATGATAAAACCCAGTATTTTCATGAAAAATTTTCTTTGTAGTTTTGCAGGCTTTCTGAAGACATGGTTACCATTCACTTGTGTTGCTGGAGGAGTCATTGCACTGATTCTTCTGATGTGAGCAAGTCTTGTTCCAGTGAAATGCTACAAGTTCAGTAAAACATCCATTTGATGAAAGCAACATTATTACCCCCCATTATATGTGGACATAATTTTCCTTGGAAATAAAAATGATGTATTTATCATATATATGATTGAGGATTGTGTTTCTAGTAATACATTAATCTGATAGTGAAACCGATATTTTTCATGGTTATTGACTGGATAAGTTTTTTGTAAGACTCTAATGCATTTACACAAAATTCAAACTAATATGAATGTCAGTTACCATTTTTGAGATTTTTTCTTTTTATACACCAACTCATATTTAGCAATTGTCGGGCTAAGCTGTTGTCAGACTTTGGCTAATGATATTGCCAAGGATGCCTGATAACAGGTTGGTTGAATTTTAAGGAATTTTATTTTCTCAGAATGGTATAAAAGTTTATGTACATTCTTAACCATTTCATCCATAATTATATTGTGTACTTAACAAAAATTCCAATTGGTTTTAATCCATAAACATACATTTAGGCCACAGTAACAGTAGATGCATATTTAGGTGCTAGGAATGACATCTGGTGTAATTGATGATGGAGACAAGTAAACGTGAGTCTTAGAGTATAATGCTTTCATCGCCCGCTAAAGATTGTGGCTGTCTGCATCAGGTGGTCTAAGAGGAACATGAGTACCTCTCTACAAGTACCAGTGATGAGAGACAGGGCTAGTGCTTAGTGTTATCTGCACAGAGTAGTTACTGGAAATGACTACCTTTCTTTGAAATCCTGCAATATTTTTCTAAAAGCAGGGCTAGCTCTTATCACTCGCTGCTTGTCTTTCATGTTGAATAATACTCATTCTTTTGCCACTATGCTCATTGAATAATTATTTCATGGATCCATCTAGATATGATTTCAGATATATAAGTTATCTTTTAAATGTTTCTTTAGTTGGTCCATGAATTAATTTTTCTTTAGTTGGTCCATGAATTAATTTTCTAGTTCTACTGTAAAGGGAAGGAGTTTTATACTCATGGGCCCCCATCTCTTGAACACTCTCTACTATGCTATGTATGTTGTCGGGATTAACCATGTCCTCAGTCAGTCTTTTCCATTCATCCACCACTCTTACACTTTAAAAGTATTTCTTTACATCCATATTTATAAGTTTTGTACGAAATTTCATGTTATATCCTACATCTTTCAAAAAACTGTACTTTTTCCACATCATCGATCTCTTAAAAATTTAAACATTGTGATCAGATCATCCCTCACACTTCTGTCAGCAAAGGTGGGTAAGTTTAAAGCCCTCAGCCTTTCCCTGTAGTGTAGATATCTAAATTCTAGTATCATCTTTGAATTTCATTTCTCTTGATAGTAAATATAATAGTCTTTGTAGGTTTTACATGCTTTTTATTTTTTTTTTTTTTTTTGATACATGGTATTCTTACAAACTAATAACTGGTTCTACATTGTTGAAAGTTTTTAAGTCTATAATATTGTCAATTATCTTTTTTTCCAAAGGAAGGAACAGAGAAGGGGGCTGGATGAGGATGTTTCCTCAGAGGCCCAGTCCTCTGTTCTTAACGCTACCTCGCTGACCGGGAAATGGTGAATAGTATGAAAGAAAGAAAAGATCTTTTCACTCTGTTGCCATGCACAGTTTATTAATTAACTGCTTTCAAGGCTATAAAGTTCAGGTTCTTTCAGTCTTTCATGGTAGTTCAGATATTTTATTCTCTTGATTTTGTTTGTAAAGTGCTTTGAATTCTCTCAAAAATTGCATCCATATGTTTGGTTGGTGACCATACAGCAATCATTGTTCAGTTTTGTTTCTTATGCATATATTTAGCATCTTATTCAGTAGTTTTCTGTCTCTTGTAGTGATAGGTCACATTATCATACTTGACTCAGTGGTGCTGTCTTCTCACTGTCCACATTCACCACAAAAATTTGATCCACATACACCCAGCCTTTACTAAATACCCCTTGCTCCTCACTTATTCTGCATTCAGTCACTTCCATCACTCTGTCAATCAACATTCTTGCATACACTTTTCTTAGTATACTTAACAGACTTTTATTTATTTATTTTTTATTTATTTTGCTTTGTCGGTCTCCCGCATTAGCGAGGTAACACAAGGAAACAGACGAAAGAATGGCCCAACCCACCCACATCCACATGTATATACATACATGTCCACACACGCAAATATACATACCTATACATCTCAACGTATACATATATATACACACACAGACATATACATATATACACATGTACATAATTCATACTGTCTGCCTTCATTCATTCCCATCACCACCCCGCCACACATGTAATAACAACCCCCTCCCCCTGCATGTGTGCGAGGTAGTGCTAGGAAAAGACACAAAGGCCACATTCGTTCACACTCAGTCTCTAGCTGTCATGTATAATGCACTGAAACCACAGCTTATTCCCATATAATTACTACATACATCCTGAGCACCTTTTCTTTTGAATAATGGAACAATTATGGCTTTCACTCAATCCTTTGGCACAACATTGTTTCCATGCTAAAATTACATATCAGATGCATTCACTCTATCATTGTTTTCTCCTCCATACTTCAGCATTTTAGCTGTAATCCCATCCTCTCCAGGTGCCTTTCCTACCTTCAGCTTCATTATCACCCTTTTTACCTCCTTTTTTGCTTATGGCCCTTGCACTTGTACCCTATTCCTTCCATCCCCATCCTCTTTACCCATATGTGTAACAACTGGTGCCTCACTTTCTCCTACACTCATCAGTTCTTCAAAATACTCTTTCCATCTCCATCATTTCACTTCCTCCTTTTGATTCAGCAACTCATCTTCCTTACTTCTCACATTGACATTTCCACTCTTACATCCAATTTCCTTTTTCATCTCCTTCCAGTACTATATCTGCCATTCTATCAACAAATACATTCACCAAACCTTCAAAATACTCACTTCATCACTACCTGTTACCACTTCCCCACTTGCCCCCTTCACCGATGTTCCCATTTGTTGCACATTATTAACCTCCTTCCAAAACATCTTTTTCTTCTCCCTAAAGTTTAATGATACTCTCTCACCCAAACTCTCATTTGCCCTCTTTTTCAACCCTTTCACCTTTCTCGACCTCCTGCCACCTTCTTTTATACATCTCTCCCTGTCATTTGCACTCCCTCCTTGCAAGTATTGCCCAAAAGCCTCTCTTTTCTCTTTCACTAACAACTTTACTTCTTCATCCCACCACTCACTACCCCTTCTAATCTGCCCACCTCCCACCTTTCTCATGCCACATGCATCTTTTGCACAAGTAATCACTGCTTCCCTAAATGTTTCCCATACATATTCGCCATTTCCTGCATTAGCAAGGTTGCATTAAGAACAGAGGACTGAGCCCTAGAGGGGGAACTTGGCCCCCTTCTGTTCCCCTTTTTTTTTCTCTTCTTTTTTTAAGAAAAAACGGGAGGATTTCCTGCTCCCCCCACTCCTTCCCCTTTTAAGTCGCCTTCTATGAGAAGCAGGGAATACATGGAAAGTATTCTTTCTCCTGTATCCCCAGGAATATATATATGTGTACATGAGTGGATGGGCCATTCTTTGTCTGTTTCGTGGTGCTACCTCGCTGATGCTGGAAACAGCAACTATGTATGAAATAATATGAAATAATATATTTATTCTATTTATTGTACTTAACCACTGTTTTCCATGTCAGTGGGGTAGCGCAAGGAAACAGAAGAACAATAGCCCAACCACTTATATACAAATATATATATACATAAATGCCCATACACACACATATACATACATACATATACATATCAATGTATACATACATATACATACACATACACATATATATAATCATACTTGCTGCCTTCATCCATTCCTGTCCCTACCCCGCCACACATATATATACATAAATGCCCATACATGCACATATACTTACATACATACATATACATATCAATGTATACATACATATACATACACATACACACATGTATATAATCATACTTGCTGCCTTCATCCATTCCTGTCGCTACCCCATACATGCACATATACATACATACATACATACACATATCAACGTATACATGCATATACATACACATATACACATGTATATAATCATACTTGCTGCCTTCATCCATTCCTGTTGCTACCCCGCCGAACCACTCATATACACATATATACATAAATGCCCATACGCGCACATATACAGACACATACATATACACACATGTATATATTCATACTTGCTGCCTTCATCCATTATTGTTGCTATCCCACCACAAAGTAAATCTTTCCTCACTCATTCTCTTCATGTGTCCAAACCATTTCAACACACCCTCTTCTGCTCTACCGCGCTTTTTATTACCACATATCTCTCTTACCCTTTCATTGCTTACTCGATCAAACCACCTCACACCACATATTGTCCTCATACATTTCATTTCCAACACATCCACCCTCCTCTGTACAGCCTTATCTATAGCCCATGCCTCGAAACCATATAACATTGTTAGAACCAGTCACCTTCAAACATACCCATTTTTGCTTTCTGAGATAATGTTCTTGCCTTTCGTTCTTCAACGCTTCCAGAACCTTCATCCCCAACCCCACCCTGTGACTCACTTCTGCTTCCATGGTTCCATCTGCTACAAGTCCACTCCCAGATATCTAAAACAATTCACTTCCTCCAGTTTTTTTCCATTCAAACTTTTTTTTTTTCCCCCCCGCTGTCTCCCGCGTTTGCGAGGTAGCGCAAGGAAACAGACGAAAGAAATGGCCCAACCCACCCCCATGCACATGTATATACATACGTCCACACACGCAAATATACATACCTACACAGCTTTCCATGGTTTACCCCAGATGCTTCACATGCCCTGATTCAATCCACTGACAGCACGTCAACCCCAGTATACCACATCGATCCAATTCACTCTATTCCTTGCCCTCCTTTCACCCTCCTGCATGTACAGGCCCCGATCACACAAAATCTTTTTCACTCCATCTTTCCACCTCCAATTTGGTCTCCCACTTCTCGTTCCCTCTACCTCCGACACATATATCCTCTTGGTCAATCTTTCCTCACTCATTCTCTCCATGTGCCCAAACCATTTCAAAACACCCTCTTCTGCTCTCTCAACCACGCTCGTTTTATTTCCACACATCTCTCTTACCCTTACGTTACTTACTCGATCAAACCACCTCACACCACACATTGTCCTCAAACATCTCATTTCCAGCACATCCATCCTCCTCCGCACAGCTCTATCCATAGCCCATGCCTCGCAACCATACAACATTGTTGGAACCACTATTCCTTCAAACATACCCATTTTTGCTTTCCGAGATAATGTTCTCGACTTCCACACATTCTTCAAGGCTCCCAGGATTTTCACCCCCTCCCCCACCCTATGATCCACTTCCGCTTCCATGGTTCCATCTGCTGCCAGATCCACTCCCAGATATCTAAAACACTTTACTTCCTCCAGTTTTGCTCCATTCAAACTTACCTCCCAATTGACTTGACCCTCAACCCTACTGTACCTAATAACCTTGCTCTTATTCACATTTATTCTTAACTTTCTTCTTTCACACACTTTACCAAACTCAATCACCAGCTTCTGCAGTTTCTCACATGAATCAGCCACCAGCGCTGTATCATCAGCGAACAACAACTGACTCACTTCCCAAGCTCTCTCATCCCCAACAGACTTCATACTTGCCCCTCTTTCCAAAACTCTTGCATTTACCTCCCTAACAACCCCATCCATAAACAAATTAAACAACCATGGAGACATCACACACCCCTGCCGCAAACCTACATTCACTGAGAACCAATCACTTTCCTCTCTTCCTACACGTACACATGCCTTACATCCTCGATAAAAACTTTTCACTGCTTCTAACAACTTGCCTCCCACACCATATATTCTTAATACCTTCCACAGAGCATCTCTACCAACTCTATCATATGCCTTCTCCAGATCCATAAATGCTACATACAAATCCATTTGCTTTTCTAATTATTTCTCACATACATTCTTCAAAGCAAACACCTGATCCACACATCCTCTACCACTTCTTACCTCCTAATTAACTTGTCCCTCAACCCTACTGAACCTATTAACCTTGCTCTTATTCACATTTACTCTCTACTTTCCCTTTTCACACACTTTACCAACTGTCACCAACCTCTGCAGTTTCTCACTTGAATCACCAGCGCTGTATCATCAGTGAACAACAACTGACTCATTTCCCAGGCCCTCTCATCCACAACAGACTGCATACTTGCCCCTCTCTTCAAAACTCTTGCATTCACGTCCCTAACCACCCCATCCATAAACAAATTAAATAACCATGGGGACATCACGCACCCCTACCGCAGCTGACATTCACTGGGAACCAGTCACTCTCCTCTCCTCCAACTTGCACTCATGCCTTACATCCTTGGTAAAAACTTTTCTCTGCTTCTAGCAACTTACTTCCCACACCATATACTGGTAAAACCTTCCACAAAGCATAACTATCAACCCTATCTTATACCTTTTGCAGATCCATAAATGCCACATAGAAATCCATATGTTTTCCCAAGTATTTCTCACATACATCTTTCAGAGCAAACACCTGATCCACACATCCTCTACCACTTCTGAAACCACATTGCTCCTCCCCAGTCTGATGCTCCATACATGCCTTCACTTTCTCAATTAATACCCTCCCATATGATTTCCCAGGAATACTCAACAAACTCATGCCTCGGTAATTTGAACTCACCTTTATCCCCCATGCCTCTGTACAGTGGCACCATGCATGCATTCCGCCAATCCTCAGACTTAGTGAATGCTAAATCCAAAGTCATTTAGACAAAAATTTTATGAATTCAGGTATACTTTGAGAAAAATGCCAGAAAAAACATAACCAACAGCGGTAATGGGGACACAAGAGGGTTAACATGCAGCAGTGGCAAGTCGGTGATAGCTTAGAAAGGTTGTGAGCAGAATAAATTTTTCTTGTCTAATTAAATCTTTTTTTTAGACAACCCAGTCATGGACCAATCAGGCCTCCTGATGACTGTCTTTCTCATGTAAACTCTAGCATCTAGCATGGCCTTTGTCAATCTTTCATCCATTGCCACACAGTCAATCAAATCCTTTTGTTCATATCTTCCATTATTAGTCAGTCATGTTTAAAAGTATACTTCAACAATGTTGTATGGTTGCGAGGCGTGGGCTATGGATAGAGTTGTGTGCAGGAGGGTGGATGTGCTGGAAATGAGATGTTTGAGGACAATATGTGGTGTGAGGTGGTTTGATCGAGTAAGTAATGTAAGGGTAAGAGAGACGTGTGGAAATAAAAAGAGTGTGATTGAGAGAGCAGAAGAGGGTGTTTTGAAATGGTTTGGTCACATGGAGAGAATGAGGGAGGAAAGATTGACCAAGAGGATATATGTGTCAGAGATGGAGGGAACGAGGAGAAGTGGAAGACCAAATTGGAGGTGGAAAGATGAAGTGAAAAAGATTTTGAGTGATCGGGGCCTGAACATGCAGGAGGGTGAAAGGCTTGCAAGGAATAGAGTGAACTGGAACGATGTGGTAAACCAGGGTCGACGTGCTGTCAATGGATTGAACCAGGGCATGTGAAGCGTCTGGGGTAAACCATGGAAAGTTGTGTGTGGCCTGGCTGTTGAAAGGGAGCTGTGGTTTCGGTGCATTATTACATGACAGCTAGAGACTGAGTGTGAACGAATGGGGCCTTTGTTGTCTTTTCCTAGCGCTACCTCGCACACATGAGGGGGGGAGGGGGTTGTTATTCCATGTGTGGTGAGGTGGCAATAGGAATAAATAAGGGCAGACTGTATGAATTATGTACATGTGTATATCTGTATATGTCTGTGTGAGTATATATATGTGTACATTGAGATGTATAGGTATGTATATTTGCGTGTGTGGACGTGTATGTATATACATGTGTATGTGGGTGGGTTGGGTCATTCTTTCGTCTGTTTCCTTGCGCTACCTTGCTAACGCGGGAGACAGCGACAAAGCAAAATAAATAAATAAATATTCAATGTCTGTATGTGGACTTTAAAAGTTCCACATTTAACATATATTCTAACCATTTGGGAAATAATTCTATGAATGTCTCTGTAGCTGAATGTACACTGGTTATGTTTTACCATTGACGAAATATGTTCAAATGACCAGTACAGTAAACAAAAATATCCAAGTAAAGTACAGAAGTTGTCTAAGGTAAATATAAAGTTTCCCTTAGATTTTTTCTTAAGGAATGTTTTTCCAAAACTTTCATCATATTTTATAAATATAGTTGAAAGAAAACAAATTAAGAAAATTAACCTTTATAATCATGTGATTATTATAATTGAAATTATTTCAAATTTGTAACAAAGAATGAATCTATGATATATCGTAATCATCATTCACAAGACCATTTCAAGTAAACTTTCATGTTCTTAACATAACTTGGAATTAATTATAACCCAACACAGCCTTCTATTTCACAGGTTTTCAAAGGCACAAACTTCAGTCTTCTGATGTTATCATTTACCACAATATAACATGTGATATAGTAATATCCACAACAGTAAAATCATTCTTACAATATACTGTAATGTCATAATGATTTTAAACATAACTCAGGAATGCCACTGTCAACATTTTATACTATAACCACATGTTGATAGAAAACTATATAAAGTCTAACCAGTGTACCTTTGACACTCCATAAGTACATTACAGTATATACAGTTAAGAAAAATTTTTCCAGAAACATAATTGGTCCCATAACAAACACTTAGACTATGGGATGAGGAACTGAATACAGATAGAATCACAAATATTGGAAGCTTTCCTTAAAACTAAAAAAGTACTCTTTAAAATATTAAGAAATATAATTTTCTTAGAAATATGATTTTGAAAAATGTACATATATCTTTACCAAAGAAGAATAAAAACTTTCAGAAATAGATGAAGCTTAACGATGAAGCAGTATGCCTTTCATTTAAAACTTACTTCAACTCAGGAACTAATGAGGAAGCTTAACACTAAAACAGTCAGTATCCCTTTCCTTTAAAACCTACTACACCTCAAGATTTGTTCATTTTTAATCTATGTAAAATCACCAGATACTCTCAACAATAGCACTACTTATGATGAACAGGTGGACTGAAGGACACTTTGTGGTATCGAGACCTGAATATTCAAGAGGGTGAAAAGGGTGTACAGAAATGAATGAACTAAATTACTATGGGATACAAGAGTGATGTCACTGGACTAAAGAAGGTATATTTAGTGGTCAATGTAAACTATGGAATAGTCTGTAGGGCTTAGTGGTGGATGGTAGGCTCTGGTCTCAGTGCATTATACATGACAGCTAGAAAGCAATTGCAAAAGTGGTTGCTATTCATATACAGATAAAGTATAGCAAAGTGGCCAAGACAGCTGTTGAATTTCTCAAGAAAGGATTGACTGTGTTGTTAATTGGTTAGTTAGGATTTTCAGTGTATGTATGGCTTAGGGTGGGGTATCTTACAACTGGTGGAATGCCTATACAGTGCCATTGTATAGAGGCAAGGGGTACAAAAGTGAATGCTCAAATTACCAAGTTATAATTGTCAGTTTACCTGCTAAGATGTATGGGAGAGTGGTGACTAAGCTGGCAGTGGCATGCACTGGCCATTAGATTGGGGAGAGAGTGATTTCTGTTTGAGAAAGATTTAAAAATTTAAAGAAAGAGGGATTTGTATGTGGCATTTTTGGATCTGGAGAAAGTATATGATAAGGTTGACAGAGAGGCTTTGAGGAAGGAGTAATGAACATATACTGTGGAAGGAAAGCTCCCAGATGTAGTGAAGAGTATGGCATGTGTCTGACAAGGACAAGAAAGAGTGATTGGCTGTAGATGAAATTGAGTCTGCTGGAAGGATGTGTGATGTCATTATGGCTCTTTAATTTTCTTATAGATGGGATGGTAAGGGAGATGAATGCAGATTAATATGAGTAAAACTGAAAGTGGATGGAGATGGGTGATTATTGGTGCATATGCACCTGGGCATGAGAAGAAAGATCATGAGGCAAGTGTTTTGGAAGCAGCTGAGTGAGTGTGTTAGCAATTTTGATGCATCAGACTGGGTTATAGTGATGGGTGATTTGAATGCAAAGGTCAGTAATGTGGCAGTTGAGGGAATAATTGGTATACATGGGGTGTTCAGTGTTGTAAATGGAATTGGTGAAGAGCTTGTAGAATTGTGTGCTGAAAAAGGACTGGTGTTTGGAAATGCCTGGTTTAAAAAGAGAGATATACATAAGTATACGTATGTAAGTAGGAGAGATGGCCAGAGAGCATTATTGGATTACCTGTTAATTGATAGGCATGTGAAAGAGAGACTTTTGGATGTTAATGTGCTGAGAGGTGCAACTGGAGGGATGTCTGATCATTATCTTGTGAAGGCGAAGGTGAAGATTTGTAGAGGTTTTCAGAAAAGAAGAGAGACTGTTGGGGTGAAGAGAGTGATGATAGTAAGTAAGCTTGGGAGGGAGACTTGTGTGAGGAAGTACCAGGAGAGACTGAGTGCAGAATGGAAAAAGGAGAGAGCAAAGGACGTAAGGGTAGTGGGGGAGGAATTGGATGTATTTAGGGAAGCAGTGATGGCTTGCGCAGAAGATGCTTGTGGCATGAGAAGCGTAGGAGGTGGGCAGATTAGAAAGGTAGTGAATGGTGGGATGAAGTAAGATATTTGGTGAAAGAAAAGAGAGAGGCATTTGTACATTGCAGGGAAATAGTGCAGATGACTGGAAGATATATAAAAGAAAGAGGCGGGAAGTCTAGAGAAAGGTGCAAGAGGTGAAAAAGAAGGCAAATGAGAGTTGGGGTGAAAGAGTATCATTAAATTTTAGGGAGAATAAAAAGATGTTTTGGAAGGAGGTAAATAAAGTGCATAAGTCAAAAGAACAAATGGGAACATCGGTGAAGGGGGCAAATGGGGAGATAATAACAAGTAGTGGTGATGTGAGGAGATGGAGTGAGTATTTTAAAGGTTTGTTGAATGTGTTAGATGATATAGCGGCAGATATAGGGTGTTTTGGTCGAGGTGGTGTGTGAAGTGAGAGAGTCAGGGAGAAAGATTTGGTAAACAGAGAAGAGTTAGTGAAAGCTTTGCGGAAGATGAAAGCCATGTTTTGGAACAAGCAGAGTGAGTGTACCAGCAGTTTTGATGCAAGTGACTGAGCATTAGTGATGTGTGACTTAAATGTGAAGGGAAGTATTATGGTAGTTGAGGGTATAACTGGGGCACATTGGGTATTCATTGATGTAAATGGAAATGGTGAACAACTTGGGTTGTGTGCTAAAAAAAAAAAAGCTGGTGATTGGGAATACCATGTTTAAAAAGGGATATACACAAGTATATGTAATTAAGTGGGAAGCATGGCCAACAGGCATTAATGGATTACATATGAATTGATAGACATGCAAAGGAAACCCTTGAATGTGAGTGTGGTGATAGGAGCAGCTGGTGGAATATTTGATCATTACCTTGTGAAGCAAGAGTGAAGATTTGTAATGGTTTTTGGAACAGAGGAAATGTTATGGATGAGGAGTGGTGAAAGTGAACAAGCTTCAAAAATAGACTTGTGTGAGACTGAGTGTAGACAAGTAAAAGTTGAGAGCAAACAAAGCTAGGGGAGTGGGTGAGGCATAGGAGAAACCTAAGAAAGCAGTGCTGACATGCAAGAGAAGTGTATGGCATGAAGAAGGTGGAAGATGAACACGTCTGAAAAAATACGAAGTGAAATTGCTAGTGAAAGAGAAGAGAGAGGTATATGGGTAGTACTTTCAGGGAATAATTGCAAATGATAGGAATGTGTAAAAAGAAAGCAGCAGGAAGTCAAAAGGAAGGTGAAGGGGTTCAAAAAGAGGGCAAATGAGAGTTGGGGATGAGCAACTTGTAACTTTCAAAGAGAATAAGATTTTTGGAAGAAGGGTAATAGAGAGCGTAAAAAAAAGAAAAAGGGTAAATGGGGATGTGTAAAGAGGCAGTGAGGAGTGAGCATTTTGAAGGACTGTTAAATAAGGCAGATGTAAAGTGTTTGGGTTGGGGTGGTATGCAAAGTGAGAGAATCGTGGAGAGTGATTTGGTGAAAGCCTTGCATAAGATGAAATGTGGCAAGATGGCTAAGGAGATGGTACTACAGTTGAATTTCTTAGAAATGGGGTGGCTATCATTGTTGATTGGTTCGTTAGGATTTTCATTATACAGTGTCTACAAAAAAAAAAATTGTCTCCCCAGATGTTTTCAAAGGTGATGTTACACTTACATTTTATTACTTTATCTCCTTTGGCCTTCATTATCAGCTGTAGACATCTGAACACGGAATTGACAAGGTTCCCTGAGGTAGTTTAGATTAAAGTTTTAGGTACACTGGATCTTGATCTCCTGAATGAGGCAAGGTACTGATGAAATGTTGCAAGAATCAGCTGCCTGACTGTGCATTCTGAATGACCAGTGTACCTAGAAATCTTACATGTACCCACATTTTCTTGCTTTCTCGGATTTTCTCCTCCTTAGAAAGGTAAAAGCTAACCATTTTGAAGCACAGGTGGAACAAGTTCAGCTCCCAAAAGTGAAATATGCAAAATGAAGTGGCAGCCTGGAATAGTAACACATCGTTCCCTTAATATAACCTGAGGTTCACCGAGATATGTTTATAGTTCTCTCATCATTAGAAAACTAGTCTCAGTGCTCTGATGTACATTCATTTTACTCTTTTGGTTTTGTATCGCATTTGAAAATATATGGGGGGACAGACAAGCCGTATTGCAAATACTATATGTATATATCATGGTGAGGTGCCTGAGGATTGGCACAGCACAAAGTATATATAATGCCATTGTAAACAGGCAAGGGAAAAAAGGTGAGTTAAAACTACAGAGGTAAAAATCTATCGAGTGTATATGGTACGTTATATGGGAGAGTAATGATTAAGGTGATTGCATGTACCGAGCATCAGACTGGAGAGCAACAATGTTTTTCAGAAGTGGAAAAGGATATGTGGATCAGGTGTTTGCTTTGAAGGATGCATGTGATAAGTACTTAGAGATACAGAAAGATTTGTGCATAGCATTTATGTATCTGGAGAAAGCATATGATAGGTTTGATACAGATGCCTTGTGGAAAGTCTTCAGTATAATACATGGTGTGGGAAGAAACCTGCCTGAAGCAGACGATTTTATATCGAGGGTATATGGCATGTGTATGAACAGGAAAAGGGAGAGTGAGTGGCATAGGTGTGTGGTGTCACTATGTCTGTTTAATATGTTTATGGATGGGGTGGTGAGGACAGAAAATGCAGAAGTCTTGTAAAAAGAAGCAAGTATGCAGTCATAGGGGATGAGGAGGCCTGGAAAGTGAGTTGGTTGTCATTTGTTGACAACACTGCACTGGTGGAAGATTTGAGTAAGAAACTGGAGAAGTGGGTAACTTGAGTTTGGAAGTGTTAATTAAAGGAGAAGAGGGAGTAAATGTGAATAAAAGCAAGATTATTAGATTTAGCAGGGTAGAGGGACAGTTTACTTTTGAGCGTGAGAAAACTTGGAGGAAGTGAAGTTGCTTTGAATAACTGAGAGCTGACATGGCATTGAATGGGTGAGGATCAAAGGTTCATGGAGCACTGAAGAATGTATGGAAAGGGAGGTCCTTATCACCTGGAATAGCAAAAATGGTTATGTTTAAATGTACAGAAGTCCTAAAATTTATGGATGCAAGGCATCCATATAACATTGTTAAGTGTACTTTGCTGAAATGGTTTGCACATATGTACTGAATGAGTGAGGAGAGGTTGAGGAAGAGGGTATTTGTATCAGCAGTGGAAGGGACAAGAAGGGGAGCCCAAATTGAAGATGGAAGGATGGAGTGAAGAAGTCTTGAGTGATCGGGGCATACATATCCATGTGGGTGAAAAGCTTGCATGGGATATAGTGAACAGGAGTAATATGGCATAGTGGGGTCAACATGCTATCATTTGGCAGAAACAGGGCAACTGAAATGGCCATGGGTAACCACTGAAATGTGTGTGGGGCTTGGACGCAGATAGGGGGCTTTGGCTTTATCACATTGAACATGACAGCTAGAGAATGGATGGGAACAAACAAGCCTGTCTTCATCTGTTCCTGGCACTAAGTTGCTAATGAGAGAAATGGCAGACAAGTATGAAAAAAAATATTTTCTGCCATTGCCTGCATGAGTGAGGTAGTTCCAGGAGCAGCTGAAGACTAGCAGCACCTGCTTACATCCATTCTCTACCTGTCATGTGCAATACACCAAAACCACAGCCCCATATCCACAACCATGCTCCACTGATCCTTTCATGGTTTCCCCCATCTGTTTCACATGTTCTATTTCAATCCAATGGCAACACATCATCATACGCCACATCATTCCAATTCACTCAATCCTATGCACAACTTTCACACTCCTGCACAGGCCCCAACCAATCAACATATTTTTCACTCCATCCTTCCATCTCCAGTTTGGTCTCCTTCTCCTTTCCCCCTCCACTTCTGACATGCATAACTTCTTTGCCAACCTCTCTTTGCTTACTCCCTCTATATGTCCAAGCCATTTCAGCACACCCTCTTCAGCTCTCTCAACCACATTCTTCTCATTACCACTCCTCTCTCTTGCCCCTGTATTTCTTAATCAAGCACATATTGTCCTCAAACATTTAATTTCCAACACATCCACCCTCCTCCACACATCCCTATCTATAGCCCCTGACTGGCATCCATACATTATCTTCGGAACTATTACACCTTTCAACATACTCATTTTCTTCCTCCCAGATAATGACCATCCCTTCCAAACATTGGTCAATTCTTCCAGATCCTTCACCCTTCATCCATCCTATGACTCATTTCCACTTCCATGGTTTCATCTGTTCCCATGTCCACTTCCTGGTATCTGGAGCACTTCACTTCTACCAAATTTTCTATATTTAAACTCACACCCCAACTAACCTGTCCATTTGCCCTGATAAACCTAATAACCTTGTTTTAATTCACATCTACTTTAAATTCCTTCCTTTCACATACCTTCCAAACTGTCACTGACTCCTGCAGTTTCCCACCTGAATCTGCCACCAGTGCTGTATTATCAGCAAATAACATCTGACTCACTACCTAGACCTCTTCACCCCCTACAGACTGCATATTCATCCTTTTCTGCAAAATGCTTTTACCTCCTTCACCACCTCATCCATAAACAAATTTAACCTAACTATGGTAACATCACACACCCCTGCTGCCGACCAACCTTCACCTGGAACCAATCACTCTCCTTTCTTCTTACTCATACATATGCTGTACACTCTTGACAGATACTTCTCACTGCTTCTAGTAGCTTTCCTGTCACACAATATATTCATACGAACTTCTACAAGGCATCTCTATTAACCTAATTGTATGCTTTTAAAAGATCCATGAATGCCACAAACAAATCCTTTTTCTCTTAAGTATTTTTTACACACATTCTTCAAAAGCAAAGGTGTCTTGAAGAATGTGTGTGAGAAATACTTTTCATATGTATGTTGGTTATATACAACTAAGGGAAAACCTTGCTTCATATCAACAAAATTTTGAGTAGCAAAAGGTAAATTAAGTAAATGTAATTTTGGCTCCTGCTAATTCTGTATAAACTAGGGAGACCTGTATTATAGAATTTATTTTTCAGCTGTAAATTCATTTTCTCTGAGTTACTGGATCATTAAATGATCTGAAACTCACTATAACATTATAAAACACTAAATGAAAATTTGAAAAAGTGTAATTTTACTTTCTTTTATCAAAATAAGCTTCTTAATACTTTGATTGGTGTCTCTCTTGCAAGATTAGTT
Source organism: Panulirus ornatus (assembly GCF_036320965.1). Lineage (NCBI taxonomy): Eukaryota > Metazoa > Arthropoda > Malacostraca > Decapoda > Palinuridae > Panulirus > Panulirus ornatus. The sequence goes on from NC_092229.1 coordinate 9,501,721, forward strand.
ACAACAGTCGAAGATTTTACCATGATAAAGAATGACATTATGAAAACATCCTAGCAAAGTTTTTACCTTGGCAAGAATGACAACGAAAACATCCTAGCCCCTACACCTGAAATCAAAGCATCTTTGTTTTAGCAGAGATATAAGTAAAGCTATTAGGTGCTGGTATTCCAAGCTCAACATAGTAGATGTATTACCAAAAAAGTTACATTAAGTGAAGATATGCAAACTAAGTTTTCCAACATTATTATATTTGGTGAGTTGCATTCCTGGGTCAAATTTCTTGATCCCATTTATTATTATTATTATACTTTGTCGCTGTCTCCCGTGTTTGCGAGGTAGCGCAAGGAAACAGACGAAAGAAATGGCCCAACCCACCCCCATACACATGTATATACATACGTCCACACACGCAAATATACACACCTACACAGCTTTCCATGGTTTACCCCAGACGCTTCACATGCCTTGATTCAATCCACTGACAGCACGTCAACCCCGGTATACCACATCGCTCCAATTCACTCTATTCCTTGCCCTCCTTTCACCCTCCTGCATGTTCAGGCCCCGATCACACAAAATCTTTTTCACTCCATCTTTCCACCTCCAATTTGGTCTCCCTCTTCTCCTCGTTCCCTCCACCTCCGACACATATATCCTCTTGGTCAATCTTTCCTCACTCATTCTCTCCATGTGCCCAAACCACTTCAAAACACCCTCTTCTGCTCTCTCAACCACGCTCTTTTTATTTCCACACATCTCTCTTACCCTTACGTTACTCACTCGATCAAACCACCTCACACCACACATTGTCCTCAAACATCTCATTTCCAGCACATCCATCCTCCTGCGCACTACTCTATCCATAGCCCACGCCTCGCAACCATACAACATTGTTGGAACCACTATTCCTTCAAACATACCCATTTTTGCTTTCCGAGATAATGTTCTCGACTTCCACACATTCTTCAAGGCCCCCAGAATTTTTGCCCCCTCCCCCACCCTATGATCCACTTCCGCTTCCATGGTTCCATCCGCTGCCAGATCCACTCCTAGATATCTAAAACACTTCACTTCCTCCAGTTTTTCTCCATTCAAACTCACCTCCCAATTGACTTGACCCTCAACCCTACTGTACCTAATAACCTTGCTCTTATTCACATTTACTCTTAACTTTCTTCTTCCACACACTTTACCAAACTCAGTCACCAGCTTCTGCAGTTTCTCACATGAATCAGCCACCAGCGCTGTATCATCAGCGAACAACAACTGACTCACTTCCCAAGCTCTCTCATCCCCAACAGACTTCATACTTGCCCCTCTTTCCAAAACTCTTGATCCCATGTTACTCCTATAATCACCATCAAGTTGCATGAATGCTCACTTCATCATCAAATCTTGTGAAAATCACTGCTATTTTTCTTTTTTGGGGGGGGGGATATTTTTTTCCTGTGATCACTCATAAAAAATACCAAAAATCGAAAATTCTTTGTCACATGAACTAGTTCACCACAGAAATATATCTATTTGAATCTTCACAAAAAATGCATTGTAGAAGAAAACATGAAGCTGAAATACTAGATTAATACATTAATGTGCGTCTTTATCTGACTGACTTCTTTGGCCAGCCTAAAATCTAGCATGGACCATCTTGGTACAAGGTCAGTGACTATTTTCATTAAGCTATTTCACTACACCCTCATCTTCATAGCACTCTCACTACACTATTTTCACTAAGCTACTTCACTACACCCTCATCTTCACAGCACCCTCACTACACTTCTATCTTCCCTATATGCTCATCTTCAATACACCTGTATCTTCACTACACCTTTATTTCCACTACACTCTTATATCCACCATATGAATATAACAGTTTAATCAACTTCATAACCAAACCTTCACTATACCCTTATCTTCATTACATGCTCATCTTAAAACACTCATCACTATATCTTTATCTTCGCTACACCCTGATCCACAATAAATGGTCATCTTGAAAGCACCCTTATTTTCACTGAACTCTTCATCTTTACTGAACCATTATCTTCATTATATCCATATGAATAAGAACAAATGCCACCTACATAAAATCTTCAAAATGTCAAAATGGGTATGGTTAAAGGCCATCTTCACCACAACCTAGCCTTTACCACACTCAAATCCTGATTTCTGTTTTTACATACGAGATACTGTATGAAGTATTCAGAAAATGAAGGACTATATTTCCTCTGTAATTCTCTTGAATGACTATATTTGCATGTAAATGGACCAGAGACTTGAACCCACAACAGTAAGAACATCACAAGGTTCTTTTTTTTTGTTCCAAATTACAGGAATTAAGACTTACAATGTGCAGACATCTGGTGTATTTGAGATCTAAAATTCCATATTTACAATAACTTTGCTTATACCCAGTCTAACTGATTTATACCAAATGAACCAATAACTCAACCATATATCAATTAAAGTCACCTGATGATAATAATTATGTATGAATTCCAGCTAACATTAGGTAAGTACCATACTTTCTTCACTACATGACAAATAATTTTCCGAAAATAGCAAATCAACATTTTTTTACAAAATTGTTTTAGTTTTTCATATACCCAGTACTAAACACTAATGACAATGTTCTGTGATATCAACTACAACTGATTTACGCCACCCAAAGAGGAAGTAACCCAATCCAGCACCAAAAACAACTGCTAAACACAGCCACACATTGTAGGTCATGAAGATCAACATAAGTAAATAGCTTACAATCATCTGAATCATATGTAACAATGTCTGGATCCCATGGTCTTTGCTCAACATATTCATTCTGTGGGGAAAAAAGAACATCAAAGTATCTAAAATATAAAATGGTATTAATAATCACTGATAAAAACTTAACAAAAGAGTAACTCCTATCATTCAAAAAAAACTATTAAAAATAACAAAAAGGTAAAGCAAGAAATCATAATCATAATTTTCATTAATTGATTAATTATTATTAATTGAAATTCATTATTTCAACTATTTACCTCTGTATTAAAATTACTCCATTCCTAAATGAATAGGGTGTATCAGATACATAAAGTTTTTGTGACCAAACACTTTGAATAAAATGTGCAGCTCTCTTATTATTAGTGTAGTTCTCTTATATGGTTGTGTCAGTAACAGGTCTACAGTGTCATTATCATGTTATACAGTTATATTCAAACAGGATAGATATAATACTTACGTGGGAGGCATAATGATCTGCTCCATAAACCTACAGCAGCAAGATGAGGACAAATCATACATTATTAGTTACTAAACATACAAAAAATGTAACATCAACAAAAGAATTGCACAATGACAACTACAAATCATTAATCAAAATAATACTCACAATTAATTCCCACACAAAGAAAAAGATGCACATTGAATATTATATACAATACATTATTATTATTTTTTATACTTGATCACTGTTTCCCACATCAGCAAGGTGGCACCAGGAAACAGACAAAGGACGACCTAACCACTCATATACACATATATACATTCATAAATGCCCACACTCATATATACATACACATAAAAACATAAACATATAAACATAAACATACATATACATCACATACACAGACATATACACTTGTACCCATGAACTTATTCATACTTGCCTTCAATCCATTCCCGGTGCCACCCTACCCCACAAGAAACAGCATCACTGCCCCCCACTTTAGCAAGGTAGCACCAAGAAAACAGACAAAAAAGGCCACGTTCATTCACACTCAGTCTCTAGCTGTCATGTGTAATGCTCCAAAACCACAGCTCCCTACGCACATCCAGGCCCCACAGACCTTTCCATGGCTTACCACAGATGCTTCACATGCCCTGGTTCAGTCTATTGACAGCACATCAACCCCGGTATACCACATTGTTCAATTTCACTCTGTTCCTTGCACGCCTCTCACCTTCCTGTATGTTCAGGCCCCAATCACTCAAAGTCTTTTCTACTCCATCCTTCCACCTCCAATTTGGTCTACCGTTTCTTGTTCCCTCCACCTCGGACACATATATCCTCTTTGTCAATCCTTCTTCAATCATTCTCTCCATTTCAACGCACCCTCTTATGCTCTCTCAACCACACTTTATTACCACACATCTCTCTTACCCTTTCATTACTTATGCAATCAAAACACATCACACCACACATTATCCTCAAACATTTTATTTCCAACACATCCCCCCTCCTCCATATAACCCTATCCATAGCCCATGCCTCACTACCATATAATATTGTTGCAACTACTATTCCTTCAAACATACCCATTTTTGCGAAAATAACGTTTACTCGTTCCACATATTCTTCATCGCTCCCACAACCTTCGCCCCCTTCCCCACCCTGTGACTCACTTCCACTTCCATGGTTCCATTTGCTGCCAAGTCCACTCCCAGATATCTAAAACACTTCACTTCCTCCAACCTTTCTCCATTCAAATCTACATCCCAATTAACTTGTCCCTCAACCCTGCTGAACCTAATAACCTTCCTCCTATTCACATTTACTCTCAACTTTCTCCTTTCACACTCTTTTCCAAACTCAGTCACCAACTTCTGCAGTTTCTCACTTGAATCAGCCACCAGTGCTGGCTGTATCCTCAGCAAACAACAACCAATTCACTTCCCAGGCCCTCTCATCCCCAACAGACTGCACTCTCGCCTCTCTCTCTAAAACTCTTGCATTTACCTCCCTAACCACGCCATCCATAAACAAATTAAACAACCATAGAGAAATCACACACCCCTGCCGCAGACCAACCTTCACTGGGAACCAGTCACTCTCCTCTCTTCCTACTCGTACACATACCTTACATCCTTAATAAAAACATTTCCAGATCCATAAATGCCACATACAAATTCCTGTTTTTCTAAATATTTCTCACACACATTCTTCAAAGCAAACAAACACCTGATCTAAACATCCTCTACCACTTCTGAAACCACACTGTTCCTCCACAATCTGATGCTCTGTACATGCCTTAACCCTCTCAGGCAAAACCTTCCCATACAATTTTCCAGGAATACTCAACAAATTTATGCCTCTGTAGTTTGATCACTCACCTTTGTCTTTGTACAATAGTATCATACATGCATTCCGCCAATCCTCAGGCACTTCACCATGATCTATATGTACACTGAATATCCTTACCAACCAATTAACAACTCAGTCACCCCTTTCATTCTTAATAAATTTGACTGCAATACCATCCAAACCAGCCACCTTGCCAGATTTCACCCTTCTCAAAGCTTTCATTGCCTCCTCTCTCTTCACCAAACCACTCTCCCTGTCTCTCTCACTTCGCACACCACCCTGACCAAAACAACCTACATCTGCCACTCTGTCATCAAACACATTCAACAGACCTTCAAAATACTCATTCCATCTCCTTCTCACTTCATCACTACCTGTTATAACTTCCCCCCCTTGCCACCTTCACCTATGTTCCCATTTGTTCTTGTCTTATGCATGTTACTTACCTCATTCCAAAACATCTTTTTATTCTCCCTGGAGCTTAATGATTCTCTCTCACCCAAACTCTCATTTCCCCCCTTTTTCAAACTCTTGCACCTTCCTCTTGACCTCCTGCCTCTTTCTCTTACACATCTGCCCACCTCCCACCTTTCTCATGCCACATGCATGCATCTCTTGCACATGCCATCACTGCTTCCCTGAATATATCCCCTCACATCATTTGCTCTCACCATTTGCTATTCTACACCCAATCTCTCCTAGTACTTCCTAATTCAAGTCGCCTTTCCAAGCTCACTTACTCTCACCACTCTCTTCTCCCCAACATTCTCTTCTTTTTTGAAAACCTCTATAAATCTTTACCTTCATCTCCACAGGATAATGATCAGACATCTCTCCAGTTGCCCCTCTCAGCATATTAACATCCAAAAGTCTCTCTTTTACACACCTATCAATTAACACATAATCTAATAATGCCCTTTGACCATCTCTCCTACATACATACATATACTTGTGTATATCTCTATTTTTAAACCACGTATTCCCAATCACCAGTTTTTTTTTCAACACAGAAATACACACTAAGTTGATAAGCGAAGTGAGAACATAATGTAAATGTGAATGTTGAGGAATGCATTAACATAATTACTATGAACAACTAGAGAACATTCAAAGTGCATGAAATGAATGAAAAAAAAAGGATAGATATAAAAGTAAAGGCAGACCAATTGAAACCATGAATACTTTAATTTCCTGTCACAGGAATCCCTTCTGTAGAGCTCCCACAACTCACAAGAAGCTGTCCATGTTCAAGTGGAACCACAGGTCAAGAAGTGTAGTGATGATGCATATATGTGTGGAGGTGAGTGCAATACATTGGAGTAAGTGTTTGGTGCTTTTAGTGGAAATTAAATTTTGAGCAAAGTATGGCCTGTGATATGTTGAACATGTATTTGTAATGTTGTAGAGCTATGTGGCATATAGATCACAAACAAGAAGGGTCACCCATATGTGCCTGGGGAGTGTAGTTTCAAATGAGTTTACATCTGATAGGGAAGAACTTAAGGTTAGGTTGGGAAGGAGCTGTTTTGTGTTTGCTGGGTCATTACAGTGTTTAATCCTCAGTTTGCACCACAATTGTTAGAAGAAGGAGGATCTATGAGCATAAACTGCAAAAGTGTGAGCCAGAGATAAGTTTTTTGTTTCTGCATGGGGGCTAGTGGATGGTTATTAAGCAGTTTGGGTGGGAGGGGTCTACAACTACGGTACAAAATTGGGTGCCAAGCATACTGGAGTGAGATTGTACTAGAACAACTTTTGTAGTGCAGATACTATGTGTTAGTGGTTGCAAAGCAGCCAGTGAATGTTCTTGGGGCCTTGTTTTGTGCAGTTTTAGTTTAATGTCTGCTTTGTCAAGAAAAATGACCAAGTAGATGAAGCATAGTTAGGAACAGCAGATGAAGTGTTTGTAAAGGATGGTAAGGAATTTTTTCTTATCCAAAACTGATCCCAGTAAATATTTTCAGGGTTAGTTTGCTTATGTCCTTTCTGTTGATGTCTGTAGCATGAGGAATAATTGTCACATGTGTCTCACATAATCTCCAGTAAGGTTCAAGTTCTACTGACTGGAAGTGGTTGACCATTCAGAGTTATGGGTGATGCACGTTGGATTCATGTTTTGCTGGAGTAAAGGTGATGGTGGATTTCTGTAGCAATGCAAGAATTCTGTTTCCAGTAAGCTAATATTTTAATTGAGTGATGTAATGTTGCATGCTAAATGTTGCTAGAGCATTGTTGGGGTATTGTGATGTGATTCTGAGGTCATCTGTATACGAAAGGATTTTTACAGTAAAATCTGTAAAAAGTGTTGTAAGATCATGCAGCAAGAGACTGAAAAGGGGTTTGAGTAAGAACTGTTCCTTAGGGAACTCTATTGCAGAGTTTGGGGTTTTGAATGTGAAGCCTAAGTGAAATAACTGGCATGAAAATGATTACCCTCTTTTTTCATTTTGGTGGAGGGTGTTATCAAGTATTTTTGTGTGAGGGTGTGTCTAGGAACAAAGTTGAATGCTTTTTTGACATCTATTAACACTAGTACAGTGTGGGATGATGGTTATGGTTGGTTAAAGCCATCCAGTATGTGTTGTGATGTTAATGTGCATAGTAGTGAAGGCTTGGGTCTAAAGCAGCAATGTGTTAGTGGGAGAGGCATATCTTGCTTGATTCAGATGCAGATCAGTTTTTCAAGGTGGCTGGCCACTGATGACATTAGTGACATAGGGCAATAAGAGGAGGACTTATGGGGCTTAGATGGATTTCACAATGGATATTATATTGTTAAGTTTCCAGCTGTTTCAGAATTTGTCATGTGGCCAGGAACAGTTGAGGATATGTGTGAACTGAAATGCATCAGGGATAAAGTATGTTATTTGTGAGTTTGATTTGTTATTAGTTGCAGAGGAGTTCTTTGAGGTCTTCATTGCATTCTCTCAGAGGGTGTGAAGGGTAGATGAGACTTTGTTTTGGGGTGCAGTATATGTAGTTTTTTCATGACTGTTCTGTTTAGGGGTGCAGTTGACTGGTAGCTAATTTCTCTGTAATTTTCATGAGTATAGTTGTGTGTTTTTTAGTAGACAATATATTGTTCTGGGTTAGATGTGTATCATATGTGGGAACTGGAGTGGCATGGGATGGGCTGATTTTCTTTCTTGTTCTCCAGATCTGGTTGCTGTTGTTAGTTTTGTGGTCTATAATGGTAAGGAAGCTATTCAAGTAGGCTGTCTGTTTTCCAGTGATTAGGTTAATGATGGTGCATTTTTAAAGTGTGAATCTGCTCTTTGAGATGGTTTTCAACATCCCATGCTTCATCAGGTTATCAGTCACCTTAGTGGTCTTCCCAGATCAACCAGACCCATCTTTTAGGCAAGCAATGATGTTAGAAGGAAGAAAATAGTGTCCATATGGTGATTTTAGCCTTGTTAGTAAAACTACTATGAGAATCTGCCAGATTTGCTTCAGAACTGCATAATATTCAGATTACAATTGGATTAAAAGAAGTTTTATAAAATGAAATTTACAGCCTACTCCAATTCCCAGAGTGCACTTCAAACCTTACAGCACCATCTTCAATTGCATCTCATGGTTCAAAAAAGTCCAGGATAGTTGTAGACAGTTATATGAAGTTATATGACAGTAACACCTCAACATCATTCCATGAGCATGGATGGAATGGTTCACGAATAGTGTGGGTGAGAGGAAAGACTGGAATTGTGAAGTATGCATGGATATGAGTACATGTGCCTTACATGTGCCTATGAATGTGAAGACCAAGCGAAGCAAGGATGAAATGAAGTGCTTTTGGAAAAATGTGAATGACTATAAAATGGGTTTGACAAGGAAAGAAAAGTGTATGTAATATGAATGTGAAGGTGGGACGTGATGATGCAAGGTTGCCTGTAAATGGGGAGTGCCTGTAAATGGGGAGTACATGTAAATGGAAATTATCTTATGGATGTCTGAGCTAATTTGATTTGATTTGTGCTGGTCAACATGCTGGATTTATTGTGCACCCCATGCTGATCCTGTGAGTAGTAGTATAAAAGGATTACAGAGATAACAAAGGGTTTAAGTCAGGCCCCAATGGGTTAGTATTACATAAGTTGTTACAAAATTGATTAACTGTATATGCTTCACTACATATATTACATAATTTTATATGGTGAGTTGTACCGACTAGATGCAACAACTGGATACAAAGTGATAATTTCAGGTATATTATTGGTGACAATAAGGTGTTGTGGCATTTCATGCAGGGTTTGTTTAGAGATATCCCTAAATGGCTTTGTTTCATCACATTCTAAGACATGGTTTACGTCCAAATCTTTGGCCACAAATTTTACAATTCACTGATTAACATCTGACAGGCCAAAATGCCAACAGTACCTATAGCTTAGCCTTAGTATGGTAGTTACATCCTGTAATCTGCTGATCTTATGACTTTCTGCATACACATGTTTCACTTTACAAATTTCACTGTGATGGTAAACGTTTCTACTGTTGCTTATCTGAACTCACCTATATGCTCTAAAGTGGTCTGTTAATTCCTTTCTAATTAGAGTTTTGAGGCTTCTGATTGACAACCCAATACTGTTTTCAATATAACCTTTACGAAGTGCAAGTTTAGCTACAGTATCTGCATTGTCATGTTCACAGAGACATATATGAAAAGGTATCCATAGCAATTTGATTTGAAACCCTTGAGCCAAAATGTTTGAATATTTGTCTCTAGCTTCAGAGATGAACATTTTACATTCTGCTCTCGGGGTGTTTAAGGCAAGTATTGAAGATAAAGAATCAGAGATAATTAATCTGTCTGTGGCAGTATTTCTACCAGCTCAAGAGTAATAAGTACAGCAGCCACTTAAGTTTGTATTCTAACATTTTTCTGAAATCTATTTCTATTGGGCTAGATCACAATGGCAGCACTAATTGCCCTCCCAATGGCAGAACTGCAAGAACCATCAGTATAGATGTCCTAGGCTATGTTACTTTCAGTTTGGAGTTTCAGTATATATTCAAGAGCAGCAGTTTTGGCTAGGTGTTGAAGGTGAAGATTATAAGTTATTAATTTCTTTGGTGGAAAAATAGGCAATGTCAATGGGAGTTATCTACTAGGAAGGCAGAAATGCTGCTGCTTCCTAATTATATACAAGTTATGTACTCCAAACATTGTCATATGAATGGTTGCTATTTGGATCCATTTAGATTCTCTTGTCCAATGGAATAATTTTTTAAAGACAGCACTGTCTGAATCACTATGCAGAAATTTCAGTATTATCAGAAGTTTGATTTCGAGTATTCTGTATTCAATGCTAAAAATAACAAGTTCTTTCTACATGTTGGGTACTTTAGTGGGCTTTAGGCAACTAAGATTCTTAAGGCTTCATTTGACATTTTTTTCCAAGTCTGCTGATACCTTTACTATAATACAAAACCAAAACTAGTGCATGATAATCTATCAGAGACCTAGTATAAGCTAAGTATATAATTTTAACAATTTTGATATTTAAATCATGACTAGGATTTTACCCTGCAACAACTCAAAAGAGTTCTGAGTCGATCTGTACATTGTTGATTTAGTTTTTGCACATTGGCTGCAGTACATGGGGCTGAGACACCAAAATATTTAAAGGTGGAGATTTAGTCAATTGATTTTTCATCAATTACCAATTTAGATGATCAGCTCCTACTATTGCGAATTCATACATTGAAGATTTTGGTTTTATGTGCAGATATGATAAAGCCAAGGCTTTCACAGGCTGCGTGTCTGCAGTTAAAAAAAGTTTGTGTTTCAAGATATGTTTTGGTGTGCACATGAATATGATCAGCATAACTAACACTGATATCTCTGGGACACTCTGGAATCAATTTCAGTCATGCATTGATAAGTAGGCTGACTAAGGTGGGGCTAAGTACTCAACCTTGAGGACTCCCAAGTAGCACGTCCTTAACTTCACTTTTCTAGCCTTGAAATAACAGAGCAAACTTTCTATTAGAGAGATAGCCAAGTATCCAGTGCAGGAACCAGCCACCTATATCCATTTTTGCAAACTTATACAAAGTATCTTGTCAATTAGCAATAACAAATGCAACTTTAGGTCAAGAAATGTGGTGTACTTATGCCATCTGTCCCTATGAACTGTTAAAGAGTTGTGATACAGTTATGTACATTTTTGCCGTGTGTGAAACCATTAATATTTGGTGACACAGGACATACATTCTTTGATTCTGTGTAGTAGTCTGTTGAGCACCATCCTTTTGCATGGGCAACTCATCAGGAAGATGAGGTGAAATTCATCTGGTTGGCTGTATTTAGATGTTGGTACAATTAGACTATTGGTCTATGCAGAAGGTAAATTGACCAGTGGCATAACTCACATTACACCCTCTTAGTAATGGGTTACCAGGCACATGTTTTAGAAGTCTAATTATGTCATCAATGATACCATCCTCCTAGTTACCTTGCCCCTGGTAAAGGCTACATCAGTTCAAACTCTGTAAATGGCACATCACATTTTTGCTGCTTGTTTAACATGAACTGGTAAGGATCTCTTTCTTTTGGATTCTTTGTACAAAATATTCCTAGTTTTAGAAGAGAACATGTTATAACTAGAAGTATCAGACATTTCATGATTAATTCGTTAGCCCTTTGCAGCGAGTTGGGATGAAATACTTGTTTGTTTTTCTTTCCAATGATTTTCTTTATACCCTTCCAGGTTTGGCTTAGAAATCTGTGTTGATTTAGTCCACTATTAAACTGTTTCCACTCATCTTGTATATGTTTAGTCATTCATCCCCTCACTACTGCAAGGGACGTTGAAAACAGTTTTAGCATTTTCGGTGTTCAAAGTTGTCTACATCTTTTACCTATTTGCCTAGTTATAAATTTGAGCTGATTCAGTTCAGCTTGACTATAGTACTAATGTGGCCTTTTCTATTCTCTAAAGTTTGCTCACTTTGCTTTAAAAGGTGTTTACTGAAGTCTCATGATTAAGCTGAAAAGTTTGTACAATCATGGATTCATAATTTTGTACTAGTCAGATATATAATCTATGTACCTATTTTGAAGCTCTTGTTTCACCACTAATCTTTTTCTATTCAGTTTGCCCCCAGTTATGTTGACATTAGCTATGTGTATGTAACTATTATTGGTGAGTGGTCAGACATAAGATCAACAACATCAGCATTGTGATTTGTGTATGACAAGTTAAAGCCTATACACCCATCAAAGATTCCTCTATAGACATGAGTTCTTTCATTCTTACTGATGATTTGAACATTACATGTATCTAGGAGTGAGATTAGACTTCTACCATCAGTGCTCTCAAAGAGGTCACCTAAATTCTTTTGGCAAGCATTAAGGTCTCCAACTAGGACAGTAAATTCTTTAAGAAGAAACTTAGGTAGATCTGTGTGATGAAGGAGTTTGGCAGGTGAATAGGCATTTAGTACATTGAGTGCAAAATTGCTGAAGTGTACCTTAATACCATGGAACTGAATCCTGTTGAGCCTTTGGGAAGATATTGGTACAGGCTTAGTTGCTGCTTTACATACACTAAACAAGTGTTGGAAGAACTAGGATGAAGAAGTAAGATTATTAGTGAAAGAGAAGAGAGAGGTGTTTGAACAATTTTTGCAGGGAAGAAGTGAAAATGACTGGGAAAGTATAAAAGAAAGAGGCAGGAGGTCAAGAGAAAGGTGCAAGAGATGAAAAAGAGGGCAAATGAGAGTTGGGGTGAGAGAGTATCATTAAATTTCAGGGAGAATAAAAAGATGTTTTGGAAGGAGGTAAATAAAGTGCATAAGACAAGAAAACAAATGGAAACATCCGTGAAGGGGGCTAATGAGGAGGTAATAACGAGTAGTGGTGAAGTGGGGAGATGGAGTGAGTATTTTGAAGGTTTGTTGAATGTGTTTGATGATAGAGTGGCAGATATAGGGTGTTTTGGTTCAGGTGGTGTGCAAAGTGAGAGGGTAAGGGAGAATGGTTTGGTAAAGAGAAGAGGTAATGAAGCTTTGCAGAAGAAGAAAGCCAGCAAGGCAGCAGGTTTGAATGGTATTGCATTGGAATTTATTAAAAAAGGTGGTGACTGTATTGTTGACTGGTTGGTAAGGATATTCACTGTATGTATGGTTCATGGTGAGGTGCCTGAGGATTGGCGAAATGCATGAATAGTGCCACTGTACAAAGGCAAAGGGGATAAGAGTGAGTGCTCAAATTACAGAGGCATAAGTTTGTTGAGTATTCCTGGGATATCATAGGGGAGGGTATTGACTGAAGGTAAAGGAATGTACAGAGCATCAGACAGGGGAAGAGCAGTGTGGTTTCAGAAGTGGTAGAGGATGTGTGGATCAGGTGTTTGCTTTGAAGAATGTAAGTGAGAAATACTTAGAAAAACAGATGGATTTGTATGTAGCATTAATGGCTCTGGAGAGGGCATATGATATAGAGTTGATAAAGATGCTCTATGGAAGGTATTAAAAGTATATGGTGTGGGACCTAAGTTGCTTGAAATAGTGAAAAGTTTTTATCAAAGATGTAAGGCATGTGTACAAGTAGGAAAAGAGAAAAGTGATTGGTTCCCAGTGAATGTCAGTTTGTGGTAGGGGTGCATGATGTCTCCATGGTTGTTTAACTTGTTTATGGATGGTGTTGTTAGCGAGGTGAGTGCAAGAGTTTTGGAGAGAGGGGCAAGTATGCAGTCTGTTGCAGATGAGAGGGCTTGGGAAGTGAGACAGCTGTTTTTCACTGATGATATACAGCGCTGGCGGCTGATTCGGGTGAGAAATTGCAGAAGTTGGTGACTGAGTTTAGTAAAGGGTGTGAAAGACGAAAGCCGAGAGTAAATGTGAATAAGAGCAAGGGTATTAGGTTCAGTAGGGTTGAGGGACAAGTTAATTGGGAGGTAAGTTTGAAAGGAGAAAAACTGGAAGACGTGAAGTGTTTTAGATATCTAGGAGTGAATCTAGTAGCAGATGGAACCATGGAAGCAGAAGTGAGTCACAGGGTGGGGGAGGGGGCAAAGGTTCTGGGAGCATTGAAGAATGTGTGGAAGGTGAGAATGTTATCTCGAAGAGCAAAAATGGGTATGTTTGAAGGAATAGTGGTTCCAACAATGTTATATGGTTGCGAGGTGTAGGCTATAGATAGGGATGTGTGGAGGAGGGTGGATGTGTTGGAAATGAGATGTTTGAGGACAATATGTGGTGTGAGGTGGTTTGATCGAGTAAGTAATGAAAGAGTAAGAGAAAAGTGTGTTAATAAAACCTGTGTGTTTGAGAGAGCAGAAGAGGGTGTATTAAATGGTTTGGCCACATGGAGAAAATGAGTGAGGAAAGATTGACAAAGAAGATATATGTGTCAGAGGTGGAGGGAACGAGAAGTGGGAGACCAATTTAGAGGTGGAAGGATGAAGCGAAAAAGATTTTAAGCGATCAGATCCTGAACATACAGAAAGGTGAAAGGCATGCAAGGAATATGGTGAATTGGAATGATGTTGTATACCAGGGTCGATGTGCTGTCAATGGATTGAAACAGGGCATGTGAAGCGTCTGGGTTAATCCATGGAAAGTTTTGTAGGGTCTGGATGTGGAAAGGGAGCTGTGGTTTTGGTGTATTACATTACACATGACAGCTAGAGACTGTGTGTGAACGAATGTGGCCTTTGTTGTCTTTTCCTAGTGCTACCTCGCATACACGCGCAAGGGGAAGGGCGTGCGAATTCATGTGTTGCAAGGTGGCGACAGGAATGGATGGGGGCAGCAAGTATTAGTGTGTACATGTGTATATATGTATATGTCTGGGTATGTATATGTATGTGTATGTTGAAATGTATAGGTATGTATATGTGCTTGTGTGGGCGTTTATGTATATACATGTGTATATGGGTGGGTTGGGACATTCTTTCGTCTGTTTCCTTGCACTACCTCGCAAACGCAGGAATAAGCGTATAAGTATGATAAAAAAGAATACATATTCATACTTGCTGCCTTCATCCATTCCTGTCGCTACCCCACCTCACATGAAATAGCAACCTCTTCTGCTCTCTCAATAACACTCTTTTTATTTTCACACATATCTCCTACCTTTTCATTACTTAATCAAACCACCTCACACTACATACTGTCCTCAAACATTTCATTTCCAACAAATCCACCCTCCTCCACACAACCCTATCTACAGAACATGCCTTGCAACCATATAACATTGCTGGAACCACTATTCCTTCAAACATATCCATTTTTGCTCTCTGAGATAACGTTCTCGCCTTCCATACATTCTTCAATGCCCCAGAACCTCTGCCCCCTCCCCCACTCCGTGACTCACTTCTGCTTCCATGGTTCCATCCACTACTAAATTCACTCCCAAATATCTAAAACACTTCACTTCCTCCAGTTTTTCTCCATTCAAACATACCTCCCAATTAAGTTGTCCCTTAATCCTACTGAACCTAATAACCTTCCTCTTATTCACATTTACTCTCAGCTTTCTTCTGTCTCACACTTTACCAAACTCAGTCACCAACTTCTGCAGTTTCTCACCCAAATCGACCACCAGTGCCGTATCATCAGCGAACAACAACTGACTCACTTCCCAAGCCCTCTCATCCACAATAGACTGCATACTTGCCCCTCTCCTCAAAACTCTTGCATCCACCTCCCTAACAACCCCATCCATAAACACATTTAACAACCATAGAGACATCACACACCTCTGCCACAGACTGACATTCACTGGGAACCAATCACTTTCCTCTCTTCCTAATTGTACACATGCTTTACATCCTTGGTAAAACCTTTTCACTGCTTCTGGCAACTTACCCCCCACACCATATACTCTTAATACCTTCTACAAAGCATCTCTATCAATCCTATCATATGCCTTCTCCAGATCTATAAATGCTATATACAAATCCACCTGTGTTTCTCACCTACAATCTTCAAATCAAACACCTGATCCACACATCCTCTATCACTTTTGAAACCATACTGCTCTTCCCCAGTCTGATGCTCTGTACATGCCTTTACCCTCTCAATCAATAGCCTCCCATATAATTTCCCATGAACACTCAGCAAACTTATTCATCTGTAATTTGAACACATAACTTTATCCCCTTTGCCTTTGTACAATGCCACTATGCACACATTCCACCAATCCTCAAGCACTTCACCATGAACCATACATTCAATGAATATCCTTACTAATCAATCAACAATATGGTCATCCCCTTTTTATATAGATTCCACTGCAATACCATCCAAACCTGCCGCCTTGCCAGCTTTCACCTTCCACAAATTTTCACTGTTCAACAAACCATTCTCCCTTACCCTCTCACTTCGCACACCACCTCGACCAAAACACCCTATATCTGCCACTCTATCATCAAACACATTCAACAAACCTTCAAAATACTCAGTCCATCTCCTTCTCACTTCACCACTACTTGTTATGACCTCCCCATTTGCCACTTCACCGATGTTCCCATTTGTTCTCTTGTCTTATGCACTTTATTTAACTCCTTCCAAAACATCTTTTTATCCTCCCTAAAATTCAATGATATTTTCTCAGCCCCAACTCTCTTTTGCCCTCTTTTTCACCTCATGCACCTTCCTCTTGACCTCCTGCCTCTTTCTTTTCTACATATACCAGTCATTTTCACTACTTCAATGCACAAATCATCCAAATACTTCTTTCTTCTCTTTCACTGACAATCTTACTTCTTCATCCCACCACTCAATACCCTTTCTAATCTGCCCATCTCCCACCTTTTTCGTGCCACATGCATCTTTTGCACAAGCCATCACTGCTTCCCTAAATACATTCCATTCCTCTCCCACTCTCTTTATGTCATTTGCTCTCACCTTTTGCCATTCTTCACTCTATCTCTCCTGGTACTTCCTCACACAAGTCTCCTTTCCAATCTCACTTACTCTTACCACTCTCTTCATCCCTTCATCCCAACATTCTCTCTTCTTTTCTGAAAACCTCTACAAATCTTCACCTTCGCCTCCACAAGATAATGATCAGACACCACTCCAGCAGCCACTCTGAGCACATTAACATCCAAAAGTCTCTCTTTCACATGCCTATCAATTAACACGTAATTCAATAACGCTCTCTGACCATCTCCCCTACTTACATATGCACACTTAAACCAGGTATTCCCAGTTACCAGTCCTTTTTCAGCACACAAATCTACAAGCTCTTCACCATTTCCATTTACAACACTGAACACCCCATGTACACCAATTGTACCCTCAACTGCTACATTAGTCAACTTTGCATTCAAATCGCCCATCACTATAACCCGGTCTCGTGCATCAAAGCTTCTAACTCACTCCCTCACTTTTAAATTATTCTTCATTAATATACTATCCTCTTCCCAGTCCATGAAATCTGCAATCTGTTATTCTGGGGTCTGCTAAATTGAGGGTTTACTGTACTTGAGATTCTATGAAAGTATCTTGTTTTCTAGATACCATTTTATGTTACAAAACTGCTAAATTACCATTAGGTTCCATTATTTTTTTAGAATTCCAATATCTAATCAAGTCAAACACCTTGTTAATGTATAAATCAGCACAATCAGTTGGTTAAATCATGAGTGTGTTACTTTATTATAAACTTACTTCATTGACTCTTTCAAAAACACCCCTAACTATATTTCTGACAATCTGTCTAGATGTCTTTCACTTGATTTATTTTCATCTATTATCTATATAATTCCCATTATATGATGTGGATTAAGAGCAGAAATGCAACTTTTGTGAACATTAATTTTGAAAAGGAGAAACCCTTTGCCCCAACCTTGAAGGATGGCCAAAGGACAAGGATGCTCAATTCCATAAAGTAGTTCATAAAGAAGTTCATCTACAGCTACTTTGCCCATACTTGCACTCATACAATTTCTTTCTCTACATGAACATTTACTCAATGGACAGTGCTCATACATAGCAGTCTTAAATGAATAGTTCCTTATCCACTAAACATATTCATGCGACAATACTCCACTATATTAACTTACTGTGATGCCTTGTTCTCGTCAGTTATGTTTCCCTTCACATTAGCACAGTACTGCACTGCTGCTATAGCCTTTCGGAAAAGATGTTCTCTGTGGGGAAAGTAAAAGAGGCAGCTCAGACCAATGAGGCAATAAACTGTTGAAATAAAATCAATGTATAACCTTCAACTAAATGGTGTAGAAATACAATTAATGTATTACCTTAGCTAAAATCCTTCACAAAACATCATAAAGGATTAATGAAGATTCTCCAATTCTCACTACTACAGGCAGATGATCCCAAACACTGGAACCAAAAAACAAGAATGTTCCATAAACCAACTCTTTTGGTTCGGGACCAGAGGCAAAAAAAATACGCCAAAAAATTATCAATAAATGTTTATCTATGTAAATCTCTAATGTCTGTTCCCTTCTGGAATTCCCTTAAGGGGGTGGCTGCTTCTTAGCCTTTAGTGCCTCTTCTTAACAGGCCACTGGCAGAGGGCACGTCTAGCACAGTGTTTGCAGAGGCTCCTAACAAAAATGTTCCAACTGACTAATTCTACCAAATGCTCCTGCCTAACGTTCCTACCAACTACTTCGACCCAATGTTCCTACCTAAATGTTCTAACCTACTACTTTTATTCATAGTTTCCACCATTTTGCCAAAAGGCAGGGCTACCACATTGCACTCACCACAGAAAAATCTAGAATTACAAAGAATGAGCTGTGAGTTAAGTGTTGTCAAGGGTTATGTGTTGCAAGGAGATTGTATGTCTGTAGACAGAATGCCAGTAGTCCACATGTGAGTGAGGCAGAAAGATAAGACAACTACCTGGGTTAGAAGAGTGCACCTTGACAACCAATGAAGTGCGGGCTCACTGCAGTCCCAGCAGGTCAAGAATTAATTTTGAATTGATTCTGATAACACAACAAGTTCACAAACTGAATCAATACTGATACATATCAATTTTGTTCACTAAAACATTAATAATACAGTGTGTAACATTAATAATACAGTGTATGTACAACTCTAATTTAACACTGTATCAATGTTGTTCACCACAATGTCAATACAACATTGTGTGTATAATGTTGATATGAAAATACCCAGCATCAAATCAGTTTGCAAATTCAATGTGCATTACACAATGTCCGCAAAAAACATTATCCGCCCCCATATACTTTCAAAGCGATGCAAGGCTAAGGTTTATTGGGGTACAAGCATATGAAGCTCTCAGGGTGAAATCATCATACATCTGGTCAATGAGATTATTGTCTCCCATTTAAAGTATGAGGACTAGCAACTTACCTCCCTGTGCCCCAGGCTATATAGAGGGATGTACTTTCTTTATTCTTCCTTGGTTACCACTTCATTTTGGGAATTTTGCTTCTGGACACTGCATCTCTTCCACCTGTGCATCAAGATGGTTGGCTCTTACCTTCCTAAGGAGGAGAAAGTCTAAATTCTTGCCTGGAAGTAAGAAAACAAGGGTACAAGTGAGGTCTCTGGGCATACTGGGTGCTCAGAATGCACGATCAGTTGGCTGCTTCTTGCAATACTTCATCAGTACCTCACCTCACTCAAGAGATCAATATCCTATGGACCCAAAACATGGACCTAGAATTCTTCAGGAAATTTGCCAATTCCTTTCTCAGATGTTTGCAGATGGTAATCAATCAAGGCCAAAGGAGAGATAAAGTACTAAAATATAAGTGTGATATCACATTTGCAAATGTATGGAGGTGGACAAGGTTTTTTGTGGACACTGCATGAAAGCTGAAATTAAAAATGAAGAGGATTTATCCTACATCCCCTACAATATAAGCAGAAAAATAATTTGGTAAGCACATAACAATCTTTATGAATATAATCATTATTTCCATCCTTGTCTGTTGTTTCCCACAACAGCTAGGTAGCACCAGGAACCAAAGAAGAAAGTTAATGTTTGCTCACATGCATTCTCATCTGTCATTTGCAGTGCACCAAAACCACAGCTCTCTATCCACAACCAGGCCCTACAGACCTTTCCAAGGTTTCCTTCATCCATTTCACATGCCCTGGTTCAGGCCACTATATACATCATTTCAATTTGCTTTATCCCATGCATATCTTTCACCTTCCCAGATGTTCATGCCCCAAACATTCAAAACATTTTTTCACTCCATCCTTCCATCTACAGTTTGGGCTCCCCCTTCTTTTTTTCTCCACTTCCAACACATAAATCCTCTCTGTCAACATCTTGCTTGTCATCTCCATATTTCCAAACCATTTCAGCAAAACCTCTTCAATTTTCTCAAACACACTCTTCTACTTAGTACACCTTTCTCATACCCTTTTATTATTTACGTAATTAAACCACCTTACACCACACATTGTCCTCAAACATTTCATTTCCATCAAGTTCACCCTCTTCTGACATCCTCATCTATAGCCCAACACTAACACCCACACAACACCTTTGGGACTACTATATCTTCAAACATAATGATTTTCATCATCCCAGATAACAACCTTTATTCACACATTCCTCAATTTTTCAAGAACCTTTGCCCACATACCCACCCTATGACTCACTTCTGCTTCCATGTTTCCATCCACAGTCATGTTTACTCCCATGTGTCTAAAAGACCTCACTTCTTCCAAATGTTCTCCATTCAAACACACACACCAACTAACCTGTCGCACTGACCTAATAAACCTAACAGCCTTGTTTTTATTCACATTTACCATCAACTTCTTCCTTTCACACACACTTCCCATCTTCTACAGTTCCTCACTTGAACCTACCACTAGTGCTGTCTTCAGCAAACATCAACTAACTCACTTCCTAGACCCCTTCATCCTCTTCAGACTGCATGCTCACCCCTTTCTCCAAGACCCTTGTATTTACCTCCCTCACCACCTGATCCATTAACAAATTAAACAGCCATTATACCCCTGCCACACACCAACCTTCACTTGGAATCTCTCACTCTCCTCTCTAACACATTCCAAAATGCACACATGCCTTATGCTCTTGATAAAAACTCTTCACTTCTTCTAATGGCTTCCCTCCCACACCATATATCTGTAAAACCTTCCACAAGTAATTTCTATCAATCCTATCATATGCTTTCTCTGAATTCTTAAAAGCCACATACAAATCCTTTTGCTCTAAGTATTTCTCACACACAATTTTCAAAGCAAACACCTGATACATACATCATCTACCACTCCTAATTCCACTTTGTTCCTCCCCAGTCTGATGTTCCTTCACCCTCTCAAACACCACTCACCCATACAACTTACCAAGTACACCCAACAAGCTTATAGCTTTACAATTCAAACATTCACCTTTGTTCCCCTTACCATTATACAATAGCACAATGCATGCATTTCACCAATCCTCAGGCACCTCATTATAATCCATCAATACACTAAAAATCCTAAGAAACAGTAAATAAAACAGTCACTGCCTTTACTTAAAAATTCAACTGCAATACCATCCACTACAGCTGCCTTGCCATTTCCTTTCTCTTCACCAAACCACTTCCACGACTCTCTCACTTCCTATACCTCCCTTACCCAAACATCCTACATCTGCCATCCTTTAAAGCACATTCAACAGTCCTTTAAAATACTCACTCATCGCACCTCATCACTACCTGTAACAACCTCTCCATTTCAATACTATTCCCATTTCTCCTCGTTTTTCTTACACTAATAACCTCCTTCCAAATCATCATATTCTCTAAGAAGTATGCTGATAGTCATTCATCTCGGTTCTCATTTGCCCTTTTTCTCAGTCCCTGCACCTTCCTCTTGACCTCCTAGCACATTCTCTTGTACAACACCCAATCATTTGCCCACCATCTCTGTAAGCATCACTCATACACCTTTCTTTTTTCTTTCGCAAGCAACATTACTTCATCTACCACCACTCACTACCCTTTCTCACCTGACTACATCCCATCCTTCAAATGCCAAACACTTCTCTTACACAAGTAAGCACTGCTTCCCTAAATATCTCCTACTTCTTACCCACTCACCTTACTTTATTTACTCTCACCTTTTGCCATTCTATGCCCATTCTCTTAAGGTAATTCTTCACACAGATCTCTTTCCTAAGCTCTCTTACTTCCACCACCCTCTTCTCACTCGCATCACTCCCTATTTATGAAAACCCTCACAAATCTTTATCCTTGCCTCTGCCACTAAATGGTCAGACATCCCACCAGCTGCCCCTCTCAACATGTTTAAATCCAAGAGTCTCTCTTTTGCACACTTATCAATTAGTATGTAATCCAATAATGCCCTCTGACTTTTCTTCCTACTCATGCACATATACACACCAACCCCTGTTTTCTTCCTACTCATGCACATATACACACCAACCACTGTCTTCTTTGCTAAGATATTCCCTAACCATTCTTTATGTTCACTTTTGAGGTTTCCTTTACTAAGAGCCAGAACACTTAGGTTCCTATCCTCTTATCTTGGTTAAATCCATGTACATTTTGACACCCCAGCCTGAGCCTTCGAGGAGGATGAGCACGCCTCGCTTGGCTTCTTCTGTTCCATCTTTTAGAAACTGAAATACAAGAAGGGGGTTGCCATCCCCACTCCTACCCCTTTTAGTACCTTCAACAACTACCAGGAATTCAGAGGCAAAGTTCTTTGTCCCCTACCCCAAGGATAATGCTGCTGGTGCATAACCGTGAATGGATAATATTTCATTTTTCATTATCCTTCACACCAAACTGTACTTAGGCACCACTGTGGGATTCAGGTGTCAAAGTGACACATTCAGAAAGGTTTGTTTTGGAAACTGGAAAACTTTTTCTCTATGAGATAGTGTCTCATGAACACGAGATTCCCAACCCTTCGTCATCCACCAAACTGTGGTAATGGTAGCTCGCTAATTGCCACCAATTCAACCTACTCACTCCTGGCTGCCTGACAGCTCAGAATTTGAAGATTGCATGCATCAACCTAAAATCAATCAGGTGATATAAAGAAAGGTTTTAGAAAGAAAAGAGAAGACTAGGTAAGTTAAGAAAACAAAGAAAAAATGCTTGGAGGACAATACCTTGGACGGAAAGGGTTTTTCACTTTTCTAACCTATATAACTCTCCTTTGCAGTCTGTTCTGTGAACACAAGAGCATATCCACATGAAGGAGGAGGTTTTACAGAAAAACTTTCAAATAAGACTAAACCTAAAAGCAAAAATACATACCTTCAATTGCGATTTGGAGGCACACAGGCAACTGCTTCTGCTTTAAAGGAATCCCCAGAGCCAAATGGAATATATCTGCAATGTCTTATCTAAGGTTCAGAATAATGAAAGCGATAAACAAGTGCCAAAGACCCCTTTCCATGATTTCCTCTAACAAAAGGTTTCTGAGTGAGACTAGTGAAGACCACCTTCCTCATATTATGTACTCTAGCATAAAGAGCAGGTTAAGCTAATAAAGTGAATTTGATAATCAACAGATAGATATTCCTAACTGAAAGAGGTCTTAGGGCTCCAGGGTGCACAAATAAATGATCCCTGAGTAAACTCTGGTGAAGTCTAAAAGATCTCCAAGAGATTTAGTTGTGCGTAAGGCATACACAGAAATACAATGGAATTCAAACAGCAACACACCATTGTGTCCTTTTGAGGCTATTTGTGATAGTGGAAGATATCAGAAACTCACAGATTTGTGTTGCAAAAGTTCGAAGGCGTACATATAATAAAAAAAAATAACCTGCAAATAACGTAAGTCTTGGCCTTGAAGCTTCATATTTATCAAGTGTTTTGGTTGCAGCTGACTGTGTCAGCAGTTTTGATGCAAGAGACAGGACCTTACTGACAGGTGATTTAAAAGCAAAGGTAAGTAATGTGGCAGTTGAGGCTATAATGGGGTATTCCGTGTTATCAATAGAGTTGAGGAAGAGCCCGTGGAGTTGTGTGCTGAAAAAGGACTGGTGACTGGGAATACCTGGTTTAAGAAAAGGGATATACACAAGTATACATATGTGAGCAGGAGAGGTGGTCAGCAGGAATTATTAGATTACATATTAATTGATAGACGTGTAAAAAAAGAGACTTTTGGATGGACATGAGCTGACAGGGGCAACTGGTGGGATGTCTGATCACTATCTTGAGGAGACTAGGGTGAAGATCTGTAAAGGTTTTTGAAAAAGAGGAAACAATGCCAAAGAGAAAAGAGTGGAGAGAGTAAGTAGGCTTGGAAAGGTGACTTTTGTGAGGATATACCAGGAGAGATTGAGTGTAGAATGGGAAAAGGTGACAGTGTATAAAACGAAGGGAGTGGGTGAGGAATGTCAGGTATTCAGGGAAGCAGCGATGGCATATGCAAGAGATGCATGTGGCATGTGAATGGTGGGAGGTAAGCAGATTAGGAATTGTGGCAAGTGGCAAGGTGAAGAAACAAAGCTGCTGGTGAAAGACAAAATAGAGGTGTTTGGGCAGTACTTACAGAGAAGTAGTGCAAATGACTGGAAGAAAAGTAAGAGAAAGCAGCAGGAGGTCAAGAGGAAGGTGAAGGGGTTGAAAAAGAGGACAAATGCAAGTAAAGGTGAGTCAGTACACTTAAGGGAGAATATGAGGAAATTTTGGAAAGTGGTAAATAATGTTCAAAAGACAAGACAACAAATGGGAAGACTGGTGAAGGGGCAAGAGACAGTAATAATAAGTAGTGAAGAAGTGAGGAGGAGATGAGGTGAGTGTTTTGGAGGATTGTTAAATGTGTTTGATGATAAGAGTGGCAGATGTAGGCAGATGACTAAGCCTCAAAGGAAAAACTCCTCATTTGGCCCCTATCTCTGTTCCTTCTTTTGGAAAAGTAAAACTGGAGGGGAGGATTTCCAGCCCCCCCCGCTCCCACCCATTTTAGTCACTTTCTACAACACACAGGGAATACACAGGAAGTATTCTTGCTCCCCTATCCCAGGGATACAGACAGGGTTGTACTGAGGAGGGTGGATGTGTTGGAAATCAAATGTTTGAGGACAACATGTGGTGTGAGGTGGTTTGATCAAGTAAGTAATGGAAGGGTAAGAGAGATGTGTGGTAATAAAAAGAGTGTGGCTGAGAGAGCAGAAGAGGGTGTGTTGAAATGGTTTGGACACATGGAGTGAATAAGTGAAGAAAGTTTGACAAAGTGGATATATGTGTCAGAGGTGGAGGGAAGAAGTGGGAGACCAACCTGGAGGTGGAAGGATGGAGTGAAAAAGATTTTGAGCGACTGGGGCCTGAACATACAGGAGGGTGAATAGAGTGAATTGGAACAATGTGGTCATCTTTGGTAAGTCATGTGGTAAGATTGTATCATCAGATGACAAAACAGAATACAGTCTCTTTAAAGGACTTATCACTTCAAAGAGGGACCTGGTTAACACCAGGACCCTTTCAGATAAGGGTCCTAAGGTAATTATGAATAAATAAAAAAAATCCTAAAACAATGATTAAAGCATGTATACAATACATCATTCTCTTGATAATTCAAATAATACATAAACAAAAAAAGAAAAAGAATGCTGATGCCTGTGACAGAAAAACCCTGACTGGCAGCATATGTCTTGTCAACAAGTGATCCTAGAAAAATCTGAGCAGTCAGGTGACCAGAAGAGAGTGGGTTAAGACATCATCTGTGTGGTGGTCTCTGATTGGCCAAAGGTGAGCCCAAAACAATCAAACTCATGCTACCATGGTTTAATGGACAGCAAAAGATAGGCAAATGTATACGGTTCCTTACTAGAGAACATAAAGGTCTGGAAGGTCCTAATGCTATTTATCTAGGTCCTAACACTGTTTATCCAAGAGAGTCTCTAAAGCTCCTAGTAAAGACTGCAGAGGAGAGAAAACATATCAGAATGATTGAGAAAACCCATTAACACCCACACATTATAAACACTCACCTCCAGTATTTAAGTCCTTCATACAGCATTGCAAGAATGAAGATCCCAATCATGGAACCAATCAAACCTCCAATGGTGTTGATGTTCCACCAGTCAAACAGAATTGTCTCGTTATAGCCAAAGTGAAAACTCATCTGGAATTAAGACAAACACGTGTAAGCTCATCAACTTTCTACTTTTATATACTATTTGTTCACTGTTTCCCACACTAGTGATGTAGTGCCAGGAATAGATGAAGAGTGGCCTAATGTGCTCACATCTGTTCATTAGCTGTCATACATAATGTGTCAACACCAGTGCCCCCATTCAAGCCAAATGCCACAAACCATTCTGTGGTTTACCATGACCACTTATCCCCTGCTTTAGCCTGTTGACATTATATTGCCCCTTTACACCACATCACTCCAGCTCGCTTTATCCCACGCATGCCTCTCACACTCTTGAATGTTCAGGTCCCTAATAACTTAAAACCTCTTTCACTCCATCCTTCCATATCCTCAGTCTCCCCCTCCCCTGTGCTCCCTCCACTTCTGACAAGTATATCCTATTGGTAAATCTCTATTTACTCATCTTCAAATGTCCAAATAATCTCAACACACCAAGGCCAATTCTCTCAATTATACCCTGCTTACTACCACATATTTCACTTAAACTGTCATTATGCAGTCAACCCTCCTCATAACAAAACTGTCCTCAAGCATTTTATTTCCAACAAGTCCACTCACTGACATTCTCTTGCATTCATTGCCAAGCATGCACCTATACAACAACATCAGGACTACTATACCATCAAACATACCCATTTTTACTCTCAACAACAATCACCAATAACCTTTCCTTCCAAACACTTATCAATGCACCCAGGACATTTGCCGCATCTTTCATCCTATGATTCTCTTCAGCTCCCATAGTTCTGTCTGGTGTCATGTCCACTCCCAGGTATTCTAACTAAAGCACTCCAATTCCTCCAGCTTCTCCCAATTCAAACACACACTCAAAACAACCTGTTACACCACCCTGCTAAACCTCATTACAGTACCTTACTTTTACTCATGTCAACTATCAACTTCCTCCTTTCAAACACTCTCATGTCAACTATCAACTTCCTCCTTTCAAAGATTCTCCAAACTCACACACCAGTTCATGCACCTTCTCTCTCAAGTCTGCCACCAGACCCATGACATCTGCAAACAGTAACTGATTCATCTACCAAACCCCTAACCTCAAGCATACCGTAAAACTGCCTCTCTCTCTCTCTCCAAGACCCAAGCATTTTCCTCCCTCATTAACCCATTTATGAATAAATTAAACATCCACGGCAACACCAAATGCCATTGATGCAGAACACCTGCTCTTGGGACCTCTCACCATATTCCTTCCTACTCACAAACATGCCTTACTCTCCTGATTACAACTCCTCACATCTCATAGCTTTCCTTCCACACCATATATTTCTAGCACCTTCCTCAAGGCCTCTCTGTCACCTCTATCACACACTTTCTCTACATCCATAAATGTTATATATGATTACCTCTCTTCCTCTGAGTATTTCTCACACAAATTCTTCAAAGTAAACACTTGGTCCACACATCCTCAACCACTCCTGAAGCCACATTGCTCTGCCCTAATCTGATGCTTTTTGCATGCCCCCACCTTCTAAGTCACCACTCTCCTATATAGCTTTCCAGGTATGCTCAACAGACTTATAAGTCTCTATTTCAGGCATTCATTTCTATCCCCCCTTCCTTTATATGAAAAAGGAATTGTGCCAGCCCTCAGGCACTCAACTTCAGTCATGCATACACTGATGAGCCTGACTAACCAATCTACAACTCTCTCTCTCTCTCTCTCTCTCTCTCTCTCTCTCTCTCTCTCTCTCTCTCTCTCTCTCTCTCTCTCTCTCTCCATATGCTCAACTGTAGACCCATCCAATCTAGCAACTTAGCCTAACTTCATTTCATGCAAAGCTTTCACCACCTTTCTCTTCACCAAACCATTTGTCGTGATTTTCTTGCACTGCATACCACCTCATCGAAACACATTCAACAATCCTTCAGTATACTCATTCCACCTCTGTTTTGCCTGTTACTGCTTCCCCAGCTGCTCCCTCACCGATGCTCCTATTTTTTTCTCTCATTCTAAACTAATCATCCATTCCAAGGACCAGGAGTACTTTACCATCTAATGAAACAAATGATACATTACAATATTGCTCAATGAAACAAATTTGACACTGTCACTTATCCTCTGCATTTAAGTCTGTCACATCCTCAAACAGTTCCCTAAGACATCAACTCTTTAACATCTAATGGGTATTTATGCAAGCTAAGCAACATCCCCAGATGGATATTAACACATGAAGTTATGCAACTCAATTTTAAGGCTGCATGCTAAGCCTGGATGGTGATTTAGTTTCTTCCTGGAGTTAGTCATCCTCCAGCCAGAGCAATGACAGTGCATCTTTGTATGTTTTATTAGAGAGAAATTAAGCAAATCTGGGCTAGATTTAGGGAACCATGCAGATAGAAATGTAACCAAGATGAGGCACGAGAAAGTCTTTTTTTCATCAAAAGTGCAGGCAGGGCCATCAGAGCCGTCAGTGCCCACCTGACCTTGTCAACAATGCATCTGACTGGTGCAGCTAGTAAATTTACAAAATTTTTCAGCTATGCTGTAATGAACAAATTATCAAGAAAATCACAATGATCTATCTATCTATTTATATCTCTGATACCTGTTCCCTCCTGGAATTCCTTCACAGGGCTAGCCACAGCAACAGTCTCCATAGCCAGTGAACTCCAATGCTGCTTCTGAGCCTTTAGTGCCCTAACATTAACAGGCCACTGGCAGAGGGCAACTCTAGAGTAGAGTTTGCAGGGGCTCCTACCTATTGTTACAACTGACTACTACCTAATGCTTACACCTAATGTTCCTACTTCTACCTAATGTTACTACTTCTACCTAATGTTTCTACCTGATGCTTCTACCTATATGTTCTTACCTACTACTTCTATTACTCCTATCATTCTGCCAAAAGGCAGGGCATTAGTAATGCATCCTGCTCACCACATGAAAATGTAGAGTCACAAAGAATGAGCCGTGGGAGTTAAGTGTTGTCAAGTGTTATGTGTAACAAAGGGAGATAATACGTTTGAGTACAGAGTACCAGTAGTCCACATGTGGAAGAAGCAGAAAGAAAGGACAGCTACCTAAGTCAGAGGAGTGCAGTTTGACAACAACTGAAGAGCTGGTCACTAAGCAGCCATAACTAACCTTCCCAATACCCAGGCAGATAGTACCTCCCTGGTTGTCACCCACCTACCAACTACTAATCACAATGATCATAACATGAAAGATTTAATACATAATACATAAAATGATGAAAAGTTTTTATCGAGGATGTAAGGCATGTGTACGTGTAGGAAGAGAGGAAAGTGATTGGTTCTCAGTGAATGTAGGTTTGCGGCAGGGGTATGTGATGTCTCCATGGTTGTTTAATTTGTTTATGGATGGGGTTGTTAGGGAGGTGAATGCAAGAGTTTTGGAAAGAGGGGCAAGTATGAAGTCTGTTGTGGATGAGAGTGCTTGGGAAGTGAGTCAGTTGTTGTTCGCTGATGATACAGCGTGGTGGCTGATTCATGTGAGAAACTGCAGAAGCTGGTGACTGAGTTTGGTAAAGTGTGTGAAAGAAGAAAGTTAAGAGTAAATGTGAATAAGAGCAAGGTTATTAGGTACAGTAGGGTTGAGGATCAAGTCAATTGGGAGGTAAGTTTGAATGGAGGAAAACTGGAGGAAGTAAAGTGTTTTAGATATCTGGGAGTGGATCTGGCAGCGGATGGAACCATGGAAGCGGAAGTGAATTATAGGGTGGGGGAGGGGGCGAAAATCCTGGGAGCCTTGAAGAATGTGTGGAAGTCGAGAACATTATCTCGGAAAGCAAAAATGGCTATGTTTGAAGGAATAGTGGTTCCAACAATGTTGTATGGTTGCGAGGCGTGGGCTATGGATAGAGTTGTGCGCAGGAGGGTGGATGTGCTGGAAATGAGATGTTTGAGGACAATGTGTGGTGTGAGGTGGTTTGATGGAGTAAGTAATGTAAGGGTAAGAGAGATGTGTGGAAATAAAAAGAACGTGGTTGAGAGAGCAGAAGAGGGTGTTTTGAAATGGTTTGGGCACATGGAGAGAATGAGTGAGGAAAGATTGACCAAGAGGATATATGTGTCGGAGGTGGAGGGAACGAGGAGAAGTGGGAGACCAAATTGGAGGTGGAAAGATGGAGTGAAAAAGATTTTGTATGATCGGGGCCTGAACATGCAGGAGGGTGAAAGGAGGGCAAGGAATAGAGTGAATTGGATCGATGTGGTATACCGGGTTTGACGTGCTGTCAGTGGATTGAATCAGGGCATGTGAAGCGTCTGGGGTAAACCATGGAAAGTTGTGTGGGGCCTGGATGTGGAAAGGGAGCTGTGGTTTCGGACATTATTGCGTGGCAGCTAGAGACTGAGTGTGAACGAATGGGGCCTTGGTTGTCTTTTCCTAGTGCTACCTTGCACACATGAGGGGGGAGGGGGAAGGTATTCCATGTGTGGCGAGGTGGCGATGGGAGTGAATGGGGGCAGACAGTGTGAATTGTGTGCATGGGTATATATGTATGTGTCTGTGTATGTATATATATGTGTACATTGAGATGTAGAGGTATGTATATTTGCGTGTGTGGACGTGTGTGTATATACATTGTGTATGGGGGTGGGTTGGGCCATTTCTTTCGTCTGTTTCCATGCGCTACCTCGCAAACGCGGGAGACAGTGACCAAGCAAAATAAATAAATATATATACATATATATGATTTGGTAAACAGAGAAGAGGTAGTAAAAGCTTTGCGGAAGATGAAAGCCGGCAAGGCAGCAGGTTTGGATGGTATTGCAGTGGAATTTATTAGAAAAGGGGGTGACTGTATTGTTGACTGGTTGGTAAGGTTATTTAATGTATGTACGACTCATGGTGAGGTGCCTGAGGATTGGCGGAATGCGTGCATAGTGCCATTGTACAAAGGCAAAGGGGATAAGAGTGAGTGCTCAAATTACAGAGGTATAAGTTTGTTGAGTATTCCTGGTAAATTATATGGGAGGGTATTGATTGAGAGGGTGAAGGCATGTACAGAGCATCAGATTGGGGAAGAGCAGTGTGGTTTCAGAAGTGGTAGAGGATGTGTGGATCAGGTGTTTGCTTTGAAGAATGTATGTGAGAAATACTTAGAAAAGCAAATGGATTTGTAAGTAGCATTTATGGATCTGGAGAAGGCATATGATAGAGTTGATAGAGATGCTCTGTGGAAGGTATTAAGAATATATGGTGTGGGAGGCAAGTTGTTAGAAGCAGTGAAAAGTTTTTATCGAGGATGTAAGGCATGTGTACGTGTAGGAAGAGAGGAAAGTGATTGGTTCTCAGTGAATGTAGGTTTGCGGCAGGGGTGTGTGATGTCTCCATGGTTGTTTAATTTGTTTATGGATGGGGTTGTTAGGGAGGTGAATGCAAGAGTTTTGGAAAGAGGGGCAAGTATGCAGTCTGTTGTGGATGAGAGAGCTTGGGAAGTGAGTCAGTTGTTGTTTGCTGATGATACAGCGTG
This sequence comes from Panulirus ornatus, assembly GCF_036320965.1. NCBI lineage: Eukaryota > Metazoa > Arthropoda > Malacostraca > Decapoda > Palinuridae > Panulirus > Panulirus ornatus. The sequence continues at coordinate 9,533,320 of NC_092229.1, forward strand.
GTGGCTGATTCATGAAAGAAACTGCAGAAGCTGGTGACTGAGTTTGGTAAAGTGTGTGAAAGAAGAAAGTTAAGAGTAAATGTGAATAAGAGCAAGGTTATTAGGTACAGTAGGGTTGAGGGTCAAGTCAATTGGGAGGTGAGTTTGAATGGAGAAAAACTGGAGGAAGTGAAGTGTTTTAGATATCTGGGAGTGGATCTGGCAGCGGATGGAACCATGGAAGCGGAAGTGGATCATAGGGTGGGGGAGGGGGCGAAAATTCTGGGAGCCTTGAAGAATGTGTGGAAGTCGAGAACATTATCTCGGAAAGCAAAAATGGGTATGTTTGAAGGAATAGTGGTTCCAACAATGTTGTATGGTTGCGAGGCGTGGGCTATGGATAGAGTGGTGCGCAGGAGGATGGATGTGCTGGAAATGAGATGTTTGAGGACAATGTGTGGTGTGAGGTGGTTTGATCGAGTAAGTAACGTAAGGGTAAGAGAGATGTGTGGAAATAAAGAGCGTGGTTGAGAGAGCAGAAGAGGGTGTTTTGAAATGGTTTGGGCACATGGAGAGAATGAGTGAGGAAAGATTGACCAAGAGGATATATGTGTCAGAGGTGGAGGGAACGAGGAGAAGAGGGAGACCAAATTGGAGGTGGAAAGATGGAGTGAAGAAGATTTTTTGTGATCGGGGCCTGAACATGCAGGAGGGTGAAAGGAGGGCAAGGAATAGAGTGAATTGGATCGATGTGGTATACCGGGGTTGACGTGCTGTCAGTGGATTGAATCAGGGCATGTGAAGCGTCTGGGGTAAACCATGGAAAGCTGTGTAGGTATGTATATTTGCGTGTGTGGACGTATGTATATACATGTGTATGGGGGTGGGTTGGGCCATTTCTTTCGTCTGTTTCCTTGCGCTACCTCGCAAACGCGGGAGACAGCGACAAAGCAAAAAAAAAAAAAAAAAAATATAATAATGATCAGTAATCAATATTTTGAGAATACTTAAGAAATCCACATTCACAGTGTACCACATATCATTACTGCACAGTGAATGGGTTGACAAGGAAGATGTAGATTATCTAATCACTGAAAAGGGATAAGTTAAGTACAGGGCAAAATTTCCAGAATTTGCAAGTCCAAAATTCAAATTCAAAATAACTTCCGAGTTTCTTGCTTGTTTTACTACGTCAGTTTGGGTGGTGCACACCCCTTTAGTTCAAATTATTCAACATACACTCGATAAAATGATACAGCAAATGGTATTTTCCATGTGGTTTTTGTACAAAGTTTTCTTCAGTAGATTCTTACTTATTGCAGGAATTGATAATTGTCTATACACTTGAAAATATTGGAGAAAACAGGCAAAATAGATAAAGATCTTACAGCCCTTCAAACATGATTAATAGCATTCACCTCAAACATTCAGATCATAATCAGTAAAAGATACAGTATTTTTCATACAGTTTTTCTAAACAGTTCTCTTCAGAAGGTTTTCTTTCATCATGAATGAATTTATGATCATCTACATACTTAGAAGAATGTGCAAGAAAAAAACAACTGAAGCAGATTGCCTGTGACAAAACCATAAAGAACTTTTATTTTCAATACTGATCTACATGGAATGGGCAAATAACATGGCCCAGTCAAGGCCATCTTGGGTGAAAGAAAAAAAGTTAAAGCAGAACAATGTAAAAATTAACTAGGGCTTTGCAAATCTTTGAAGATCTGATTCTTACAGGAAGAGAAGTTATATGAAGAGGGAAAGATAAAAGGAGGAAGAGCATTCCAAAGATCAGCTGTTCAAAGGCAGAAGGAGGTATTCTAACAGCCAATGCTCAAGTGAAGGTCCCCATACAGGACCTGTGGGAAGCAGCAGCCAAATGCATACCAAGGGCATAAACCCATGGGATAAGGACACACACAGACAATGTAACAGAACAATTGCCAAAATAATACCTATAAATGGAAAGAGTGCGGCAACACCATGTTGTACAGAAAGAGAAGGCTAAATAGAATTAATGAGATGGAAGGCTTTTGATTCCACTCTGGTTAATAGAGAGGTGGAGGATACTCCAGAAGATGGAAAAGTTTTCCATACTTGATGAATAAAACACCTGTAAATGTGAAACGATTGCTCACAAGAAAAATATTTACAGCACCTACGCAACACTCCCAGATTTTGTGAAGCAGACTTTGTGATGAATATGTGAAGTCTGTAGGACAGACTGGGGGATATGAGAAAGCCCAATATTGTTATTGGGTAGAATTGTGGTGTTCTGGAATTGAACTGAGGAACACAGATGATTCTTAGAAAGAGAGATTGGGAGAAATTGCATTATGAGACTCAAATTTACAAGCTTATTGGTTCCCCAATCTAAAATGCTGCAGGTCCAAACTGAGAGGAGAAATATGATCAGTATGAGAAAGGGAATGAGGGAGGACGGGAGGAAAAGTGAGTTGAAGTACATAAAGTGAAGTTATCAGCATGAGACAGAACAGGCTTAGTTGTAGAAGAAAGATCATTTAATGAGAGAAGAAAGAGTGTAGGTCACAGAACAGAACCCTTAGGAACATCACTATTGATAGTATTGGTGGAGGAAGTTGATCCATCAATGACTACTGCAATGGAACAACCTGAGGGGAAACTATACACTACAGAAGAGAGAAGTTGTGAAACCAAAGGAAGGGAGTTTAGAAGCAAAGACTTATGCCACACCCTGTCAAATGCTTTGGAGATGTTGAGGGTTAAGTAAAAAGTTTCAACAGAATCCTTAACAGAGGACCAGAAGTGTCACACCAATAGACCAAGCACTGTGAAATCCATACTGGTGATCTGAAAGATGGGAATGGGTTTGCAGTGTTTCAGAAACTGAGAGTTTAGGAGAGTTTCAAAGACTTTAAAGATACCAGAAAAAAGCAATGCCAAAAGTAGCTGAAATATACCATAAGAACACAGCATATGCCATCAAATTTATTGAAATTATATTCAAATGAGGAGGTAACAAAATATTTGATATAAGAAAAGATTTCTAGCTAATCAAGGAAAAACCGAATTATTTTGCCCAACTGCTCTCATAGCATCACTCTCCCAAACATGAGCACGCATCTTTAACACCACAATAGTTCACTAAAAAAAAAAATCCCTCATATGAACTGCAAAAATTTCATTTAAGAATAATAATATGAAAAAAATATATATGATACAGTCCTCAACTTATCTAAGGAGAAATTAACAAGACTTGTGGTGGGAGTGCATTGGTACAAATATCTTACCATTACACTTCCGTATTTGGCTACTTTCACTTATATTTTTTATAAATATGAAGATAATTATCATTTCATTCATAGGTAAGAACCTTCTGAAGAGAAATGCAAAATATTTAGGAAAAATGTAATAATCCATACAATTTCATCAATTATATCCAGGATGTTTTAAAATGAACTTTTTTACTAAAAATGAGTAAGAGGTACAACTTCCATCTATTTCACCTATTTTCTCCCAAAAATTTCCTGGAAATGCAGACAACCATTTATTCACACATTAGGCAGGTGCCTTGAAAAGAAATGTATACAAAAAATATATGAATGCAAAATTTATCATATGATTATACTGAATCTATATGAATATCTTAAACCAAATGGGCCCAGGATAGCTGCTAGGCAAGATTCCTACCTCAGTATGACAAAACTTTAAAAAAAGCATATTTGTGTTCAGAAGAACTAGGGAATGAATGAAAATTAACAGGGAAGAGGGAAAGAAGTGATAGTTAATCTTGTATACAACTGAACCTTGGTACACTGCTAAGGCCCTTAAATATCCTTATGCCATAACCAATCAACCAATCAACTCAATAAATCAACTATAGCTTTAATGTTGACAAGATCATTATGATAGCTATCTGGTGTTTGGCCTAAGATATCTGCTTAATGTTCTTTATACTTCTTTTGGGCCTTTTAGTTTCTTTTTTTCATCTTCATTAATGTATTTGACTTGCTGACCTGTATCATGCAATGTATTGACAATAGCACCTATTTTGTTGGGAAAGCTTGTCTTCCCAGCTTATAATCAAACTGCCTTCACTGGAAAAAACTATCTTGTATACATCCTTCAAATACTGTCCTACATATGAGAATAAATCTGTAAAGATGAAAGTTAAACAAAATTATTCACAATTAGATAAAAGTATGGTGGAACATACAGTGCAAAGATGGCTGTAGACAACTCAATAAAGTATCATGTGATAAACATGATGTGCTGCAAAAGCAGTTATCTTAAAGAGCTGCTGCAGGCATTACCAACTTCTAAACACATGAGATAGCCTAAGTGATAATGAATGGCAGATTATCAAATGAGCCTAAACCATAAAAATGGTATTAAGAAAACATATACACATCCACCTTGCAATTCATATCTTTGATGCCCATTTCCTCCAGGAATTCCCATCAAGGGGGTGGCTATGGCAAAAGAATCGTCACCTATCCCTTTAACATGACTCCGCATACACCATTCTACACATTCTTCCACCGTTTCCCTCCTCCAATACTCTTCCACTTTATTTCTGCATGTCACAGGAGGTGTCCCTCTCACACTAACCCTTTACCTGTAATATCATACACTCTCATTGTGAACTCCCCAGGTTGCATTCTTCCCACATGCCCAAACTTCAAAGTATTATATTTCACCCACTCTACCACTCCACAATTTATTCTATCTGCATTCCCCGCTATACCACATCTCTCATACACGCCCTCATTTCCTTCTTCATTCCATCTAGTCATACCATGCTCTTTTCAAGTAACTCATTTCTACAATCTGGATTCTTGACCTTTGTGACTCATTCCATGTCCATGCTTTGGCTGCATAGGTCAAGGATGAGAAGAATATGCTGTCCCTTAATCCCTTCTTCACTTCCAAACTTACACATCTACCCTTCATTATTCTATCAATGGACCCAGTGACTCTTCTAACCTGTACTGCCCTCCTCCTTATCTCTCTTCCATTTCACTAAACTGACCCAAATTAGTTCCTAAATACTTAAATTCTCTCACTTTTTCCAGTCTTTCTCCACCCATATCTCTAACACACATAGAACACTTTCTTCCTTCACTCTATAGGGTTCTGAAAAATCTATACTTTCTCCCTGTTTCCTTTCAAACACCATTATTTTACTTTTACTGACATTTGCCTTCAATTACCTAAGAATACATACTTAATGAAACACACTTACAACCTTCTCTAACTCCTCTTCACTCTCAGTAAGAAACACAGTATCATTCTCAAACACTCTTGTCACTAGTCACCATACTCAACACCACATTCAATCTCTGCACCCTCTTTCCCTAGTTTTGCTTTCACTGCCCTTATCATACCATCTACGTGTATGATTTGGGTGTCTAAATGTGTGTGGATGCAACCAAGATGAGAAAAAAGGAGAGATAGGTAGTATGTTTGAGGAAAGGAACCTGGATGTTTTGGCTCTGAGTGAAACGAAGCTCAAGGGTAAAGGGGAAGAATGGTTTGGGAATGCCTTGGGAGTAAAGTCAGGGTTAGTGAGAGGACAAGAGCAAGGGAGGGAGTAGCACTAATGTGGGTAAAACTGAAAGTGGATGGAGAGAGATGGGTGATTATTGGTGCATATGCACCTGGGCATGAGAAGAAACATCATGAGAGGCAAGTGTTTTGGGGGCAGCTGAGTGTGTTAGTAATTTTGATGCACAAGACCAGGTTATAGTGATGGGTGATTTGAATGCAAAGGTGAGTAATGTGGCAGTTGAGGGAATAATTGGTGTACATTGGGTGTTCAGTGTTGTAAATAGAAATGGTGAGGAGCTTGTAGATTTATGTGCTGAAAAAGGACTGGTGATTGGGAATACCTGGCTTGAAAAGAGATATACATAAGTATAAGTTTGTAAGGAGGACAGATGGCCAGAGAGCCTTATTGGATTACATGTTAATTGATAGGCATGCAAAAGAGAGACTTTTGGATGTTAATGTGCTGAGAGGTGCAACTGGAGGGATGTCTGATCATTATCTTGTGGAGGCAAAGGTGAAGATTTGTATGGGTTTTCAGAAAAGAAGAGAGAATGTTGGGGTGAAGAGAGTGGTAAGAGTAAGTGAGCTTGGGAAGGAGACTTGTGTGAGCAAGTACCAGGAGAGACCAAGTACAGAATGGAAAAAGGTGAGAACAAAGGATGCAAGGGGAGTGGGGGAGGAATGGGATGTATTTAGGGAAGCAGTGATGGCTTGTGCAAAAGATGCTTGTGGCATGAGAAGGGTGGGAGGTGGGTAGATTAGAAAGGGTAGTGAGTGGTGGGATGAAGAAGTAAGATTAGTGAACGAGAGGAGAGAAGCATTTGGACAATTTTTGCATGGAAATAATGCAAATGAGTGGGAGACGTATAAAAGAAAGAGGCAGGAGGTCAGGAGAAAGGTGCAAGAGGTGAAAAAGAGGGCAAATGAGAGTTGGGGTGAGAGTGTATCATTAAATTTTAGGGAGAATAAAAAGATGTTTTGGAAGGAGGTAAATAAAGTGCGTAAAACAAGGGAACAAATGGGAACATCAGTGATGGGGGCTAATGGGGAGGTGATAACAAGTGGTGGTGATGTGAGAAGGAGATGGAGTGAGTATTTTGAAGGTTTGTTGAACATGTTTGATGATAAGAGTGGCAGATATAGAATGCGTTGGTCGAGGTGGTGTGCAAAATGAAAGGGTTAGGGAGAATGATTTGGTAAACAAAGAAGAGGTAGTAAAAGCTTTGCGAAAGATGAAAGCCGGCAAGGCAGCAGGTTTGGATGGTACTGCAGTGGAATTTATTAGAAAAGGGGGTGACTGTATTGTTGACTGGTTGGTTAGGTTATTTAATGTATGTATGACTCATGGTGAGGTGCCTGAGGATTGGCGGAATGCTTGCATAGTGCCATTGTACAAAGGCAAAGGGGAAAAGAGAGAGTACTCAAATTGCAGAGGTATAAGTTTGTTGAGTACTCCTGGGAAATTATATGGGAGGGTATTGATTGAGAGGGTGAAGGCATGTACAGAGCATCAGATTGGGGAAGAGCAGTATGGTTTCAGAAGTGGTAGAGGATGTGTGTGGATCAGGTGTTTGCTTTGAAAAATGTACGTGAGAAATACTTAGAAAAGCAAATGGATTTGTATGTAGCATTTATGGATCTGGAGAAGGCATATGATAGATTTGATAGAGATGCTCTGTGGAAGGTATTAAGAATATATGGTGTGGGAGGTAAGTTGTTAGAAGCAGTGAAAAGTTTTTCTCAAGGATGTAAGGCATGTGTACGTGTAGGAAGAGAGGAAAGTGATTGGTTCTAAGTGAGTGTTGGTTTGCAGCAGAGGTGCGTGATGTTTCCATGGTTGTTTAAGTTTTTTATGGATGGGATTGTTAGGGAGGTGAATGCAAGAGTTTTGGAAAGAGGGGCAAGTATGCAGTCTGTTGTGGATGAGAGAGCTTGGGAAGTGAGTCAGTTGTTGTTTGCTGATGATACAGCGCTGGTGGCTGATTTGGGTGAGAAACTGCAGAAGCTAGTGACTGAGTTTGGTAAAGTGTGTGAAAGAAGAAAGCTGAGAGTAAATGTGAATAAGAGCAAGATTATTAGGCACAGTAGGGTTGAGGGACAAGTTAATTGGGAGGTAAGTTTGAATGGAGAAAAACTGGAGGAAGTGAAGTGTTTTAGATATCTAGGAGTGGATTTGGCAGCAGATGGAACCATGGAAGTGGAAGTGAATCATAGAGTGGGGGAGAGGGCAAAAGTTCTGGGAGCGTTGAAAAATGTGTGGAAGTCGAGAATGTTATCTTGGAAAGCAAAAATGGGTATGTTTGAAGGAATAGTCGTTCCAACAATGTTATATGGTTGGGAGGCATGGGCTATAGATAGAGTTGTGCACAGGAGGGTGGATGTGCTTTAAATGAGATGTTTGAGAACAATATGTGGTGTGAGGTGGTTTGATCGAGTAAGTAATGAAAGGGTAAGAGAGATGTGTGGTAATAAAAAGAGTGTGGTTGAGAGAGCAGAAAAGCGTGTTTTGAAATGGTTTGGTCGCATGGAGAGAATGAGTGAGGAATGATTGACCAAGAGGATATATGTGTCAGAGGTGGAGGGAATGAAGAGAAGTGGGAGACCAAATTGGAGGTGGAAAGATGGAGTGAAAAAGATTTGGAGTGATCGGGGCCTGAACATGCAGGAGGGTGAAAGGCGTGCAAGGAATAGAGTGAATTGGAATGATGTGGTATACCGTGGTTGATGTGCTGTCAATGGATTGAACCAGGGCATGTGAAGCGTCTGGGGTAAACCCTGGAAAGTTTTATGGGCCTCGATGTGGAAAGGGAGCTGTGGTTTCGGTGCATTATACATGACAGCTAGAGACTGAGTGTGAACAAATATGGCCTTTGTTGTCTTTTTCTAGTGCTACCTCACACACATGCGGGGGGAGGGGGTTGTTATTTCATGTGTGGCGGGGAGGCGACAGGAATGAATAAGGGCAGACAGTATGAATTATGTACATGTGTATATATGCATATGTCTGTGTGTGTATATATATGTATACGTTGAGATGTATAGGTATGTATATGTGCTGTGTGTGGACAAGTATGTATATACATGTATATGTTTAATTTGTTTATGGATGGGGTTGTTAGGGAGGTAAATGCAAGAGTTTTGGAAAGAGGGGCAAGTATGAAGTCTGTTGGGGATGAGAGAGCTTGGGAAGTGAGTCAGTTGTTGTTCGCTGATGATACAGCGCTGGTGGCGGATTCATGTGAGAAACTGCAGAAGCTGGTGACAGAGTTTGGTAAAGTGTGTGGAAGAAGAAAGTTAAGAGTAAATGTGAATAAGAGCAAGGTTATTAGGTACAGTAGGGTTGAGGGTCAAGTCAATTGGGAGGTGAGTTTGAATGGAGAAAAACTGGAGGAAGTGAAGTGTTTTAGATATCTGGGAGTGGATCTGTCAGCGGATGGAACCATGGAAGCGGAAGTGGATCATAGGGTGGGGGAGGGGGCGAAAATTTTGGGAGCCTTGAAAAATGTGTGGAAGTCGAGAACATTATCCCGGAAAGCAAAAATGGGTATGTTTGAAGGAATAGTGGTTCCAACAATGTTGTATGGTTGCGAGGCGTGGGCTATGGATAGAGTTGTGCGTAGGAGGATGGATGTGCTGGAAATGAGATGTTTGAGGACAATGTGTGGTGTGAGGTGGTTTGATCGAGTAAGTAACGTAAGGGTAAGAGAGATGTGTGGAAATAAAAAAGAGCGTGGTTGAGAGAGCAGAAGAGGGTGTTTTGAAATGGTTTGGGCACATGGAGAGAATGAGTGAGGAAAGATTGACCAAGAGGATATATGTGTCGGAGGTGGAGGGAACGAGGAGAAGAGGGAGACCAAATTGGAGGTGGAAAGATGGAGTGAAAAGGATTTTGTGTGATCGGGGCCTGAACATGCAGGAGGGTGAAAGGAGGGTAAGGAATAGAGTGAATTGGAGCGATGTGGTATACAGGGGTTGACGTGCTGTCAGTGGATTGAATCAAGGCATGTGAAGCGTCCGGGGTAAACCATGGAAAGCTGTGTAGGTATGTATATTTGCGTGTGTGGACGTGTGTATGTACATGTGTATGGGGGGGTTGGGCCATTTCTTTCGTCTGTTTCCTTGCGCTACCTCGCAAACGCGGGAGACAGCGACGAGGTATAAAAAAAAAAAAAAAAAAAAAATGTGGGTGGGTTGGGCCATTCTTTCGTCTGTTTCCTTGCACTACCTCGCTAACACGGGAGACAGCAACAAAGTATAATAAATATATAAATTATACATATATATTAAAGAGCCACAGTGACATCACACAACCCTGCCTCTCACCCACACATGTACTGAAACTTTTGCTCAACTCTCCATCCACTCTTGCACATACATATGCTGCTCTATAGAAAGCTTTCATTCCATCCAACAGTTATCCCACTACCCACTCAGTTCTGTCATACGCTTTCTCCACATCCATGAAAGATGCTTATAGCTTCTTTCCTTTTGCTAGATACTTTTCCACATTCATTTTCACTACAAAGTCTGATCCACACATCCCCTACCTCCCTCTAATACTCTCTTGCTTGTCACTTATTCTGTATTTAGTCAATTCCATCACTCTGTCATTTAACACTCTTGCATACTTTTCCTGGTATACTTAACAGACTTATTCCCATATAATTGGGGTGAAGAGGGTGGTGAGAGTAAGTGAGCTTGAGAAGGAGACCTGTGTGAGGAAGTACCAGGAGAGACTGAGTACAGAATGGAAAAAGGTGAGAACAATGGAAGGGGAGTGGGGGAGGAATGGGATGTATTTAGGGAATCAGTGATGGATTGCCCAAAAGATGCTTGTGGCATGAGAAGAGTGGGAGGTGGGTTGATTAGAAAGGGTAGTGAGTGGTGGGATGAAGAAGTAAGAGTATTAGTGAAAGAGAAGAGAGAGGCATTTGGACGATTTTTGCAGGGAAAAAATGCATATGAGTGGGAGATGTACAAAAGAAGGAGACAGGAGGTCAAGAGAAAGGTGCAAGAGGTGAAAAAAAGGGCAAATGAGAGTTGGGGTGAGAGAGTATCATTAAATTTTAGGGAGAATAAAAAGATGTTCTGGAAGGAGGTAAATAAAGTGCGTAAGACAAGGGAGCAAATGGGAACTTCAGTGAAGGGCGCAAATGGGGAGGTGATAACAAGTAGTGGTGATGTGAGAAGGAGATGGAGTGAGTATTTTGAAGGTTTGTTGAATGTGTTTGATGATAGAGTGGCAGATATAGGGTGTTTTGGTCGAGGTGGTGTGCAAAGTGAGAGGGTTAGGGAAAATGATTTGGTAAACAGAGAAGAGGTAGTGAAAGCTTTGCGGAAGATGAAAGCCGGCAAGGCAGCAGGTTTGGATGGTATTGCAGTGGAATTTATTAAAAAAGGGGGTGACTGTATTGTTGACTGGTTGGTAAGGTTATTTAATGTATGTATGACTCATGGTGAGGTGCCTGAGGATTGGCGGAATGCGTGCATAGTGCCATTGTACAAAGGCAAAGGGGATAAGAGTGAGTGCTCAAATTACAGAGGTATAAGTTTGTTGAGTATTCCTGGTAAATTATATGGGAGGGTATTGATTGAGAGGGTGAAGGCATGTACAGAGCATCAGATTGGGGAAGAGCAGTGTGGTTTCAGAAGTGGTAGAGGATGTGTGGATCAGGTGTTTGCTTTGAAGAATGTATGTGAGAAATACTTAGAAAAGCAAATGGATTTGTATGTAGCATTTATGGATCTGGAGAAGGCATATGATAGAGTTGATAGAGATGCTCTGTGGAAGGTATTAAGAATATATGGTGTGGGAGGAAAGTTGTTAGAAGCAGTGAAAAGTTTTTATCGAGGATGTAAGGCATGTGTACGTGTAGGAAGAGAGGAAAGTGATTGGTTCTCAGTGAATGTAGGTTTGCGGCAGGGGTGTGTGATGTCTCCATGGTTGTTTAATTTGTTTATGGATGGGGTTGTTAGGGAGGTAAATGCACGAGTTTTGGAAAGAGGGGCAAGTATGAAGTCTGTTGGGGATGAGAGAGCTTGGGAAGTGAGTCAGTTGTTGTTCGCTGATGATACAGCGCTGGTGGCTGATTCATGTGAGAAACTGCAGAAGCTGGTGACTGAGTTTGGTAAAGTGTGTGAAAGAAGAAAGTTAAGAGTAAATGCGAATAAGAGCAAGGTTATTAGGTACAGTAGGGTTGAGGGTCAAGTCAACTGGGAGGTGAGTTTGAATGGAGAAAAACTGGAGGAAGTGAAGTGTTTTAGATATCTGGGAGTGGATCTGGCAGCGGATGGAACCATGGAAGCGGAAGTGGATCATAGGGTGGGGGAGGGGGCGAAAATTCTGGGGGCCTTGAAGAATGTGTGGAAGTCGAGAACATTATCTCGGAAAGCAAAAATGGGTATGTTTGAAGGAATAGTGGTTCCAACAATGTTGTATGGTTGCGAGGCGTGGGCTATGGATAGAGTTGTGCGCAGGAGGATGGATGTGCTGGAAATGAGATGTTTGAGGACAATGTGTGGTGTGAGGTGGTTTGATCGAGTGAGTAACGTAAGGGTAAGAGAGATGTGTGGAAATAAAAAGAGCGTGGTTGAGAGAGCAGAAGAGGGTGTTTTGAAGTGGTTTGGGCACATGGAGAGGATGAGTGAGGAAAGATTGACCAAGAGGATATATGTGTCGGAGGTGGAGGGAACAAGGAGAAGAGGGAGACCAAATTGGAGGTGGAAAGATGGAGTGAAAAAGATTTTGTGTGATCGGGGCCTGAACATGCAGGAGGGTGAAAGGAGGGCAAGGAATAGAGTGAATTGGAGCGATGTGGTATACCGGGGTTGACGTGCGGTCAGTGGATTGAATCAAGGCATGTGAAGCGTCTGGGGTAAGCTATGGAAAGCTGTGTAGGTATGTATATTTGCGTGTGTGGACGTATGTATATACATGTGTATGGGGGGGGGTTGGGCCATTTCTTTAGTCTGTTTCCTTGCGCTACCTCGCAAACGCGGGAGACAGCGACAAAGTATAATAAATATAAATATAAATTGCTACATATATCCTTAACACCTTTTCCTTTGAATAACGGAAAAATAACTTTCATCCACTCCTCAGACACAACCTTTTGCTTCCATGCTAAATAACAAATCAAATGTATCCAGTCTCACACTCTCCTCCATACTTCAGCATTTCAGCCATAATCCCATCCACTCCACATGTCCACATCCAATATACATACAATTATCAATACGATAATCTAAAAGACTAAAATGCTGAATCAGAAAGTCACAACAAATTCATCAAAGGGTGTCAACTAATAATGCACTGATGCTGAAAAGTTTCTTTTTATAACACATACCGACATCCCATGATCCATCTCCATATCTGTGGTCATTTGATCATCTGTAGATTTGATCATGTGGTGTCCACCATGTCCCATGTGCCCACCATGCCCAAGCTGTCCTATGTGATCAATATCATCATCTGCTTGAACAAAAAACATACGGAATTATTATAAAACATCTTAGAAAGAAATAAAAGTTAATCTTACAAAGATGATGCAATGCCCAACAAAGATCTCCTAAATAGCTGGTCAATAAGTCAAGTTAAATTGTTTTATGAAGACCAAACATACATATTTTTACCATATAAGACGCAAAGAGTAAAGATTGACTTTTAATTTCCTACAAACCTATTTGTATCCAGCAATGTGGTCTAAGCAGTGAGTATCACATGCACTATAAAAACCGCACAATAACAGATGATATTCCTACCCTTGAGACATCCCTCTTACATATCTCCCTTCACGCTGTACTTAACGCAGTCTTTTCCTAAATCTTAATGCAGTCTTTTCCTAAATATATCATTAGTGAGTAGACACCTACAGATGGACCGAACTCCTACCTGAAACATATTTGCAGATGATGCAGAAGTCACTGAGGGAAATAAAGAATGATGAGGACTGCATCAACTTAAAAGGGGGTTAGAGAAACTCCTAAGCTAGTCTGATTTGGTGAATATTAATCCAAATAAATACAAAGAAATGAGAAAGGGACACTGAAAAAAGGACAAAGATTATCATGAGGCAGGAAATAAGCCACAGGAATCAGTGCATGAGACAGACTTGGATGTCAGCAATGCATTAAACCTGTTGCAAGAATCCCACTTCAGAAGTGTTATGGAGACAAATGGTCTACTGGCAGACACTATTATCACAATTAAGTACATGGATAAGGAAATGCTTTGCAAGATATTCACAGCATACACTGACCAAAGCTGGGATATGCTTCTTAAGTCTGGTCAGTGCAATTAAAGAAGCACAAAGATTTAACTGAGGGGGTCAAGAGCAAAAAAGATGATGCATGAACTGTGAGAGCTGAGCTACAGTGAGAAGCTGGAAGATATAAATCTTTCTACCATAGAAGGCAAAATGGTAAGGGACGACCTGAAACAGTTTTCTGTGATATGCAATGGAAGAGTAACTAAAGGTCACAACAAGAAGCTACACATGAGGGTTATGAGTTTGTCTGTGAAAGAGTACATTCTTTAATAACAGTTGTAATATAGCAAGTGATGAAACTATGACTCTTGGCAATTTACAAAAGGATCAGTAGATATCCAAAGACAGAAAAAGTTCAAAAGAACTACCCTTCCATATAGTGCAAACAGATTAATGCACCCATACACACATATGAGAGAGCAGAAGAGGGTGTTTTGAAATGGTTTGGTCACATGAAGAGAATGAGTGAGGAAAGATTGACTAAGAGGATATATGTATCAGAGGTGGAGGGAACGAGGAGAAGTGGGAGACCAAATTGGAGATGGAAGGATGGAGTGGAAAAGATTTTGAGCAATCGGGGCATGAACATGCAGGAGGGTGAAAGGCGTGCAAGGAATAGAGTGAATTGGAACGATGTGGTATACTGTGGTCGATGTGCTGTCAATGGATTGAACCGGGGCATATGAAGCATCTAGGGTAAACCATGGAAAGTTTTGTGGGGCCTGGATGTGGAAAGGGAGCTGTGGTTTCGGTACATTATACATGACAGCTAGAGACTGAGTGTGAACGAATGTGGCCTTTGTTGTCTTTTTCTAGTGCTACCTCACGTGCATGCAGGGGGAGTGGGTTGTAATTTCATGTTTGGTGGGGTGGCAACGGGAATGAATAAAGGCAGGAAGTATGAATTATGTACATGTGTACATATGTATATGTTTGTGTATGTATATGTATGTATACATTGAAATGTATAGGTATGTATATGTGCATGTGTGGACGTGTATGTATATACATGTGTATGTGGGCAGGTTGGGCCATTCTTTCATCTGTTTCCTTGCGCTACCTCGCAAGGATTTGTATGTAGCATTTATGGATCTGGGGAAGGCATATGATAGAGTTGATAGAGATGCTCTGTGGAAGGTATTAAGAATATATGGTGTGGGAAGCAAGTTGTTAGAAGCAGTGAAAAGTTTTTATCGAGGATGTAAGGCATGTGTACGTGTAGGAAGAGAGGAAAGTGATTGGTTCTCAGTGAATGTAGGTTTGCGGCAGGGGTGTGTGATGTCTCCATGGTTGTTTAATTTGTTTATGGATGGGGTTGTTAGGGAGGTGAATGCAAGAGTTTAGCAAAGAGAGGCAAGTATGAAGTCTGTTGTGGATGAGAGAGCTTTGGAAGTGAGTCAGTTGTTGTTCGCTGATGATACAGCACTGGTGGCTGATTCATGTGAGAAACTGCAGAAGCTGGTGACTGAGTTTGGTAAAGTGTGTGAAAGAAGAAAGTTAAGAGTAAATGTGAATAAGAGCAAGGTTATTAGGTACAGTAGGGTTGAGGGTCAAGTCAATTGGGAGGTAAGTTTGAATGGAGAAAAACTGGAGGAAGTAAAGTGTTTTAGATATCTGGGAGTGGATCTGGCAGCGGATGGAACCATGGAAGCGGAAGTGGATCATAGGGTGGGGGAGGGGGCGAAAATCCTGGGAGCCTTGAAGAATGTGTGGAAGTCGAGAACATTATCTCGGAGAGCAAAAGTGGGTATGTTTGAAGGAATAGTGGTTCCAACAATGTTGTATGGTTGCGAGGTGTGGGCTATGGATAGAGCTGTGCGCAGGAGGATGGATGTGCTGGAAATGAGATGTTTGAGGACAATGTGTGGTGTGAGGTGGTTTGATCGAGTAAGTAACGTAAGGGTAAGAGAGATGTGTGGAAATAAAAAGAGTGTGGTTGAGAGAGCAGAAGAGGGTGTTTTGAAATGGTTTGGGCACATGGAGAGAATGAGTGAGGAAAGATTGACCAAGAGGATATATGTGTCGGAGGTGGAGGGAACGAGGAGAAGTGGGAGACCAAATTGGAGGTGGAAAGATGGAGTGAAAAAGATTTTGTGTGATCGGGGCCTGAACATGCAGGAGGGTGTAAGGAGGGCAAGGAATAGAGTGAATTGGAGCGATGTGGTATACAGGGGTGGACGTGCTGTCAGTGGAGTGAATCAAGGCATGTGAGGCGTCTGGGGTGGACCATGGAAAGCTGTGTAGGTATGTATACACGTGTGTGGACATGTGTATGTACATGTGTATGGGGGGGGGGGTTGGGCCATTTCTTTCGTCTGTTTCCTTGCGCTACCTCGCAGACGCGGGAGACAGCGACAAAGTATAAAGAAAAAAAAAAAAAAAAAAAAAATTGCTACATATATCCTTAACACCTTTTCCTTTGAATAACGGAAAAATAACTTTCATCCACTCCTCAGACACAACCTTTTGCTTCCATGCTAAATAACAAATCAAATGTATCCAGTCTCACACTCTCCTCCATACTTCAGCATTTCAGCCATAATCCCATCCACTCCACATGTCCACATCCAATATACATACAATTATCAATAAGATAATCTAAAAGACTAAAATGCTGAATCAGAAAGTCACAACAAATTCATCAAAGGGTGTCAACTAATAATGCACTGATGCTGAAAAGTTTCTTTTTATAACACATACCGACATCCCATGATCCATCTCCATATCTGTGGTCATTTGATCATCTGTAGATTTGATCATGTGGTGTCCACCATGTCCCATGTGCCCACCATGCCCAAGCTGTCCTATGTGATCAATATCATCATCTGCTTGAACAAAAAACATACGGAATTATTATAAAACATCTTAGAAAGAAATAAAAGTTAATCTTACAAAGATGATGCAATGCCCAACAAAGATCTCCTAAATAGCTGGTCAATAAGTCAAGTTAAATTGTTTTATGAAGACCAAACATACATATTTTTACCATATAAGACGCAAAGAGTAAAGATTGACTTTTAATTTCCTACAAACCTATTTGTATCCAGCAATGTGGTCTAAGCAGTGAGTATCACATGCACTATAAAAACCGCACAATAACAGATGATATTCCTACCCTTGAGACATCCCTCTTACATATCTCCCTTCACGCTGTACTTAACGCAGTCTTTTCCTAAATCTTAATGCAGTCTTTTCCTAAATATATCATTAGTGAGTAGACACCTACAGATGGACCGAACTCCTACCTGAAACATATTTGCAGATGATGCAGAAGTCACTGAGGGAAATAAAGAATGATGAGGACTGCATCAACTTAAAAGGGGGTTAGAGAAACTCCTAAGCTAGTCTGATTTGGTGAATATTAATCCAAATAAATACAAAGAAATGAGAAAGGGACACTGAAAAAAGGACAAAGATTATCATGAGGCAGGAAATAAGCCACAGGAATCAGTGCATGAGACAGACTTGGATGTCAGCAATGCATTAAACCTGTTGCAAGAATCCCACTTCAGAAGTGTTATGGAGACAAATGGTCTACTGGCAGACACTATTATCAAAATTAAGTACATGGATAAGGAAATGCTTTGCAAGATATTCACAGCATACACTGACCAAAGCTGGGATATGCTTCTTAAGTCTGGTCAGTGCAATTAAAGAAGCACAAAGATTTAACTGAGGGGGTCAAGAGCAAAAAAGATGATGCATGAACTGTGAGAGCTGAGCTACAGTGAGAAGCTGGAAGATATAAATCTTTCTACCATAGAAGGCAAAATGGTAAGGGACGACCTGAAACAGTTTTCTGTGATATGCAATGGAAGAGTAACTAAAGGTCACAACAAGAAGCTACACATGAGGGTTATGAGTTTGTCTGTGAAAGAGTACATTCTTTAATAACAGTTGAAATATAGCAAGTGATGAAACTATGACTCTTGGCAATTTACAAAAGGATCAGTAGATATCCAAAGACAGAAAAAGTTCAAAAGAACTACCCTTCCATATAGTGCAAACAGATTAATGCACCCATACACACATATGAGAGAGCAGAAGAGGGTGTTTTGAAATGGTTTGGTCACATGAAGAGAATGAGTGAGGAAAGATTGACTAAGAGGATATATGTATCAGAGGTGGAGGGAACGAGGAGAAGTGGGAGACCAAATTGGAGATGGAAGGATGGAGTGGAAAAGATTTTGAGCAATCGGGGCATGAACATGCAGGAGGGTGAAAGGCGTGCAAGGAATAGAGTGAATTGGAACGATGTGGTATACTGTGGTCGATGTGCTGTCAATGGATTGAACCGGGGCATATGAAGCATCTAGGGTAAACCATGGAAAGTTTTGTGGGGCCTGGATGTGGAAAGGGAGCTGTGGTTTCGGTACATTATACATGACAGCTAGAGACTGAGTGTGAACGAATGTGGCCTTTGTTGTCTTTTTCTAGTGCTACCTCACGTGCATGCAGGGGGAGTGGGTTGTAATTTCATGTTTGGTGGGGTGGCAACGGGAATGAATAAAGGCAGGAAGTATGAATTATGTACATGTGTACATATGTATATGTTTGTGTATGTATATGTATGTATACATTGAAATGTATAGGTATGTATATGTGCATGTGTGGACGTGTATGTATATACATGTGTATGTGGGCAGGTTGGGCCATTCTTTCATCTGTTTCCTTGCGCTACCTCGCAAGGATTTGTATGTAGCATTTATGGATCTGGGGAAGGCATATGATAGAGTTGATAGAGATGCTCTGTGGAAGGTATTAAGAATATATGGTGTGGGAAGCAAGTTGTTAGAAGCAGTGAAAAGTTTTTATCGAGGATGTAAGGCATGTGTACGTGTAGGAAGAGAGGAAAGTGATTGGTTCTCAGTGAATGTAGGTTTGCGGCAGGGGTGTGTGATGTCTCCATGGTTGTTTAATTTGTTTATGGATGGGGTTGTTAGGGAGGTGAATGCAAGAGTTTAGCAAAGAGAGGCAAGTATGAAGTCTGTTGTGGATGAGAGAGCTTTGGAAGTGAGTCAGTTGTTGTTCGCTGATGATACAGCACTGGTGGCTGATTCATGTGAGAAACTGCAGAAGCTGGTGACTGAGTTTGGTAAAGTGTGTGAAAGAAGAAAGTTAAGAGTAAATGTGAATAAGAGCAAGGTTATTAGGTACAGTAGGGTTGAGGGTCAAGTCAATTGGGAGGTAAGTTTGAATGGAGAAAAACTGGAGGAAGTAAAGTGTTTTAGATATCTGGGAGTGGATCTGGCAGCGGATGGAACCATGGAAGCGGAAGTGGATCATAGGGTGGGGGAGGGGGCGAAAATCCTGGGAGCCTTGAAGAATGTGTGGAAGTCGAGAACATTATCTCGGAGAGCAAAAGTGGGTATGTTTGAAGGAATAGTGGTTCCAACAATGTTGTATGGTTGCGAGGTGTGGGCTATGGATAGAGCTGTGCGCAGGAGGATGGATGTGCTGGAAATGAGATGTTTGAGGACAATGTGTGGTGTGAGGTGGTTTGATCGAGTAAGTAACGTAAGGGTAAGAGAGATGTGTGGAAATAAAAAGAGTGTGGTTGAGAGAGCAGAAGAGGGTGTTTTGAAATGGTTTGGGCACATGGAGAGAATGAGTGAGGAAAGATTGACCAAGAGGATATATGTGTCGGAGGTGGAGGGAACGAGGAGAAGTGGGAGACCAAATTGGAGGTGGAAAGATGGAGTGAAAAAGATTTTGTGTGATCGGAGCCTGAACATGCAGGAGGGTGAAAAGAGGGCAAGGAATGGAGTGAATTGGATCGATGTGGTATACCGGGGTTGACGTGCTGTCAGTGGATTGAATCAGGGCATGTGAAGCGTCTGGGGTAAACCATGAAAAAGCTGTGTATGTATGTATATTTGCGTGTGTGGACGTATGTATATACATGTGCATGGGGGTGGGTTGGGCCATTTCTTTCGTCTGTTTCCTTGCGCTACCTCGCAAACGTGGAAGACAGCGACAAAGCAAAAAAAAAATATATATATATAAATAAATAAATAAATAAATAAATAATATATATATATATTATCCCTGGGGATAGGGGAGAAAGAATACTTCCCACGTATTCCCTGTGTGTCGTAGAAGGTAACTAAAAGGGGAGGGAGCGTGGGGCTGGAAGTCCTCCCCTCTCGTTTTTTTTTTAATTTTCCAAAAGAAGGAACAGAGAAGGGGGCCAGGTGAGGATATTCCCTCAAAGGCCCAGTCCTCTGTTCTTAACGCTACCTCGTGACTGTATTGTTGACTGGTTGGTAAGGTTATTTAATGTATGTAGGACTCATGGTTAGGTGCCTGAGGATTGGCTGAATGCTTGCATAGTGCCATTGTATAAAGGCAAAGGGGATAAGAGTGAGTGCTCAAATTACAGAGGTATAAGTTTGTTGAGTATTCCTGGTAAATTATATGGGAGGGTATTGATTGAGAGGGTGAAGGCATGTACAGAGCATCAGATTGGGGAAGAGCAGTGTGGTTTCAGAAGTGGTAGAGGATGTGTGGATCAGGTGTTTGCTTTGAAGAACGTATGTGAGAAATACTTAGAAAAGCAAATGGATTTGTATGTAGCATTTATGGATCTGGAGGAGGCATATGATTGAGTTGATAGAGATGCTCTGTGGAAGGTACTAAGAATATATGGTGTGGGAGGCAAGTTGTTAGAAGCAGTGAAAAGTTTTTAACAAGGATGTAAGGCATGTGTACGTGTAGGAAGAGAGGAAAGTGATTGGTTCTCAGTGAATGTAGGTTTGCGGCAAGGGTGTGTGATGTCTCCATGGTTGTTTAATTTGTTTATGGATGGGGTTGTTAGGGAGGTGAATGCAAGAGTTTTGGAAAGAGGGGCAAGTATGCAGTCTGTTGGGGATGAGAGAGCTTTGGAAGTGAGTCAGTTGTTGTTCGCTGATGATACAGCGCTGGTGGCTGATTCACGTGAGAAACTGCAGAAGCTGGTGACTGAGTTTGGTAAAGTGTGTGAAAGGAGAAAGTTAAGAGTAAATGTGAATAAGAGCAAGGTTATTAGGTACAGTAGGGTTGAGGGTCAAGTCAACTGGGAGGTAACTTTGAATGGAGAAAAAATGAAAGAAGTAAAGTGTTTTAGATATCTGGGAGTGGATCTGGCAGCAGATGGAACCATGGAAGCGGAAGTGAATCATAGGGTGGGGGAGGGGGCGAAAATCCTGGGAGCCTTGAAGAATGTGTGGAAGTCGAGAACATTATCTCCGAAAGCAAAAATGGCTATGTTTGAACGAATAGTGGTTCCAACAATGTTGTTTGGTTGCGGCGTGGGCTATGGATAGAGCAGTCCGCAGTAGGGTGGATGTGCTGGAAATGAGATGTTTGAGGACAATATGTGGTGTGAGGTGGTTTGATCGAGTAAGTAATGTAAGGGTATGAGAGATGTGTGGAAATAAGAAGAACGTGGTTGAGGGAGCAGAAGAGGGTGTTTTGAAATGGTTTGGGCACATGGAGAGAATGAGTGAGGAAAGATTGACCAAGAGGATATATGTGTCGGAGGTGGAGGGAACGAGGAGAAGTGGGAGACCAAATTGGAGATGGAAAGATGGAGTGAAAAAGATTTGGAGTGATCAGGGCCTGAACATGCAGGAGGGTGAAAGGCGGGCAAGGAATAGAGGGAATTGGATCGATGTGGTATACCGGGGTCGACGTGCTGTCAATGGATTGAATCAGGGCATGTGAAGCGTCTGGGGTAAACCATGGAAAGTTCTGTGGGGCCTGGATGTGGAAAGGGAGCTGTGGTTTTGGGCATTATTGTGTGGCAGCTAGAGACTGAGTGTGAACGAATGGGGCCTTTGTTGTCTTTTCCTAGCGCTACCTCGCCCACATGAGGGGGGAGGGGGATGTTATTCCATGTGTGGCGAGGTGGTGATGGGAATAAATAAAGGCAGACAGTGTGAATTGTGTGCATGTGTATTTATGTATATGTCTGTGTGTGTATATATATGTGTACATTGAGATGTATGGGTATGTATATTTGCATGTGGGGACGTATATACATGTGTATGGGGGTGGGTTGGGCCATTTCTTTCGTCTGTTTCCTTGCGCTACCTCGTAAATGCGGGAGACAGTGCAAAGCAAAATAAATAAATAAATATATATGTATATATTATTATCATACTTGATCACCATTTCCCGTGTCAGTGAGGTAGCACCAGGAAAGAGATGAAGAATGGCCCATCCACTCATATACACATATATACATAAATGCCCATACACGCACATATACATACATGTACATATACATATCAACATATACACACATACACATACACAGACATATACATATATACACGTGTACATATTCATATTTGCTTGCCTTCATCCATTCCCAGCAGTAACCTGCCGCTCAGGAAACAGCACTGCTACCCCTGCTTCAGCAAGGTAGCACCAGGAAAACAGACAAAAAAGGCCACATTCATTCACACTCAGTCTCTAGCTGTCATGTGTAATGCACCAAAACTACAGCTCCCTATCCACATCCAGGCCCCACAGACCTTTCCATGGTTTACCCTAGACATTTCACGTGCCCTGACTCAGTCCACTGACAGAACATCAACCCCAGTATACCACATCATTCCAATTCACTCTATTCCTTGCAAGCCTTTCATCCTCCTGTATCCAGGCCCCGATCACTCAAAATCTTTTTGACTCCATCCTTCCACCTCCAATTTGGTCTCCTGCTTATCCTTATTTCCTCCAACTCTGACATATACATCCTCTTTGTCAACCTTTCCTCTCTCATTCTCTTCATATATCCAAACCATTTCAACACACCCTCTTCTGCTCTCTCAAACACATTCTTTTTATTTCCACACATCTCTCTTACCCTTTCATTACTTACTTGGTCAATCCACCTCACACCACATATTGTCCTTAAACATTTCATTTCCAACACATCCACCCTCCTCCATACAAACCTATCTATAGCCCACACCTCACAACCATATAATATTGTTGGAACTACTATTCCTTCAAACATACCCATTTTTGCTCTCCGAGATAACGTTCTCTCTCTCCACACATTCTTCATCGCTCCTAGAACCTTCGCCCCTCCCCAACCTGTGACTCACCAAAGAAAAAGTTTGGAAATGTTGGTTGAAATATCAAAATATAGGATAATAATTAACACACTTGGAGATGAAAGTAAAGAAATTAAACAATTAATTTTAAAACCAG
The DNA here is from genome assembly GCF_036320965.1 of Panulirus ornatus. Taxonomy (NCBI): domain Eukaryota; kingdom Metazoa; phylum Arthropoda; class Malacostraca; order Decapoda; family Palinuridae; genus Panulirus; species Panulirus ornatus. The sequence goes on from NC_092229.1 coordinate 9,556,305, forward strand.
AGGAGGTGTCATGAGGTGAGAGGCCACTCAAGGAAATGAAAACTAGTTTAACTGATCATGAACAATTAACAAACAATTCTCAGCAAGGTTTTTGATGAAATCACTCACATCTGACAAATACTTGATTTCAGTTATTGTATTATTTACATGTATGATGAGAGTAAAGCAGCTGATGTCATCTATCTACATTTTTGAAAAGCATTTGATAAGGCTCCTATTTAGAGGTTATCAGCAAAAACTAAGTTACATGGTAATAATGGGGTTGTACTTCTGTGGACAGGAAACTGTTTGACTGGCCATAAACAAAGAGTTGTGATTAATAGTCGAGCCTTAGAATAGTTAAGACATAACAAGTGGTGTGCTACAAGAATCAATTTTAAGACCAGTTCTCTTTTTCAAATATATTCATGATATTGACATTAGGCTCCATTGTAAAATATCAAAATTCACAGATGATACGAAGCTGGGAAATACATTTGCAAATGAACTTGAACATCTGCAGTTTTAAACTGATATGAATAAACTGATGGACAGGGCTCACTGAAGGCAAATGAATTTCGATGCTGAACAGTGCTATATTTTACATATTGGTAGTAAACACAAAAATTGTATGCTACAGTAAGAATTCTGTTGAACTGCAAATGGTTAATGAAGAAAAAGACGGTCGTAAAAATATCTGGCAATCTAAAGCCAATCAAGTAGTGCACAGAAGCAGTAAAAAGAGAAAACAAGATTCTTGTTTTCATGGGAACAGCTTTCGAATTTAAGTCTAGGGAAATCACCCTTATTCTTTACTGCTCACTGATTCATTCCCATTTTGAATACCGTGTTAAGTTTTGGTCATCCTACTTGAAAAAAGAAACAGACAAAATGGAGAGAGAGTGCAGCATCAAGCTACCAAGACGAATCCCAGACTAATAAATAAATCCTATGACAAGGGAGCTCAGAGATAAGACCCCAATGCCACACCCTGTCAAAGGCTTTGGATATATTCAGAGTAACTACATGGGATTCCCAAAGATCTTTCAGGGATGAAGACTAGGTATAAGTTAGATAGCCGAGAATATCAGCAGAGGATTTTGACTCAAAGAAAACATACTGGTGATCAGAGAGAATGTGATTCATGATGTCCAAGGATATGGGAGTTGAGGGGGACTCCTAGGTATCAGAGCAACTGGATGATAGTTGGAGGGGTTAGAACACTCACCCTTCTTAGGGATAGATTGTACCAATGAATGCTTCCAAGAAGAAAGGAAAATTCTACTTATTAAACAGAAACAGAACAGATGAGCGAGCACAAGTGCAAGTCTGGAGGCACATTCTTTCAGTACACATGGGTGGATACCATCAGGTCCATAAGCTTTGCTTGGATTTAGAGAGAAAAACGCTTTTCACATAGTTCAAAAAGAGATTACAAAGAGCATAGAACTAGTAAGGAGAGCATCAGGTGATGAAGGAATAATAGTCATCTAAGATAAAGTTAGAGGAGAAACAAGAAGCAAAGAGACTTGCTTTATCTATGGGAAAGACTGTTATAGTACAATCAGAATGGAAAAGTGAAGGAAAGGTAGAGTGACAGAGGTTGTCATGGATAGCCTTCGCTAAAGACCAGACAGAACTATTAGTGAATAAGGAGGAATGCTATGGTTTACAGACAACAAACCCACAATGATCATGGACAGTGATTAATGCTGAATGAGAGTCATAGGAAGGAGTTTTTCCAAACCCACTATAACTGATCTCTGTAGAACACCATCTGTTTACCTCTTTCCCTAATCTTTTATTTTCTGTATAACCTTCCTATCCAAGGCTGCTTCTTTGCACTGTCAGATCTCCAACTATAATCCCTTGTGGATCTTCGGTTTCCTAACTTTGATGCTATCTCCTCAAAATCTCTACTCTATTGCTAATGGACAGATCCTTACAAGATGCAAAGATACAAAAATCATAGGCCATAACATGAAACTGTACAATAAATGTTAAAAAAATTAAAAATGTACTATCATAACATCATTCTAGTGGATAATGGAGTCTGACCCATTGCAGGACCCACTTAATTGTCATCATGTGACTGGGGTCCATCCCACATCCAATGATACAGCTTGTAGATCAGGCTCTTTTTCTATGCATTTCTATAACATTCATGACCTAAATTCTAACCTTCAATCTGTTAAACATCATATGATTCTTTTTGTTCTCTTGTTGGAGGTTCCATTCATGGACAAAAGTTCACATTATGGCCGGGCCTTAAAAACTGAAATATTGACAGGTTAATGAAAGAAAAAAAGGAAGAGCTAAGGGAAAGTATTTATGAATTTTGGAGGAAGTAAGAAAAAAAAATTAAATGTGCCAAATCATAGTTATTGGAAAATACATGAGAGGGTGGAGAGTTCCAAAGCTTTTAGGTGTAAGGAAGGAAAGAAACAGTCATCAAAATGGCCCACCCTTGAGTTGCTAATGGCCACACAATAATCATATCATTTTGCAGCTTGCCAAGTATTGCATGGTCTAGCTAGTAGCAGGGTTACTCAAGCAGCCAGCTCTCTAGAGTAAAAACCAAAGTAGTTCCTGTAGAAGATGGAAAGTGAACCAACATTGCAGCATTGAGCAAGCAGGTCAAGTTTTGAAGTTAACCTGGGAGTGTTTGTAAACTGGAAAATTTGTGACTGTCAAGTGTGAATGCAGAGCTAGAACCACCGAAGATGGGAGAGCAGCACTCCATACAAGGACGGATAAATCCTATGCATATACAGAACAAAGGTCTGGAGGAAAAGGAAACAGGACTCCAAGTTTCTTAGAAGCAGACTTAGCTATTTCTGTAATGCAAGGTTTCCAAGACAGAGAGTTCGTCACAGTAATCCAAAGTATGTTCACCAAGTCAAGAGGTGGAATAACAGTACTGTTGAAGGTGAGAGGAAAGTTAAAATGAATTTTCAAAAAAGAAAAGGAAAGAAACTGGGTCTTGAAGGCATGAAACTTAAACAGCTTTCATCCACCCCACTTAGAAATCCTGTCCAAATCTAAGTTTACTGAGAAAGTTGTGCCGAGACAAGATGTAGATTTAGTGAAAGTAGGAGCAGAATTGAAGGATTTGAAGGAATGTAGTGCTGAGTTGTCAGCATAAGAGTATATCTCGTTATTTGTGAAAGAAAGAAAATCAAGGATAAAAAGGAGAAAAGTGTAAGGACAGAATAGAACCCTGAGGGACATCATTGATGATGGAGAAAGGGGGAGAGGTTGATCCATCAACAACCATGGAGATAGATCAGCCAGAATGGTAGCTAGAAATAAGGAGACAAAGTAAGGGAAGGAAGCTGAAAGAGGGGAGCTTAAAACTGAGACCCCAATGCCACACTCTGTCAAAAATCCCCAAAATCTTTCATGGATGATGACCAGACATTAGTAAGATACTATCTTACTGGTGATCAGAAAGAAGACTGTAAGATTCTAGCTACCTGAGGATATGGGAGTTGAGGAGGGATTTAAAGACTTTGGAAGTGATAGATGTCAAAGCAACAGGATGATAGTTAGAGGAGTTAAAAATGCCACCACCCTTAGGAATGGGGTGTGCCAACACATGCTTCCAAGAAAAATGGGATAATTCTGTTTTTTAGATAGAAACAGAACAAACAGGCAAGAATATGTGCAAGTTCAGAGGCATACTCTTTTAATAAATGGGAATGGATGCCATCAGAACCAGTTGCTTTGCTTGTGTCTAAAGAGAGAAGCACTTTTCAGACAGTTCATAAAAAAAGTGACTGGAAGGGATATTGGATAAGTGAGAGAAGAATCGGGGGGGGGGGGGGGGGGGGGGGGGTGAAGGAAGATTAGAGTCATCCAAGGTAGAGTTAGAGGGGAAACAGGAACCAAAGAACTAAAAGTGAAGGAAAGGTAGAGAAAAATTTTTACTATTGCCCTGAGCCAAAGACCAGAAAGACCTCTCAGAAGAACATTTTGCCTCTCAGATGATATACTTGTAATGATTATGGGCAGTGATAAATGCTAAATAGGAGTCAGAGGAAGGAGAGTTTTCCAAGCCTGATATGCCTAATTCCTTGCCTGAATGGCCTCAGATCAGAAATTGTTGAACCATGGGTTGGAAGAAGAGGTCACCTTGGAGATTTCAATGTAAAACCACAAACATTGGTTAGACTCTAACCTGTAAGACCCTGGTGGAGCAGAGGCCTTTTATTTTCCTCTTTATCATTCTGGAACAATTAATCAAACACCCAACCCAAGTTCCTAACCATCAAAAACACCTTTCTTACACACTTGACCTCATTTTAACTTTAACCCTTTTAGTTCTGACTGCATCAAAGTATTTGTTTGAGCTTGATGAATAATAGGAACATTAAAAAACAAGAATTCACACAATATAACTGACATTTAACCTGACACAATGCTTAAGCATCTGAATCTTGGCATGTTAAAGCCATTTAAATCCACTGCAAACTCACTGACCCAATGCATCATCCTCCAGTTTTCCTCTTATGGTTTCCTGATATGTCTAGATAAGATAGCAAACTGTTATCATCAACTGAGCTCTAGGAAAATCTTGCTTCTTTACACTGCCTAACATGGTAGGAGACCAAATTGAGTGCACATGCTGGGTACTCCCACCATGGTTTTCTCTAAGTAACTGAGCCATGTGGATATTCCTGCATACTACTTAGAGTTGCAGGTGACACCTGGCATCTATATATGCAGCTTCAATAAAGAAACCCTTTTTTGTCAAACAAAGACAAGAAAATTCAGAATGTATAGCTTGGGTAGTTAAGACTCCATTGATAATTTGAATTCCATACATGGTTAAGATTTAAAGGGCAAACTGGCATCATTTATATCCTATATCCTAGCCAAAAGAAAGCTGACAGATCAATAATGTTACAAAGGACACATTTCACTACAAACTTAATGTAAGAATTGTAATCTCATTACACTGTTTACATTGGTCTACAAACCAGAATCAACCATCTTCAATCCAGTATGAACTGCATCCATAATTGCTTTGGTTGTTGTGTTGATTGCTGCAATCGTCATGTCATGTCCTCCATGGTCTGAGGGGCTCATGTCAGAGTGATCCATGTGGTCCATGACAGAGTGGTCCATGTGGTCCATGCCAGAGTGGTTCATGCTCGAGTGGTTCATGTGGCTAGTGTGACCCATTTTTTGCCTAAGTATTTACTTGTGCTCTGGTGCAAAATTCTAGAAAACAATATCAAATAAATTACTATATTAAACTTAGTGCCATCCTCAAAAAAAAAATTTCATGGAAAAATAAGGTCAGCCATGATCTTAAACCCTGACACATATAAATTGGAAAATCGAAATTATGAAAGTGGTACTAAATACTGTATTTCCTTCATCAATACATGCGTATGTATCATTCAGAAGAGAATACACTACACAGTTGATGTCTCAAGTTTCAAAAGAAATCCACAGATGATCACTGAGATGCAGAAAAGCTCATGAGTTAGAAAGAGACAAAGAGAGAGGGCTAGGGAAAAAATTCTAAACACACACATCCCAAACTACAAATCTGAATTAGTTCTATTGCAGGAAGCTACATATTAATTTATATGCTAGGAAACTAGCGAACCTGGCCCCACTGGTCATCAGTAACTTCAACCTCTGATGATGAATTACAGGTGAAAAGACTCCTTCTATTATGTCATAAGCTCATCAATGATTAAAGTTCCCTATGAGGCAAAGCTTTCAACACAGCACACAAGAGGGCTAAAAATGATTAAGGTATTACAGTTGTTTGTGTCACTCAATCAACTTCCCTGCAAAACATTTTATGCTCCTTGAAGTTTACTGATATTACCCCAACCCTCATTGACCCTCTTTTTTAGCCCTCCAGTCGCTTTCTCTTGTAAATATACCGATCATTAGCACTCCTTCCCTGAAATAATGCCCGTACACCTCTCCTTTGTCTTCACCAGTAACTTTACTTCCTTAACCCACCATTCACTACCCTCTCTCACCTGTCCACCTTGCTTAGGGCATCTCTTCCTCATGCCTTGTCAGTCACAACAGAAAAAATATTTCGAAATCAACATATGCGACTGTCACCATCACTACAACCACCTACACCAACATAAATCTATGCATCCATCATCATCATCAACAACTAATAATTTGCTGGGTAGTAAGTGGCCTAAGTGGCCAAGTGGTTGATCATTCATTGTAGCTGCAACCATCTTGCGTGTATCCTCACTAACCAATTACCACTGAAATCTCGATCTTCACAAAGGGTTTCTATAGACATAAAAAAAACCTCAAGATAAAATTTGTGCCTAATCTACCACTCAAGATGTATGATACACACAAGCTTTTTCTTCTCACTGTTCTGACCTATACAGAAGAAAAATGTACCCTGGAACACTTGTGTTGTTACATTGCAGCACAGATACTGGCTGGAACTGGTTTCTAATAACATCAAAAGTTATCTCTGCTAACTTCCATATGCAAAGGCAGACCTTTCTTGAAGATATGAGTCAGATTAAGTTTTAGGTTAAACCTTCTATAAGGTACATAACCAAGGAAAAACCCAAACTCGTGTTATGGACTTTATGCCATTCAATTCTTTAGATGCTGAAAAGAAAATACCTACGATGAGCTTCAAAGTATCTGATTCAGAATTTCCAAGTTATGAGTACAATCATGCAGGACAGATGAATAACAATGGAGAAAATCATCCTTAACATTCTCCCAGGATATGCTAGCAACACAAATATCTGTAGGTAGGAAGTGTAAGGCCAGTGGACATAAACACTGTGTAAACAATGAAGAGGCAAAAATAATGGTCCACTCTCTGTTGGCAGTACTTTTTACCATTTCTGTAACTTCCAGCTTAATAGCAACAGTAATGCGGTATTGAAAGTTTAATAGCATCAGCACTACTGTGTCGAGTTTGATACTACAAGCAATGTGGTGTTAACAGTATGAGAGCATGAACAATGAGGTGGTGACAGTTTGATGGCACCAGCAGTGGTACTGACAGTCTGATAGCATCATCCCTGTGGTGATGAACAGGTTTCTACCACCAGCACTTTGGTGTCAACACTCTGAGAACATTAACACTGTGATGTCTACAGCTTGATGGCACTAAACCCGTGGCATCAACAGCTTTATGCCAACAGTGTGATGTTGACAGTTCATCACTGTTCAAGTCAGTGTTTCACTAGTCCTCCAACTAGTATCAGTGTTTTATGTATATTACTTATGCTCCAGTCAACATATGTGGTTCAGGAATGTTATTAGTACTCCTGACAACATCTGCAGCTCATGCATGTTACTGCTACCACAGCCAACACTTGTAGTCCATGTATGTTACTTGTACTCTAGCCAACATCTCCGGTCCAAGGTTGTCAGTAGTGCTCCAGTTAATACCTATGGTAATGCATGTTACTAGAACTCCAGCTATAATCTGTGGTCCATGCATGTTACTATTAATCCAGCACACAACTGTGATCCATGTATGTTGCTAGTACTCCGACAACACCTGAGGTCCATGCATGTTACAAGTACTCCAGTCAATACATGTGGTCCATGTATATTACTAATACTCCAGACATGCATGGTATTCATACTCCAGCACACACTTGTGGCCCACGCATGTTACAAGTATGCCAACCTACACCTTTGGTCCAGGCACGTAAATAGCACTCCAACCAGTTTCTGTGACCCATGCATGTTATTAGCACTCCAGCCAACACCTGTGGTCAATGCATGTTAACAGCATTTCAGCCAATACCTATGGTCCATGCATGTTACTAGTACTCCAGCCAAAAACCTGAAATCCATGCATATTACTAATACTCTAGCTAACACCTGTGATCCATGTGTGTTACTAGTAATCTAGCCAACACCTGTGGTCCATGCATGTTACTAGTACTTCAGCCAACATCTGTGGTCCATGTAAGTTACCAGTACATCAGCCAATACCTGCAGTCCAAGCATGTTACTAGTGCTCCAGCCAACACCTGTGGTCCATGCATGTTACTAGTACTTCAGCCAATGCCTGTGATCCATGTGTGTTACTAGTAATCTAGACAACACCTGTGGTCCATGCATGTTACTAGTACTTCAGCCAACACCTGTAGTCCATGTAAGTTACCAGTATACCAGCCAATACCTGCAGTCCATGCATGTTACTAGTGCTCCAGCCAACACCTGCGGTCCATGCATATTACTACAATTCCAGCCAACACCGTAGGTAATGCAAGTTACTAGTTCTACAGCCAGCACCTGTGGTTCATGCATGTTACTACAACTCCAGCCAACACTGTAGTTAATACATGTTACTAGTTCTACAGCTAACACCTGGGGTCCATGCATGTTACTAGTACTCCAGCCAACACCTGTAGTCCATGTAAGTTACCAGTACTCTAGCCAACACATGTGATCCATGCATGTTACTAGTACTTCAGCCAACACCTGTGGTCCATGCATGTTACAAGTACTCCAGCCAACACCTGTGGTCCATGCATGTTACTAGTACTTTAGCCAACACCTGATGTCCATGCATACTACTAGTGCTCCAGCCAAGACCTGTGGTCCATCCATGTTGCTAGTACTCCAACTAACATCTGTGGATCATTCATGTTACTACTACTCAAGCCAAAATTTGTGGTCCATGCATGTTACTAGTACTCCAGCCAATACCTGTGGCCCATGCATGTTACTAGTACTTCAGCCAACACCTGTGGTCCATGCATAATACTAGTACTCCAGCCAATACCTGTGGCCCATGCATGTTACACATACTCCAGCCAATACTTGTGGTCCATGTATTTTACTAGTACTCCAGCCAACACCTGTGGTCCATGAATGTTACTAGTACTCCAGCCAACACCTGTGGTCCATGCATGTTACACATACTCCAGCCAATACTTGTGGTCCATGCATGTTACTAGTACTCCAGCCAATACCTGTTGCCCAAGCATGTTACACAAACTCCAGCCAATACTTGTGGTCGAGGCATGTTACTAGTACTTCAGCCAATACCTGTGGCCCATGCATGTTACACATACTCCAACCAACACCTGTGGTCTAAGCATGTTATTAGTACTCCAGCCAACACCTGTGGTCCATGCATGTTACTAGTACTCCAGCCAATACCTGTGACCCATGCATGTTACTAGTACTTTAGCCAATACCTGACGTCCATGCATATTACTAGTACTCAAGCCAACACCTGTGGTCCATCCATGTTGCTAGTACTTCAACTGACATCTGTGGATCATTCATGTTACTACTACTCAAGCCAACACTTGTGGTCCATGCACGTTACTAGTACTCCAGCCAATACCTGTGGCCTATGCATGTTACTAGTACTTCAGCCAACACTTGTGGTCCATGGATGTTACTAGTACTCCAGCCAATACCTGAGGCCCATGCATGTTACACATACTCCAGCCAATACTTGTGGTCCATGCATGTTACTAGCACTCTAGCCAACACCTGTGGTCCATGAATGTTACTAGTACTCCAGCCAACACCTGTGGTCCATGCATGTTACACATACTCCAGCCAATACTTGTGGTCCATGCATGTTACTAGTACTCCAGCCAATACCTGTGGCCCATGCATGTTACACATACTCCAGACAATACTTGTGGTCCATCCATGTTACTAGTACTTCAGCCAATATCTGTGGCCCATGCATGTTACACATACTCCAGCCAACACCTGTGGTCCAAGCAAAGCATGTTATTAGTACTCCAGCCAACACCTGTGGTCCATGCATGTTATTAGTACTCCAGCCAACACCTGTGGTCCATGCATGTTACTAGTACTCCACCATGCATGTTACACATACTCCGGCCAATAACTGTGGTCCATGCATGTTACTAGTACTTCAGCCAACACCTGTGGTCCGTGCATGTTACTAGTACTCCAGCCAAAACCTGTGGTCCATGCATGTTACTACGACTTCAGCCAACACCTGTGGTCCATGCATGTTACTAGTAGTTCAGCCAAAACCTGTGGTCCATGCATGTTACTAGGACTTCAGCCACCACCTGTGGTCCATGCATGTTACTAGTACTTCAGCCACCACCTGTAGTCCATGCATATTACTGATACAGGCAACACCTGTGGTCCATGCATGTTACTAGTACTTCAGTCAACACTTGTGGTCCATGCATGTTACTAGTACTTCAGCCAGTACCGGTAATCCATGCGTTTTACTAGTACTCTAACCAACACCTGTGGCCCATGCATGATACAAATACTCCAGCCAACACCTGTGGTCCATGCATGTTACTAGTACTTCAGCCAACATCTGTGGTCCATGCATCTTACTAGTATTCCAACCAACATCTGTGTTCCATGCATCTTACCAGTACTCCAAACCAACATTTGTAGTCCATGCATGTTACTAGCACTGCAGTTAATACCTGTGATCCATGCATGTTACTAATATTCTAGCCAATACCTGTCGTCCATGCAAGTTACTAGAACTCCAGCCAATACCTGTGATCCATGCATATTACTAGTACTCCAGCTAACACCTGTGGTCCATGCATGATACAAATACTCCAGCCAACACCTGTGGTTCATGCAGGTTACTTGTACTTCAGCCAACACCTGTGGTCCATGCAGGTTACTTGTACTTCATCCAACACCTGTGGTCCATGCATGTTACTAGAACTCCAGCCAACACCTGTGGTCCATGTATGTTATAAGTACTACAGCCAACACCTGTGGTCCATGTATGTTATAAGTACTACAGCCAACACCTGTGGTCCATGCATGTTACTAGTGCTTCAGCCAACACTTGTGGTCCATGCATGTTACTAGTACTTCAGCTAACACTTGTGGTCCATGCATGTTACTAGTACTCCAGCCAATACCTGTGATCCATGCGTTTTACTAGTACTCTAACCAACACCTGTGGTCCATGCATGTTACTAGTACTCTAGCCTACACCTGTGGTCCATGTATGTTACTAGTACTTCACCCAACCCCTGTGGTCCATGCATGTAACTAGTAATTCAGCCAATACCTGCTGTCCATGCATCTTACTAGTACTTCAGCCAACACCTGTGGTCCGTGCATGTTACAAGTACTACAGCCAACACCTGTGGTCCATGCATGTTACTAGTACTTCAGCCAACACCTGTGGTCCATGCATGTTACAAGTACTTCAGCCAACACCTGTGGTCCATGCATGTTACTAGTACTTCAGCCAACACCTGTGGTCCATGTATGTTACTAGTACTTCAGCCAACACCTGTGGTCCATGCATGTTACTAGTACCTCAGCCAATACCTGTGGTCCATGCATGTTACTAGTACTTCAGCCAACACCTGTGCTCTATGCATGTTACAAGTACTTCAGCCAACACCTGTGGTCCATGCATGTTACTAGTACCTCAGCCAATACCTGTGGTCCATGCATGTTACTAGTACTTCAGCCAACACCTGTGGTCCATGCATGTTACTAGTACTTCGGCCATCACCTGTGGTCCATGCATGTTACTAGTACTCTAGCTAACACCTGTGGTCCATGCATGTTACTAGTACTCCAGCCAACACCTGTGGTTCATGCATGTTAATAATACTCCATCAATACCTGTGGGCCAAACATGTTTCTAGTATTCCAGCCAACGCCTTCAACTGGGCAGATTGTAAACTTCCAAACAACGTTGTTATGACTACTACAGTCTTCACTCAGTCGACGTTTCACACTTCATCTTCAAAAAGGAGGCCCTAAGTTACATCTGCAACACCATCCATAGCACTGGTCAGCATCTAATAGAAAATACGATTACACTAAAACATTGGCAAGAAAACAGAAGCCTTGATGTACTACACTGGACCACAGGCGCTCGCGAGCACGAACTTAACCTAAGAAGTGATGACACTGCAAGATGTCTATTGGCCCATGCTAGGCACTCTCTCCACCCTACAACCAACCGCCTCAACCCATAATCATACACATCCAACCTTCGTTTAAAGCTACCTTAAAGACCCACGTAGCTTCCAATTCTGTATTTGGTACACCAATATTTACCCACGTCCCCCCTGAATCTATTTTTTTTTAATTTAAATCCATTATTTCTTGTCCTATCCTGTGGCGCCATTCTATGACCCTTGTTCATGTTACCTTTATTAATGGCCTTCACCCATTCAAAACTTCAATCATATTCCCTCTAGCCCTCCTCCTCTCAAGTGTGTGTAAATTCAGTCTTTTTAACCTTTCTTCATAAGTGAGGTGTCTAATTCCAGGGATCACTTTCGTCATTCGCCCTTATGCTCTCTCTCTCTCTCTCTCTCTCTCTCTCTCTCTCTCTCTCTCTCTCTCTCTCTCTCTCTCTCTCTCCAATCTATATCAGCTGCATAGTATGGAGCCCAAAACTGTACCGCATAATCCAAGTGTGGTCTCAACAACACATGATAAAGTTGTAATAATACTCTATGAGTTTTCTTGCTGACAGTCCTAATAATGAATCCTAACATCCTATTAGCCTCATTACATACTTTGATACATTTTTACCGTGGCTTAAGATCCTTGCTCATCAGTAACCCTAAATCTTTAGCATTCTCTTTCACCAATAGTAATATTGTCCAATTTGTAAGCAGTGTTCCTGTATTTACCCACACTGGGTGGTCTGCATCTGTTATGATGAATTCCATTCTCCATGTACCCGCCCATTCTGATATTCTATTTAAGTCTGCAAATTCACTGAATTTTCATGAGTCAATTACGGCCCCTATTTTAGTACATCGGCCAATTTACTAAAGGCGCTGGTTATTGTCATATCCAAATCGTTGATTATATATATATATATATATATATATATATATATATATATATATATATATATATATATATATATATATATATATATATCCCTGGGGATAGGGGAGAAAGAGTACTTCCCAAGCATTCCTCACGTGTCGTAGAAGGCGACTAAAGGGGACGGGAGCGGAGGGCCAGAAACCCTCCCCTCCTTGTATTTTAACTTTCTAATAGGGGAAACAAAAGAATGAGTCACGCAAGGAGTGCTCATCCTCCTCGAAGGCTCAGATTGGGGTGTCTAAATGTGTGTGGATGTAACCAAGATGAGAAAAAAGGAGAGATAGGTAGTATGTTTGAGGAAAGGAACCTGGATGTTTTGGCTCTGAGTGAAACGAAGCTCAAGGGTAAAGGGGAAGAGTGGTTTGGGAATGTCTTGGGAGTAAAGTCAGGGGTTAGTGAGAGGACAAGAGCAAGGGAAGGAGTAGCACTACTCCTGAATCAGGAGTTGTGGCAGTATGTGATAGTGTAAGAAAGTAAATTCTAGATTGATATGGGTAAAACTGAAAGTTGATGGAGAGAGATGGGTGATTATTGGTGAATATGCACCTGGGCATGAGAAGAAAGATCATGAGAGCCAAGTGTTTTGGGAGCAGCTGAATTAGTGTATTAGTGGTTTTGATGCACAAGACCGGGTTATAGTAATGGGTGATTTGAATGCAAAGGTGAGTAATGTGGCAGTTGAGGGAATAATTGGTGTACATTGGGTGTTCAGTGTTGTAAATAGAAATGGTGAGGAGCTTGTAGATTTCTGTGCTGAAAAAGGACTGGTGATTTGGAATACCTGGTTTAAAAAGCGAGATATACATAAGTATACGTATGTAAGTAGGAGAGATGGCCAGAGAGCGTTATTGGATTACGTGTTAATTGATAGACGCACGAGAGAGACTTTTGGATGTTAATGTCCTGAGAGGTGCAACTGGAGGGATGTCTGATCATTATCTTGTGAAGGCGAAGGTGAAGATTTGTGGGGGTTTTCAGAAAAGAAGAGAGAATGTTGGGGTGAAGAGAGTGGTGAGAGTAAGTGAGCTTGGGAAGGAGACTTGTGTGAGGAAGTACCAGGAGATACTGAGTACAGAATGGAAAAAGGTGACAACAAAGGAGGTAAGGGGAGTGGGGGAGGAATGGGATGTATTTAGGGAAGCAGTGATGGCTTGCGCAAAAGATGCTTGTGGCATGAGAAGCGTGGGAGGTGGGTTGATTAGAAAAGGTAGTGAGTGGTGGGATGAAGAAGTAAGATTATTAGTGAAAGAGAAGAGAGAGGCATTTGGACGATTTTTGCAGGGAAAAAATGCAAATGAGTGGGAGATGTATAAAAGAAAGAGGCAGGAGGTCAAGAGAAAGGTGCAAGAGGTGAAAAAGAGGGCAAATGAGAGTTGGGGTGAGAGAGCATCATTAAATTTCAGGGAGAATAAAAAGATGTTTTGGAAGGAGGTAAATAAAGTGCGTAAGACAAGGGAGCAAATGGGAACTTCAGAGAAGGGGGCTAATGGGGAGGTGACAATAAGTAGTGGTGATGTGAGAAGGAGATGGAGTGAGTATTTTGAAGGTTTGTTGAATGTGTCCGATGATAGAGTGGCAGATATAGAGTGTTTTGGTCGAGGTGGTGTGCAAAGTGAGAGGGTTAGGGAAAATGATTTGGTAAATAGAGAAGAGGTAGTAAAAGCTTTACGGAAGATGAAAGCCAGCAAGGCAGCAGGTTTGGATGGTATTGCAGTGGAATTTATTAGAAAAGGGGGTGACTGTATTGTTGACTGGTTGGTAAGGTTATTTAATGTATGTATGATTCATGGTGAGGTGCCTGAGGATTGGCGGAATGCTTGCATAGTGCCATTGTACAAAGGCAAAGGGGATAAGAGTGAGTGCTCAAATTACAGAGGTATAAGTTTGTTGAGTATTCCTGGTAAATTATATGGGAGGGTATTGATTGAGAGGGTGAAGGCATGTACAGAGCATCAGATTGGGGAAGAGCAGTGTGGTTTCAGAAGTGGTAGAGGATGTGTGGATCAGGTGTTTGCTTTGAAGAATGTATGTGAGAAATACTTAGAAAAACAAATGGATTTGTATGTAGCATTTATGGATCTGGAGAAGGCATATGATAGAGTTGATAGAGATGCTCTGTGGAAGGTTTTAGGAATATATGGTGTGGGAGGCAAGTTGTTAGAAGCAGTGAAAAGTTTTTATTGAGGATGTAAGGCGTGTGTACGTGTAGGAAGAGAGGAAAGTGATTGGTTCTCAGTGAATGTAGGTTTGCGGCAGGGGTGTGTGATGTCTCCATGGTTGTTTAATTTGTTTATGGATGGGGTTGTTAGGGAGGTGAATGCAAGAGTTTTGGAAAGAGGGGCAAGTATGCAGTCTGTTGTGGATGAGAGAGCTTGGGAAGTGAGTTAGTTGTTGTTCGCTGATGATACAGCGTGGTGGCTGATTCATGAAAGAAACTGCAGAAGCTGGTGACTGAGTTTGGTAAAGTGTGTGAAAGAAGAAAGTTAAGAGTAAATGTGAATAAGAGCAAGGTTATTAGGTACAGTAGGGTTGAGGGTCAAGTCAATTGGGAGGTGAGTTTGAATGGAGAAAAACTGGAGGAAGTAAAGTGTTTTAGATATCTGGGAGTGGATCTGGCAGCGGATGGAACCATGGAAGCGGAAGTGAATCATAGGGTGGGGGAGGGGGCGAAAATCCTGAGAGCCTTGAAGAATGTTTGGAAGTCGAGAACATTATCTCGGAAAGCAAAAATGGGTATGTTTGAAGGAATAGTGGTTCCAACAATGTTGTATGGTTGCGAGGCGTGGCTATGGATAGAGTTGTGCGCAGGAGGGTGGATGTGCTGGAAATGAGATGTTTGAGGACAATATGTGGTGTGAGGTGGTTTGATCGAGTAAGTAATGTAAGGGTAAGAGAGATGTGTGGAAATAAAAAGAGTGTGGATGAGAGAGCAGAAGAGGGTGTTTTGAAATGGTTTGGTCACATGGAGAGAATGAGTGAGGAAAGATTGACCAAGAGGATATATGTGTCAGAGGTGGAGGGAATGAGGAGAAGTGGGAGACCAAATTGGAGGTGGAAAGATGGAGTGAAAAAGATTTTGAGTGATCGGGGCCTGAACATGCAGGAGGGTGAAAGGCGTGCAAGGAATAGAGTGAATTGGATCGATGTGGTATACCGGGGTTGACGTGCTGTCAGTGGGTTGAATCAGGGCATGTGAAGCGTCTGGGGTAAACCATGGAAAGCTGTGTAGGTATGTATATTTGCGTGTGTGGACGTATGTATATACATGTGTATGGGGTGGGTTGGGCCATTTCTTTCGTCTGTTTCCTTGCGCTACCTCGCAAACGCGGGAGACAGCGACAAAGCAAAGAAAAAAAAAAAAAAAAAAATATATATATATATATATATATATATATATATATATATATATATATATATATATATATATATATATATATTTTTTTTTTTTTTTTTTATACTTTGTCGCTGTCTCCCGCGTTTGCGAGGTAGCGCAAGGAAACAGACGAAAGAAATGGCCCAACCCCCCCCCCTACACATGTACATGCGTCCACACACGCAAATATACATACCTACACAGCTTTCCATGGTTTACCCCAGACGCTTCACATGCCTTGATTCAATCCACTGACAGCACGTCAACCCCTGTATACCACATCGCTCCAATTCACTCTATTCCTTGCCCTCCTTTCACCCTCCTGCATGTTCAGGCCCCGATCACACAAAATCTTTTTCACTCCATCTTTCCACCTCCAATTTGGTCTCCCTCTTCTCCTCGT
This sequence comes from Panulirus ornatus, assembly GCF_036320965.1. Taxonomy (NCBI): domain Eukaryota; kingdom Metazoa; phylum Arthropoda; class Malacostraca; order Decapoda; family Palinuridae; genus Panulirus; species Panulirus ornatus. Next base: position 9,572,894 of record NC_092229.1, read on the forward strand.
TCCCTCCACCTCCGACACATATATCCTCTTGGTCAATCTTTCCTCACTCATTCTCTCCATGTGCCCAAACCATTTCAAAACACCCTCTTCTGCTCTCTCAACCACGCTCTTTTTATTTCCACACATCTCTCTTACCCTTACGTTACTTACTCGATCAAACCACCTCACACCACACATTGTCCTCAAACATCTCATTTCCAGCACATCCATCCTACTGCGCACATCTCTATCCATAGCCCACGCCTCGCAACCATACAACATTGTTGGAACCACTATTCCTTCAAACATACCCATTTTTGCTTTCCGAGATAATGTTCTCGACTTCCACACATTTTTCAAGGCTCCCAAAATTTTCGCCCCCTCCCCCACCCTATGATCCACTTCCGCTTCCATGGTTCCATCCGCTGACAGATCCACTCCCAGATATCTAAAACACTTCACTTCCTCCAGTTTTTCTCCATTCAAACTCACCTCCCAATTGACTTGACCCTCAACCCTACTGTACCTAATAACCTTGCTCTTATTCACATTTACTCTTAACTTTCTTCTTCCACACACTTTACCAAACTCAGTCACCAGCTTCTGCAGTTTCTCACATGAATCAGCCACCAGCGCTGTATCATCAGCGAACAACAACTGACTCACTTCCCAAGCTCTCTCATCCACAACAGACTTCATACTTGCCCCTCTTTCCAGGACTCTTGCATTTACCTCCCTAACAACCCCATCTATAAACAAATTAAACAACCATGGAGACATCACACACCCCTGCCGCAAACCTACATTCACTGAGAACCAATCACTTTCCTCTCTTCCTACACGTACACACGCCTTACATCCTCGATAAAAACTTTTCACTGCTTCTAACAACTTGCCTCCCACACCATATATTCTTAATACCTTCCACAGAGCATCTCTATCAACTCTATCATATGCCTTCTCCAGATCCATAAATGCTACATACAAATCCAATTGCTTTTCTAAGTATTTCTCACATACATTCTTCAAAGCAAACACCTGATCCACACATCCTCTACCACTTCTGAAACCGCACTGCTCTTCCCCAATCTGATGCTCTGTACATGCCTTCACCCTCTCAATCAATACCCTCCCATATAATTTACCAGGAATACTCAACAAACTTATACCTCTGTAATTTGAGCACTCACTCTTATCCCCTTTGCCTTTGTACAATGGCACTATGCACGCATTCCGCCAATCCTCAGGCACCTCACCATGAGTCATACATACATTAAATAACCTTACCAACCAGTCAACAATACAGTCACCCCCTTTTTTAATAAATTCCACTGCAATACCATCCAAACCTGCTGCCTTGCCGGCTTTCATCTTCCGCAAAGCTTTTACTACCTCTTCTCTGTTTACCAAATCATTTTCCCTAACCCTCTCACTTTGCACACCACCTCGACCAAAACACCCTATATCTGCCACTCTGTCATCAGACACATTCAACAAACCTTCAAAATACTCATTCCATCTCCTTCTCACATCACCGCTACTTGTTATCACCTCCCCATTTACGCCCTTCACTGAAGTTCCCATTTGCTCCCTTGTCTTACGCACCCTATTTACCTCCTTCCAGAACATCTTTTTATTCTCCCTAAAATTTACTGATAGTCTCTCACCCCAACTCTCATTTGCCCTTTTTTTCACCTCTTGCACCTTTCTCTTGACCTCCTGTCTCTTTCTTTTATACTTCTCCCACTCAATTGCATTTTTTCCCTGCAAAAATCGTCCAAATGCCTCTCTCTTCTCTTTCACTAATACTCTTACTTCTTCATCCCACCACTCACTACCCTTTCTAAACAGCCCACCTCCCACTCTTCTCATGCCACAAGCATCTTTTGCGCAATCCATCACTGATTCCCTAAATACATCCCATTCCTCCCCCACTCCCCTTACTTCCATTGTTCTCACCTTATTCCATTCTGTACACAGTCTCTCCTGGTACTTCCCCACACAGGTCTCCTTCCCAAGCTCACTCACTCTCACCACCTTCTTCACCCCAACATTCACTCCTCTTTTCTGAAAACCCATACTAATCTTCACCTTAGCCTCCACAAGATAATGATCAGACATCCCTCCAGTTGCACCTCTCAGCACATTAACATCCAAAAGTCTCTCTTTCGCACGCCTGTCAATTATATATATATATATATATATATATATATATATATATATATATATATATATATATATATATATAAAGAACACAAGCGGCCCCAAGAGTGACCCCTGAGGAACACCACTGGCTACATTGCCCAAGTCCCATGTAACATACATACCTCTGGTTTTCTGTCAGTGAGCCACCACCTAATTCAAATAAATACACAACGCCGATGCCGTGCGCCGCTATTTTTCTCAGCAGATAATCATGAGATACTCTGTCAAAAGCCTTACGTAAGTATACAATATCATAACTCTTACCCTGACCAACAGTTTCAAGTACTTTACTAAAGAAGGAGAGAAGGTTACTGAGACATGACTTGCCTTAAGTACTCCCATGTTGAGAATCCCTCATATCATGACTCACCAAGTGTTTGGTCCGCTACAATTGTTTCGAGAAATTTCCCCACAATAGATGTCCAACTGACAGGACGATAATCAGAGGCAGTGGATCTATTCCCTTTCTTAAAAGTGGGAACGACATTTGTTGTCCTCCATTGCTTTGGAAGTACGCCTGATTCCAGAAACTGTTTAAACACATTTAAAAGTGGGACACTTGCTTCCTCCTTACATTCTTTCAAGACCTTCGCATAAATATCATCTGGCACAGGACTCTGGTTTACTCTTAATCATTCTATTCTAGTCGTTTCAAATTATCAAATCTATTTTCAAATCGCATACCTTCCCGCTTTCGTCCCCCTGTAAATTTGCTCTGGAACCGGAATGTTTGTATTCTTCTCCTGCGTAAATAGTGATATGAAATGAGTATTTAAAACTTCACACATTTCAATTTCATTATCAATTAATCTACCAGAATGCGATTTGATAGGTCCAATGTCCTCCCTAATCTTCGTTCTGCACATTTGAAAAAAATCCTTTGGCATTGTTTTTTGCTTCGTTACCTATATTAATTTCGTAATTTCAAATAGCCTTCCTAATCTCTGATTTTACCATTCTCTTAATTTGGGTTGGTTGATCAGCAAATTGTGTTTCCCCCGTTTTACCTAGTACAAACCCTATTTCAGCCCTATACGGTGTTTTATTCTATTATCTAGCCATTGGGTCAGTCCTATACTGCCTGTACTGAATCTTCAATTCTTATCTCTAATTCAGTGTTACCTGGGACCTTTCTATGGAAACTTCCACGCTGGTGATACTCTGCCTTGCCTCACGCACACTGGACTTAAAACTACAGCTAAGCTGATCTGAGTCACCTGACTGACCTCACCCCACACTGCCCACCCCACTTTCATTTATTCCCACCAAATCAACACAAGCAAGGTATCTACGTAGCCCCGCAAAGTTGGCCTTACAAAAGTCGGGAACGAACATTTCCTTCTCCTTCCTATTCACTTCCTTCCTTGTTTGTGGAAAGAAACCCTGATGTTCTGGCTGAGTGAAACGAAGCTCAAGGGTAAAGGGGAAGAATGGCATGGAAATGCATGGGAAGTAAAGTCAGGGGTTGGTGAGAGTCCAAGAGGTAAGGAAGAGCACTACTCCTGAAGCAGTTGTAGGAGGTGTGATATAGTGCATAAAAGTAAATTCTAGATTGATGTAGGTTAAACTGAAAGTGGATGGCGAGAGATGGGTGATTATTGGTGCTTATGCACCTAGTCATGAGCAGAGAGATCATGAGAGGCAAGTGTTTTGGGAGCAGTTGAGTGTGTCAGCAGTTTTGGTGCACAAGACCGGGCATTAGCGACGGGTAATCTAAATGCAACGGTATGTAATGGGGCAGTTGAGGGTATAATTGGGGCGCAGAAGTATTCAGTGTTATTAATAGAAATGGTGAAGAGCTTGTGGAGTTGTGTGCTGAAAAAAGACTGGGAATGCCTGGTTTAAAAAGAATAGACGTATGCGAGTACGAAAAATGGTCAATAGGCATTATCAGTTAGATTACATATTAACTGATGAGCATGCAAAAAAGAGACTTTTGGATGTAAATGTGCTGAGAGGGGCAGCTGGTGGGATGTCTAATCTGATCATTATTCTGTGGAGGCGAAGGTGAAGATTTGTAGAGGTTTTCGAAAAAGAGGAAAGAATGTTTGGGAGAAGAGTGGTGAGAGTAAGTGAGCTTGAAAAGGAGACTTGCATGAAGAAAATTCCAGCAGAGACTGAGTGTAGAATGGCAAAAGGTGATAGTAAATGAAGCGAAAAGAGTGGGTGAGGAATGAGAGGTATTTTGAGAAGCAGTGACGACATGTGCAAGAGATGCATGTGACATGCGAAAGGTAGAAGTTGGGCAGGTTAGAAAGGGTAGTGAGTGGTGGGATGAAGAAGTAAAGTTGCTAGCGAAAAAGAAAAGGCGTTTGGGCAGTACTTACTGGGAAGGAGAGCAAATGACTGGGAGATGTATAAGAGAAAGCGGCAGGACTGGATTATAGAATTTAGGCTTATAAGCCAAGCACTGGAACTTCTAAGGCTACTCAGCGCCCGAAAGCGGAAGGAGGTCAAGAGGAGCTTGCATGGGTTGAAAAAGAGGGCAAATAAGAGTTAGAGAGAGTATCATTAAACTTTAGGCAGAATAAAAGATGTTTTGGAAGGAGGTAAATAATGTGCGAAAGACGAGAACAAATGGAAACATGGGTGAGCGGGGCAAAAGGGGAAATATTAACAGGTAGTGATGAAGTGAGGCGATGGAATGAATATTTTGAATAGTTAAATATGTATGATGAGAAAGTGGCATATGTACGGCGATTTGGTCGGGGTGGTATGCGAGGTGAGAGATTCATGGAAAGTGGCTTGGTGAAGAAAGAAGAGGTGGTGAAAGCCTTGCGGAGATGCAATCCTGCAAGGCGGCTGGAGTGGATGGTATGCAGTTGGATTAGTTAAGAGAGGGAGTGACTGTGTTGTTGATTGGTTGGTAAGGATATTCGATGTTTATATTCATCATGAAGTGTCTGAGGATTGGCAGAAAGCATGTATACTGCCACTGTATAAAGGCAAGGGAGATAAAGGCAAGCGTTCAAAATTCTGGGGCACAAGTTTGTTGACCATGCCTCGTAAGATGTATAGGATGGTATTGATTGAGAGGGTGAAGGCATGTACAGAGCATCAGACTGGGGAAGAGCAGTGTGGTTCTAGAAATGGTAGAGGGTGTGTGGATCAGGTGTTTGCTTTGCTTTAAAGAAATGTGTTTGAGAAATATGTAGAGAAAGCATATGGATTTGTAAGATGCACAAACATCAACAAAGTATTAAACACTGTTCCCTGACACACCCTCACACAAGACATACTTGAAACATCCTCGTCCATAGCAAGCATCAGACACTGTTCCCTGACATCCTCACACAAGACATACTTGACACATCCTCGTCCATAGCAAGCATCAGACACAGTTCCTAGACACATCCTCACACAAGACATACTTGACACAATCCTCTAACACAGCGATAGAAAGTCATTAGCCAATTTCATTGCCAGCCGCCACGCCAGTCACTCATAATGGTTTCACCTCATGGAGGCTACCAACTACGCAATGAAATTACAAAAGGAGCCTTTCTGTCTCTAATCTTCTTCAGTCTCTTCCTGCATGATCTCCCAATACCTCCTGCAAACTACAACATGGCCCTTTAATTTGCAGTCGATTACACAATCACATGACATCCTGACACCACAATAGCAAACAACAAACATGCAAGACTATATTACACAACTGGTACAATGACACCCACAATCTCATGTCTGCATCTCCAAAGAGGTCGTTAATCATATTGTTTAACCCCACAGACGGATCCACCTGACACCCTATAGTCACCTTGAATCCAAGAGAACAAAACTTCAACCATTCTAGGCTTCACATACGACACAAGCATGATAAGCGCTCCCTACAATATTTAACGCACACACTGAATGCCCTCACAATGCTAACTGGCACTAGATTTGGACGAAAAAAGAATTCCTTAGTAACCTTTACAAGCAATTAATCTGCCCCACTCTAAACTATGCCTTAACTGCCTGGTCTTCCACCGTCTTAAAACCAAACATAACTTTTTTCTCTCTTCTTTACGATGGAGCCTCCAATCATGGACAAACCTTCACATCAAGGGCAGGCCTTAACTGCAATGTAGATAGGCGAATGGAAGGGGAAAAGAAGAAACATGGGAAAGTATTCACGGATTGTCGAGGACGTGAAAAACCTGTCTTAACATGTGCCGGGTCAATGTTACCAAGAAAGACATGAGAGGATAATAGTTCCAAAGCTTCGAATTGTACGGAAAGAAACAGTTATCAAAACAGCCCACCTTTGAATTTTCAACGGCTCCACAGCAATCAAGTGACGCTGCAACATGCCGAGTACTGCTTGGTCTAGGGAATGGTGGGGGCACACAAGCAATCAGCTATGAAGAGGAAAAATACACTATCTATAGAAGAGGGAAAGCGAACCAACACTGCGTAGCAAATCAAGCGGGTCAAGTTAACCTGGGAGAGTTTATGTATGTAGGTCGGACCGCTTTCGACTGAAACTCTGTCAAGTAGGATGAAGAGTTATAACCATCCCAGACGTGAAAGCAGTCCTCCATACAAGGACGGATCAATCATTTGTATTAATGAAGTAACAGTTCGGAAGAAAAGAAATTTCGACATATAAACAAGATTAACATTTGTTTTTGGACAGACTTAGCTATTTCCGTAATCAGGGATTTCCAATAAAAGGTAGATTTAACAGTGATACCAAGTATGTTCATTGAGTCAAAAAGTGGAATAACAGAACCGTCAAAGATGAAAGTAAAGTTATCAGGAATTGTCGACAGAAAGATGAGTAGAAACTGGTTCTTGGAGGCATTGATTTGAACCAAATTTCGTCTACCCCAATGAGATATCCTGTCCAACCAAGGCTGAGTTACTGAGGAACTTTTGACGAGACGAGATGTGGATCGAGTGAGAGAAGGAGTAGAGCAGACGAATGTGGAGGAATTCAGTGTTTGAAGTCGTCATTATGCTTCACCTTCTCGGATGATCACACAACCTATCCAGATGATGACGTTTGACCTTCCTACATGAGGACGCTTGACCTTCTCAGATGGTCACACTTGACTTTCCCGGATAATGACACTGGGCCTTTCCGAATGATCACACTTTACCTTTGCGATGATCCAACTTCATCTTCCCATACGATGACACTTGATTTATCCTAAATGATCTCACTCGACCTTCTCAGACGATCACACCTAAACTTGCTGGGTGATCACGCTTAACCTTCCCGGACAATCACAAATGGCCCTCCTAGATGATCATCCTTGGCCTTCCCGGGTAATCAGGCTTGACCTTCCCATATGATTAACCTTAACCTTCCCGGACACTCAAAATTGGCCTTCCCGGATGACCATACTGGCGTTCCCTGGTACCACATGAACTCTTACTCATACTTTCCGACGGAAGTACTGTCACTGTGAGGCCACCAACAATGTCAGGAGTTTTCCTGCACTAGCCAGGGCTTCCCCACACACCATGCGGCTAATGACTCCTCCCTCACTCACTGGTCTGGGTCTCCCCACACACCCTCTGATCGGGGCCTCCCCACACACCCTCTGGTTAGGGCCTCCCCACACATCCTCTAGCTGGGGCCTTCCCACACATCCTCTGGCTGGGGTCTTCCCACACATCCTCTGGCTGGGGTCTTCCCACACATCCTCTGGTTAGGGTCTCCCTACACATCCTCTGGCTGGGGCCTCCCCACACATCCTCTGGCTGGGGCCTCCCCACACACCCTCTGATCGGGGCCTCCCCACACACCCTCTGGTTAGGGCCTCCCCACACACCCTCTGGTTAGGGTCTCCCTACACATCCTCTGGCTGGGGCCTCCCCACACATCCTCTGGCTGGGGCCTCCCCACACACCCTCTGATCGGGGCCTCCCCACACACCCTCTGGTTAGGGCCTCCCCACACATCCTCTGGTTAGGGTCTCCCTACACATCCTCTGGCTGGGGCCTCCCCACACATCCTCTGGCTGGGGTCTCCCCACACACCCTCTGATCGGGGCCTCCCCACACACCCTCTGGTTAGGGCCTCCCCACACATCCTCTAGCTGGGGCCTTCCCACACATCCTCTGGCTGGGGTCTTCCCACACATCCTCTGGCTGGGGTCTTCCCACACACCCTCTGGTTAGGGTCTCCCTACACATCCTCTGGCTGGGGCCTTCCCACACATCCTCTGGCTGGGGCCTCCCCACACATCCTCTGGCTGGGGTCTTTCCACACATCCTCTGGTTAGGGCCTCCCCACACATCCTCTAGCTGGGGCCTTCCCACACATCCTCTGGTTAGGGCCTCCCCACACATCCTCTAGCTGGGGCCTTCCCACACATCCTCTGGCTGGTGCCTCCCCACACATCCTCTGGCTGGGGTCTTCCCACACATCCTCTGGCTGGGGCCTCCCCACACATCCTCTAGCTGGGGCCTTCCCACACATCCTCTGGTTAGGGCCTCCCCACACATCCTCTGGCTGGGGTCTTCCCACACATCCTCTGGCTGGGGCCTCCCCACACACCCTCTGGCTGGGGCCTCCCCACACACCCTCTGGTTAGGGCCTCCCCACACATCCTCTGGTTAGGGCCTCCCCACACATCCTCTGGCTGGGGTCTCCCCACACATCCTCTGGCTGGGGCCTCCCCACACATCCTCTGGTTAGGGTCTCCCCACACACCCTCTGGCTGGGGCCTCCCCACACATCCTCTGGCTGGGGTCTTCCCACACATCCTCTGGCTGGGGCCTCCCCACACATCCTCTGGTTAGGGTCTCCCCACACATCCTCTGGCTGGGGCCTCCCCACACATCCTCTGGTTAGGGCCTCCCCACACACCCTCTGGCTGGGGCCTCCCCACACATCCTCTGGCTGGGGTCTCCCCACACATCCTCTGGCTGGGGCCTTCCCACACATCCTCTGGCTGGGGCCTCCCCACACATCCTCTGGTAAGGGCCTCCCCACACATCCTCTGGCTGGGGCCTCCCCACACATCCTCTGGCTGGGGCCTTCCCACACATCCTCTGGCTGGGGTCTTCCCACACATCCTCTGGCTGGGGCCTCCCCACACATCCTCTGGTTAGGGCCTCCCCACACATCCTCTGGTTAGGGCCTCCCCACACACCCTCTGGCTGGGGCCTCCCCACACATCCTCTGGCTGGGGCCTCCCCACACACCCTCTGGCTGGGGCCTTCCCACACATCCTCTGGTTAGGGCCTCCCCACACATCCTCTGGTTAGGGCCTCCCCACACACCCTCTGGCTGGGGCCTCCCCACACATCCTCTGGCTGGGGCCTTCCCACACATCCTCTGGCTGGGGCCTCCCCACACATCCTCTGGTTAGGGCCTCCCCACACATCCTCTGGTTAGGGCCTCCCCACACACCCTCTGGCTGGGGCCTTCCCACACATTCACTGCCCACAGGGGTCCACCGTCTCACCCACTTGCCGAGGCCTCCCCACTCACTCACTCACTGCTCACAGCCCCCCCCCCTCACCTACTGGCCGACGCCTCCCCCACTCACTCTCTGGCCACAGGGGCCCCCTCCCCTCTCACCCAGTGGCCAGGACCTCGCCACTTACCTTCCTACTAACGTGGTTATATGCTTACCATCACTGTCACCATCTACTGGTTAACAAATTAATGAACATGGCACGAGAAAACATGCCACAAACACTAACCGTCTCGGGTGAGAGGTAACCGTCTCCGGTGAGAGGTAACCGTCTCCGGTGAGAGGTAACCGTCTCCGGTGAGAGGTCACCGTCTCCGGTGAGAGGTAACCGTCTCGGGTGAGAGGTAACCGTCTCAGTTGTGAGATAACCGTCTCAGTTGTGAGATAACCGTCTCAGTTGTGAGATAACCATTTGGTTGGAATATAAGTGAGAGCTAACATATATATACATCACTATGATGATCAGTTTGTGTTACCAGCAAGTGTAATATTATATCACAAGGCCAGTGAAAAAGGCTGGTCACTTTAGTCTTATCAAACAACTTATCACTTCACAAAAGACCACATTACCTTGCTACAGCAGAGATGATGGGGTAATTATAGAGATGATTGGGGTAATCATAGAGATGATGAGGTAATTATAGAGATGATGGGGTAATCATAGAGAGATGCTGGGGTATTATAGAGATGCTGGGGTAATTATAGAGATGCTGGGGCAATTATAGAGAGATGCTGGGGTAATTATAGAGATGCTGGGGCAATTATAGAGAGATGCTGGGGTAATTATAGAGATGCTGGGGTAATCTTGTAACTAGAAGTAACGTGTGAAGGAAGTACACACATGTAGGAAGGAGTACCATTATGTGGGTGTAACTATAACCAGATATACTGTACGTACAGGTAAGGAATTATAACCAGATATACTGTACGTACAGGTAAGGAATTATAACCAGATATACTGTACGTACAGGTAAGGAATTATAACCAGATATACTGTACGTACAGGTAAGGAATTATAACCAGATATACTGTACGTACAGGTAAGGAATTATAACCAGATATACTGTACGTACAGGTAAGGAATTATAAACAGATATACTGTACGTACAGGTAAGGAATTATAACCAGATATACTGTACGTACAGGTAAGGAATTATAACCAGATATACTGTACGTACAGGTAAGGAATTATAACCAGATATGCTGTACGTACAGGTAAGG
>NC_092229.1:9588716-9809507 GCF_036320965.1 Panulirus ornatus
ACCTCTGTGTAATGTGTGAGTCTCCTTCATACACAACCTCTGTGTAATGTGTGAGTCTCCTTCATACACAACTTCTGTGTAATGTGTGAGTCTCCTTCATACACAACCTCTGTGTAATGTGTGAGTCTCCTTCATACACAACCTCTGTGTAATGTGTGAGTCTCCTTCATACACAACCTCTGTGTAATGTGAGTCTCCTTCATACACAACCTCTGTGTAATGTGTGAGTCTCCTTCATACACAACCTCTGTGTAATGTGTGAGTCTCCTTCATACACAACCTCTGTGTAATGTGCGAGTCTCCTTCATACACAACCTCTGTGTAATGTGTGAGTCTCCTTCATACACAACCTCTGTGTAATGTGTGAGTCTCCTTCATACACAACCTCTGTGTAATGTGTGAGTCTCCTTCATACACAACCTCTGTGTAATGTGTGAGTCTCCTTCATACACAACCTCTGTGTAATGAGTGAGTCTCCTTCATAAACAACCTCTGTGTAATGTGTGAGTCTCCTTCATACACAACCTCTGTGTAATGTGTGAGTCTCCTTCATACACAACCTCTGTGTAATGTGTGAGTCTCCTTCATACACAACTTGTGTGATGTGTGAGTCTCCTTCATACACAACCTCTGTGTAATGTGTGAGTCTCCTTCATACACAACCTCTGTGTAATGTGTGAGTCTCCTTCATACACAACCTCTGTGTAATGTGTGAGTCTCCTTCATACAAAGCCAAAGGTTGGTTAATGTTCCTTTATATTCCACCATCTCCAAATGACCAATACATTAACTTCTGATAACCAATACTGTCTTATCATGAACATTACCACTAACTACGTCATCTACTGACCACCCAACGATCACCATCATCACCTATTGATTATCAATTGAACACTTACAGATTACTACCCACCCAACTATCACCAACTGATTACCATAATCATCATGATCTACACATTACCACTCCATCACCTGGTGATAACCATCACTTACAAATAACTACACCAACAAAGATCACCCACCATCTCCTGCTAGTTATCACCAACATCACATATCGCCATCACCCACCTCTTGGTTATCATCACCATCATCTACATATCACCATCATCTGCAGATCACCATCACCTGTTGGTTATTATCACCATCATCAGTTGGTTTTCATCATCATCAACATATCACCATCACCTGCTGGTTATCACCATCATCTACTGATTATCATCACCTGCTGGTTATCATCACCTACAAATCACAATAACATGCTGATTATCACCATCATCATCTACAGATCACCATCACCTGCTGGTCATCATCACCACTATCTTTAGATCGCCATCACCTACCGGTTATCATCACCTTCACTTTCCAGTTATCATCACCATCATCTACAGATCACCATCACCTACTGGTTATCATCACCATCATCTACAGATCACCATCACCTACTGGTTATCATCACAATCATCTAGAGATCACCATCACCTACTGGTTATCATCACAATCATCTAGAGATCACCATCACCTACTGGTTATCATCACAATCATCTAGAGATCACCATCACCTACTGGTTATCATCACAATCATCTAGAGATCACCATCACCTACTGGTTATCATCACAATCATCTAGAGATCACCATCACCTACTGGTTATCATCACAGTCATCTAGAGATCACCATCACCTACTGGTTATCATCATCTACAGATCACCATCACCTACTGGTTATCATCACCATCATCTACAGATCACCATCACCTACTGATTAGCATCACCATCATCTAGAGATCACCATCACCTACTGGTTATCATCACAATCATCTAGAGATCACCATCACCTACTGGTTATCATCACAATCATCTAGAGATCACCATCACCTACTGGTTATCATCACAATCATCTAGAGATCACCATCACCTACTGGTTATCATCACAATCATCTAGAGATCACCATCACCTACTGGTTATCATCACAATCATCTAGAGATCACCATCACCTACTGGTTATCATCATCTACAGATCACCATCACCTACTGGTTATCATCACCATTATCTACAGATCACCATCACCTACTGGTTATCATCACAATCATCTAGAGATCACCATCACCTACTGGTTATCATCATCTACAGATCACCATCACCTACTGGTTATCATCACCATCATCTACAGATTACCATCACCTACTGGTTATCATCACAATCATCTAGAGATCACCATCACCTACTGGTTATCATCACCATCATCTACAGATTACCATCACCTACTGGTATTCATCATCATCTCCGGATCACCATCACCTGTTGGTTATCACCATCATCTATAGATTACCATCACCTGTTGGTTATCATCACCATCATCTACAGATCACCATCACCTGTTGGTTATCATCACCATCATCTACAGATCATCATCACCTGCTGGTTATCATCTCCAGATCACCATCACCTGCTGGTTATCATCTACAGATCACCATCACCTACTGGTTATCATCACCATCCTCTATAGATCACCATCACCTGCTGGTTATCATCACCATCATCTACAGATCACCATCAAGTACTGGTTAACATAACCATTATCTACAGATCACCATCACCTACTGGTTATCATAACCATAATCTACAGATCACCATCACCTTCTGGTTATGACCATCATTATCTACAGATCACCATCACCTGCTGGTTATCATCATGATGTTTAGCATCTTAAACATTATTAATATTCATAATGATCATATAAAAATCTGTTCATCAGAAACCTGCTGATTGACCTCCAACATTATCTGTTAATTATTACTATCACAGCCAACTGATAATAACCACTCTCGGTTCATTGCCACCACAAACAGTTGATCAATATTACCTTCTTAATACCAACACCAGCTGTTAATCAGTGGTACGTTATCATAATCACTCTCACCTAGAGACTCTAACATGGTTACCATCTGATGATGATGATGATAGTGAAGATGCCTTTATCTGATCATGATCAGTTAGTTGTGTAACTAAGCGACCCTAACTATGATCAGTTAGTTGTGTAACTAAGTGATCATCATCAATCCCTCTGCCCACTATCTCATATGGCGGGCCAGACACATGGTATACACAGACACGTCATCAATACCAACCGATCATCATCATAATCTTCACATGGTGAAAGACGCCTCACACAACCCACCTAAAACCATACTGACATTTAATATTTCAGTAAGCATTCTACTACAACCAACATTTTGTATGAAGAATATCAAGATAGTGGTGCGGGAGGATGTACCTTGTGGCTGAGAGTGGAAGATGTTGTCGTCAAGGACACGGCCAGCAGCAGTATGATCACGTATCCTCCACCATGCACTTAATGACGCCCGCCCTCCATGACATTCCCAGCCACTCCAGGTCACGCCCACATCCTTGACGTCATAACGTTCCTACCATCTGATTGGTGGTCTCCACAGAAAGTATTTGAACAATTTCAATATGATGCGTCCGGTGTTCTGTTTGTATCGTCGCTTCAGCATCGTGCTACAATATCAATTGCCGTCCTGTGCCCCAGTGGGTGATAACAGCTGTCCTACATATGTACAGTACTACGTGACTGTCTTAACCCGTGTTACGTTCAAATGGAACTATATCAAGCCAGTAAGTCTTATAATTGTGGAGAGATGTCACAATATGCAATTCCAAAGCACAGACTAAACCTGAAAATAAACATACATATTCTTTTTAATTCGTGACCCATGATGTCTGGAAAACCATGCGTAAGTTGATGAATATTAAATGGTTACATAATAATATGTATTGACAGTACTTCTGGTAATATTCGTGATATGTAACATATACCAAGTTCCGCTCACGTCCCTAGTTCAACCAACCATCCCCAAACTTGTCTTCTCAACGAGAGAACATTTATATGTAGCCTTGCCCAGCCTCTTGGTCAATGGACTGGCACTGAACGCATGACGGTCAGTTCATCTATATTTGTGTATATCATAATATTATTCTTTAAGGGGAGGCAATATTGGGAACACTAATCAAACTTTTCATAAAACAATGATGTCTTACTGTGACATACTGAAATTTATAGGAATTACATACTATGGCGACAGTTTGAAATCACACACACAATTCTGGTTTGGAACAGATTAATGTTTACTCTTAAGTTCTTCATTATGAACAATCATGTCTACATATCTATTTACTTTCAAGGTACCTTTCTGGTTTGTTCCCAATCAAAATATATTCGTCTACATTAAAGATAGCCAAAAATCTATTACGCAGAAATTAATAACCAATTAATATATACTCATGTAACAATACATATAAATGAAAAACAAAACTATCAACAAACGATAATGAGCATTTCTATAAATATACTATTACAATCATATCATAATCATTACGTTTAATGAAACCACCACGGCAGTAAGTGGGGCAAAACTGTGCCATTATAGGCCTTATGCATTGTAAAGTGGCAACTTGTTCTTCACAGTCTTCTCTCAGAACATCCAACCATATGGCTACCGTAAGGAAAGATCCACTAGTGATATCCTTTCCTATCTTACTTATGTCTAGTCATCATCCCTGCAAGATTTTGGAGAATCCTGTTCAGCTGTCCTTGATATATCTCAAGTTTTTGAGAGGGTGTGGCATCTGGGTCTCATGTCTAAACTCGCCTCTTTAGGCTTCCCTCCTTCACTTTGCTCCCTCCCTCATATCATACTTTCCTCTCCGACCCATCTACCTCCGTAATGGTTCAGCCTCTTCCTCTTTCATTATCAAGAGCGTTGTTCTACCCTGGCTCCTAAACTTTTCCTCTTTTTTATCAATGATTTTTTTTCTGCAAAAGCAAATGCACTCATTTTCTAACGACTCATCACTGCATTTATCCACAATCTTCAAACCTGTTCCTTCTCTCATTTGATCTGCATCCACTTCGACACAACTTCTTCAATGAACTCAGACTTGGACAGGATATTTATCAAAAACTTCCTCAAAACCAAAATTTAACTTGTGACCACGATCAAGGTCCATCCTGTGGTCCTAACTTAAAAACCTGTAACCCACAAATTAGACTTAACCGGTGGCGCACAACTAAGATAAAACCTGCCGAACTCGGCTATGGCAAACAGCTAAGACTTAAGCTGTGGCCCACAACTAAGGTTCAACCTGTGGCTCACAACTATGGATCAACATATGGCCCACAACTAATGCTCAACCTGTGTCCCACAAATAAGATTCAACCTGTGTCCTACAACTAAGGTTCAACCTGTGGCCCACAACTCAGGTTCAACCTGTGGCTCACAATTAAGGTTCAACCTGTGGCCCACAACTAAGGTTCAAACTGTGGCCTACAACTAAGGTTCAACATATGGCCCATAACTAATGTTCAACCTGTGCCTCACAACTAAGGTTCAACCTATGGCCCACAATTAAGGTTAAACCTGTGGCCCGCAACTAAGGTTCAACCTGTGGCCCACAACTAAGATTCAACCTGTGGCCCACAACTACGGTTCAACCTATGGCCCACATTTAAGGTTCAACATACGGCCCATAACTAAGATTCAACCCGTGGCCCACAACTAAGGTTCAACCTATGGCCCACATTTAAGGTTCAACATATGGCCCATAACTAATATTCAACCTGTGGCCTACATCTAAGGTTCAACCTATGGCTCACAACTAAAGTTCAACCTGTGGCTCACAACTAAGAAACCTGTGGCCCACAACAAAGGTTCCACCTGTGGCTCACAACTAAGGTTCAACCTGTGGCTCACAACTAAGACAACCTGTGGTCTACAACTATGGTTCAACCTATGGCCCACAACTAAGGCTCAACCTGTGGCTCACAAGTAAGGTTCAACCTGTGGCTCACAACTAAGACAACCTGTGGTCTACAACTATGGTTCAACCTATGGCCCACAACTAAGGTTCAACCTGTGGCTCACAACTAAGGTTCAACCTGTGGCTCACAACTAAGGTTCAGCCTGTGGCTCACAACTAAGGCAACCCGTGGCCCACAACTAAAGTTCAACCTGAGGCTCACAACTAAGGTTCAACCTGTGCCTCACAACTAAGGTTCAACCTGTGGCTCACAACTAAGGTTCAACCTGTGGCTCACAACTAAGGTTCAACCTGTGGCTCACAACTAAGGTTCAACCTGTGGCCCACAACTAAGATTCAACCTGCGGTTCACAACTAAGGTTCAACCTATGGCCCACAGCTAAGATTCAACCGTGGGTCACAAATAAGGTTCAACCTGTGGCTCACAGCTAAGGTTCAACCTATGGCCCTCAACTAAAGTTCAACCTGTGGCCTACAACTAAGATTCAACCTGTGGCCCACAACTAATATTCAACCTGTGGCCCACAACTAAGGTTCAACCTGTGGCCCACAACTAAGGTTCAAACTGTGGCTTACAACTAAGGTTCAACCTGTGGCTCACAACTAAGACAACCTGTGGTTGACATCTATGGTTCAACGTGTGGCCCACAACTAAGGTTCAACATGTGGCCCACAAATAAGGGTCAATCTGTGGCCCACAGCTAAGATTCAACCTGAGGCCCAAAACTAAGTTTCAACCTGTGGCTCACAACTAAGATTCAACCTATGGCTCACAATTAAGGTTCAGCCTGTGGCCCACAACTATGGTTCAAACTGTGGCCTTCAACTAAGGTTCAACATATGGCCCACAACTAATGTTCAACCTGTGGCCCACAACTAAGGTTCAACCTGTGGCCCACAACTAAGGTTCAACCTGTGGCTCACGACTAAGGTTCAACCTGTGGCCCACAACTAAGACAACCTGTGGTTCACAACTATGGTTCAACCTGTGGCCCACAACAGACTCAACATGGTGACCACATCTATGAGATATATTACTGAACCTGTGGCCCACAATTATAGCGCATGCTACTGAACCTGTGGCTCACAATAAAGGTTCATGCTACTGAACCTGTGGCTTACAACTATGGCTCATGCTACTGAACCTGTGACTCACAACCGTGGTTCATGTACCGAACCTGTGGCCCACAATTATAGCGAATGCTACTGAACCTGTGGCTCACAATAAAGGTTCATGTTACTGAACCTGTGGCTTACAATTATGGCTCGTGCTACTGAACCTGTGGCTCACAACCGTGGTTCATGTACTGAACCTGTGGCTCAACCATGGCTCATGCTACCGAGCCTGTGGCTTATAACTATGGCTCATGCTACTGAACATGTGGCTACAACTATGGCTCATGCTAATGAACCCGTGGCTCACAACTATGGTTCATGCTACTGATCCTCTGGCTCACAACTATGGTTCATGCTAATGAGCCTGTGGCTCACAGCCATGGCTCATACTACTGAGCATGTGGCTCACGACCATGGCTCATGCTACTGGAGCTGTGGCTCACAACTATGGTTCACACTGCTGAACCTGTGGCTCACAACTATGGCTTATGCTACTGAACATGTGGCTCACAACCATGGCTCACGCTATTGAACCTTTGGCCCACAACTAGCTCATGCCAATGAACCTGTGGTTCACAACCATAGCTACGGCTGCTGAAGCTGTGGCTCAACCATGGATCATGCTACTGAACCAGTGGCCCACAAATATGGATTATGCTACTGAACCTGTAGCTCACAACCATGGATCATACTACTGAACCTGTGGCTCACAAATTAGCTCATACCACTAAACCTGACTTAAACTATGGCTCATGCTACTGAGCCTGTGGCTCACAACTATGGTTTATGCTCCTGAACCTGTGATTCACAACTATAGCCCATGCTACTGAACCTGTGGCTCAACCATAAATCATGCTAATGAGCCTGTGGCTCACAACTATGGCTCATGCTGCTGAACCTATTGCTTATGCTCCTGAACATGTGGCTTACAACCTTGGCTCATGTTACTGAACCTGTGGTTCACAACTATGGTTCGTGCTACTGAACCTGGACCTCACAACTATGGCTCATGCTGCTGAACCCGTGGCTCACAACCATGGATCATGCTACTGAACCTGTGGCTCACAACCATGGCTCATGCTACTGAACCTGAGGCTCACAATTATGGATCATGCTAGTGAAACTGTCCCACAACTATGGGTCATGCAAGTAAACCTGGAGCTCACAACCAAGGATCAAGCTGCTGAACCTGTGGCTCACAAACGTGGCTCATGCTACTGAACCTATGGCTCGCCCCCATGGCTCATGCTACTGAACCTGTGGCTTACAACCATGGATCATGCAACTGAACATGTGACTCACAACCATGGCTCATGCTACTGAACCTGTGGCTCACAACCATGGATCATGCTATTAAACCTGTGGCTTACAACCATGAATCATACTTCTGAAGTTGTGGCTCCCAAATATTGCTTCATGCTACTGAATCTGTGGCTCACAACCATGGCTCATGCTACTGAACCTTTGGCCCACAACTATGGTTCACGCTACGGAACCTGTGCCTCACAACTATGGGTAATGCTACTGAACCTGTGGCTCGCAACCATGGCTCATGCTACTGAACCTGTGGCTTGCAACCACGGCTCATGCTGCTGAACTTGTGGCTCACAACCATGGATCATGCTACTGAACATGCAGCTCACAACCATGGATCATGCTACTGAATCTGTGGCTCACAACCATGGTTCATGCTACTGAACCTGTGGCTCACATCCATGGATCATGCTTCTGATCATGCAGCTCACGACCATGGATCATGCTCCTGAATCTGTGGCTCACAACCATGGATCATGCTACTGAACATGCAGCTCACAACCATGGATCATGCTACTGAATCTGTGGCTCGCAACCATGGTTCATGCTACTGAACCTGTGGCTCACATCCATGGATCATGCTACTGAACTGTAGCTCACAGCTAAGGCTCATGCTACTAAACCTGCGGCTCACGACCATGGATCATGCTACTGGACCTGTGGCCCATAACCAAGGTTCATGTTACTGATCCTATGGCTCATAACTATGGTTCATGCTACTGAACCTGACTCAATCAATGTTCACGCTGCTGAACCTGTGGCTCAAAACCATGTTTCACGCTGCTGAGCCTGTGGCACAACCATGGATCATGCTGCTGTATCTGTGGCTCACCACCATGGCTCATGTTACTGAACCTGTGGTTCATAACCATGGATCATGCTACTGAAACTGTGGCCCACAACTATGGATCATGCTGAACATGTGGCTCACAACCTGGGTTCGTGCTACTGAACATGTGGTTGCCAACCATGGCCCGTGCTACTGAACCTGTGGCTCACAATCATGGCTCATGATACGGAACCTGAGGCTCACATCCATAGCTCATGCTACTGAACCTGTGGCTCGCAACCATAGATCATGCTACTGAACCTGTGGCCCACAACCATGGATCATGCTACTGAACATGTGGCTCACAACCATGGATGATGCTGGTAGACATGTGGCCCAAAACAATGGTTCATGGTTCATGTTACTGAACCAATGGCTCATAACCATGGAACATGCTACTGAACCTATGGCTCATAATCATGGCCCATACTACCGAACCTGTGGCTTACAACCATGGCTTATGCAAGTGAACCTGTGGCCCACAACCATGGCTCATGCTACTGAACATGCAGCTCACAACCATGGATCATGGTATTGAATATGAGGCTCAAAACCACGGTTCACACTGCTGAGCCTGTCTCACAACCATGGCTCATACTGCTGTGCCTGTGGCTACCAACCATGGTTCATGCTATTGAGCCTTGGCTCACAACTATGGATCATGCTACCGAACCTGTGGCTCACAACCATGGCTCATGCTGCTGGACCTGTGGCTCGCAACTATGGTTCATGCTGCTAAACCTGTGGCTCACATCCATGGTTCATGCTTCTGAACATGCAGATCACAACCCTGGATCATGCTACTGAATCTGTGACTTAAAACCATGGTTCATGCTACTGAACATGTGGCTCAACCATGGATCATGCTACTGAACCTGAGCCTCACAACCATGGATCATGCTACTGAACCTGTGGCTCACAACTATGGTTCATGCTACTGAACCTGTGGCTCATAACCATGGTTCATCATACTAAACCTGTGACAACACTATGGCTCATGCTACTGAACCTGTGGCTTACAACCATGGATCATGCTACTGAACCTGTGGCTCACAACTATGGTTCAAGCTACTGAACCTGTGGCTCATAACCATGGTTCATCATACTAAACCTGTGACTCAACACTATGGCTCATGCTATTGAACCTGTGGCTTACAACCATGGATCATGCTAGTGAACCTGTGGCTCACAACCATGGTTCATGCTACTGAACATGTGTCTCACAACTATGGCTCATGCTACTGAACTAAAGTCCAAACCTTCCACCAGTACCATCATTCAACACAATTGTTGGATAGTAAATAAGCAGACGATAACTTGCTATACTTTGTCTTGTATCTTAGGAATGACTGGATCAAGAATGTAGTGTACGGCTGAATGTTGGACTACCCTGGTGTTAACACAGATTAGACACGGAAGAACATTAGAAAATCGAGAGTGAGTTTGGTGGCATGTGAAAATCTAATGTCAGAGAGCAGCCTTCTCGTCGGCAAGCTCGTCTAACATCACAAAATGTAGACAAACAAATTTCCACAACATACCATATAATATATATATATATATATATATATATATATATATATATATATATATATATATATATATATATATATATATAATACTTCACAACCATTACAACTTGAGCCCACGGGAATAACATCAATGTTTGGCCCAATATCTGACTCCTAGTGTGGTAACATGAAAGAGTGAGGTTCCTGGCAAGGTGGCAAGTTGTGTTACCATGTGAGGGACAATAAGTGGACGTACCTAGCGAGGCACACACTTGATAAGTATGTCAATAGGTATGGCAGTCAGAGAGAGATAAGTAAAGACCTTAGAACATGTGATAACAATCAAGGCTTCGTCTTAACTAGTCATGCACTGACAACAAGACCACCAACTGACTGCACAACTATAATACCAAATGAAGTGTTCATCTCCACAACCCAGGCTGTTGGGTTGAGTCGTAAGTGCACGTAGCTGGTGGAAGCCTTAGTCCCACATAAACGCTACAGCCTGGCTGGTCTGGTACACCTGCTTGTAGGTGTACTTGTCCAGTGCACTCCTAAACTCTACTATGTGACCTATGGGTGCCGCTGATGGTAGCTGGCAAAGCGTTGAAGTCTACGGCCCCGGATGTGTAAGGTGCTCTCTCTCTCTCTCTCTCTCTCTCTCTCTCTCTCTCTCTCTCTCTCTCTCTCTCTCTCTCTCTCTCTCTCTCCGCTTATCGCACCTTTGGATTTCAGAGGCTGTATATCACAGTCTTCCATGCCTGTCGTGCCATTAGGGCGTTATTCCCAATTGTGAGTTAGGAACTATACCTTCTTGGATTTTCCCGGTACAGGTATTAATATGGACTGTGGAAGATGTATGGAAACTTTCTAATCAGTAATATCGCCCGCCTTGTAGGGCGAGGTTAGAAAACAGCAACATTCATCAATTCATGAATGAATTAGCGCCTTATTTTGTATTTTTTTGTCTTGAAGGTCCACAGGATCCAGCCTGCCATCCCTCTGCATGAGACAACCGTAGTTTTGTTTTGTTCACTAAAGGTTAGGTTAGGTTAGATATCAGTATTCCAAAGTCTTTCACGTTATTCAACTGGTTTATGGTAGCGTCGATGTCTGTCCGGTATTCTGTGTTATTTTCATTTCTTCACTTTCCCCATACCAGAGGAGTTCAAACTTATTCCCGTTGAAAAGCATGTTCTTCTCGGTGGTCCATTTAACAATTTCGTTTATGTCTTTTAAACCTTTCAGTATCATCTATGGATGTGATTTTCATACTTATTCTTGTATCATCCGTAAAGGATGATGTGGACGTGTGGCTTGTGTTTGCGTCAATATCAGATATAAGAGTGAGGAACAGGAGGGGTGCAAGTACAGTTCCTTGGGCGCCCAGATTGAGCATTTGACCGTGAAGGCATTACATATGGCATGGTTTACAACTGCGTGTTGTGATCTATTCGTTACAAAGTTGTACATACATCTCCCTATTTTTCCGTTATTCCCATCTTTTGCATTATGTGCTATACACCAAGCTCACATTTACCAAATGCTTTTGCAAAGTCTGTGTAAATCACGTCAGTATTTTTTGTTGTTTTCCATGACTTTAATAATGCTATCATAATGGTCAAGCCATGCAAGTGACACAGGCAACTTCTTCCCGCCCGGAAACCATATTGTCCTGGATTATGATGGTTTAGATTTCACTAATATGCGGTGTTAGCAACAATATACGGTGTTAGTGCAATAGTCTTATGGGACTGCATTGCTTTCACCTTTGTGGAGCAGAGCCACGATAGCCACGTGGGTCCAGCGTATTGCTAATGATGACATAATATAGATATTTTCTCCAGAGGACATGTGGTACTCATGCCTGAGGAGTGCGGCCTTTGTATATGGCATTACATGAGTCCCATCCCTCAGTAAGCACAAGACTGACTCACTAGTCCCATCCCTATGTATGCACCAGACTGACTCACTAATCCATCCCTCAGTAAGCACCAGACTGACTAACTAGTCCCATCCCTATGTATGCACCAGACTGACTCACTAATCCATCCCTCCGTAAGCACCAGACTGACTCACTAGTCCATCCCTCAGTAAGCACCAGATTGACTCACTAGTCCCTTCCCTTAGTAAGCACCAGACTGACTCACTAGTCTATCCCTCAGTAAGCACCAGACTAACTCACTAGTCCATCCATCAGTAAGCACCAGACTGACTCATTAGTCCCATCCCTCAGTAAGCACCAGACTGACTCACTAGTCCCTTCCCTCAGTAAGCACCAGACTGACTCACTAGTCCCTACCCTCAGTAAGCACCAGATTGACTCACTAGTCCCTTCCCTCAGTAAGCACCAGACTGACTCACTAGTCCCAACCCTCAGTAAGCACCAGACTGATTCACTAGTCCCATCCCTCAATAGGCAACAGACTGACTCACTAGTCCCATCCCTCAGTAAGCACCAGACTGACTCACTAGTCCCATCCCTCAGTAAGCACCAGAGTGACAGATGGACATACATATGTATGTGAGTGGAAAAGATGATCAATGGGTATTACTGGATTACATCTAAATGATATGCATGTAAAAGAGAGACTTTTGAAAGTAAATGTGTTGAAAAAGGCAGCTGGTGGAATGTCTGATCATCTTATGGAGGTTTTCAGAAAAGAGGAAACAATGTCAGTGAGAAGAGAGTGTGAGAGTAAGTGAGCTTGGAAAAGTCACTTGTGTGAAGAATTACAAGGAAAAATTGTAAAAGATGGCAAAAGGTGAGAGTAAATGAAGCAAGGGGAGTGAATGAAGAAAGAGAAGTATTTAGGGAAGGAGTGCTGGCATGTAAGGCAGATGCATGTGGAATGGGAAAGGTGGGAGGTGGGCAGATTAGAAAGGGTAGTGAGTGGTGAGATGAAGAAGTAAAGTTGCTAGTGAAGGAGAAAAAGAGAGGCGTTTGTGTGGTACTTACAGGGATGGCGAACAAATGATTGGGATATGTATATGAGAAAGTGGCAGGAGGTCAAGAGGAAGGTGCAAGGGGGCAAATGAAAGTTGGAATGAGAGTATTAGTCACCTTTAGGAAGAACAAGATGTTTTGGAACAAGGTTAATAATGTGCAAAAAAACAAGAGAACAAATAGGAACATCGGTGAAAGGGGGCAAAAGGAGAAGTAGTAACAGGTAGTGATGAAGTGGGGAGATGGAGTGAGTATTTTGAAGGAAAGTAGAATGTGTCTGATGATAGGGTGGCATATGTAGGGTGTTTGGATTGGCATGGTAAGCAAAGTGAGAGTTATGGACTGCGAACTGAAGAGAAAAAAAGGTGGTGGAAATTTTACATAAGATGAAATGAAACAGGAGTGGAAGGCATTACAGATGAATTTATCAAGAAAGAGGGTGACTGTTGTTAATTGGTTGGTAAGGATTGTAAATGTGGGTATGGATCATGGTGAGGTGCCTGAGGAATGGAGGAAGGCATGTATAGTATCACTGTATAGAGGTAAGTGAGATAAAGGTGGATGTTCAAGCTAAAGAGGTATAAGTTGTATGGAAGGGTAGTGATTGAGAGGGTGAAGGAATGTACAGAGCATTAGATTGGGGATGAGCAGTGAGGTTTCAGAAGTGTTAGAGAATGAGTGGATCAGGAGGACTATGGCATGTGAAACGTTCAAGGTATGCCATGGAAAGGTCTGTGGGGCCTAATTATGGACTGTGAGCTTTGGTTTACGTGAATTACATATGACAGCTAGAGAATAACTGAGGGAAGTGAAATGTTTTAGATATCTGGGAGTGGATTTGGCAGCAGATGGAACCATGAAAGCGGAAGTGAATCATAGGGTGGGGGAGGGGGCGAAAATTCTGGGAGCACTGAAAAATGTGTGGAAGTAGAGAACATTATCTCGGAAAGCAAAAATGGGTATGTTTGAAGGAATAGTGGTTCCAACAATGTTATATGGTTGCAGGCGTGGGCTATGGATAGAGTTGTGCGGAGGAGGGTGGATGTGCTGAAAATGAGATGTTTGAGGACAATATATGGTGTGAGGTGGTTTGATCGAGTAAGTAATAATAGGGTAAGAGAGATGTATGGTAATAAAAAGAGTGTGGTTGAGAGAGCAGAAGAGGGTGTTCTGAAATGGTTTGGTCACATGGAGAGAATGAGTGAGGAAAGATTGAGAAAGAGGATATATGTGTCAGAGGTGGAGGGAACGAGGAGAAGTGGGAGACCAAATTGGAGGTGGAAAGATGGAGTGAAAAAAGAGTTTGAGTGATCAGGGCCTGAACATGCAGGAGGGTGAAAGGCGGGCAAGGAACAGAGTGAATTGGAACGATGTGGTATACCGGGGTCGACGTGCTGTCAATGGATTGAACCAGGGCATGTGAAGCGTCTGGGGTAAACCATGGAAAGTTCTGTGGGGCCTGGATGTGGAGAGGGAGCTGCAGTTTTGGTGCATTATTACATGACAGCTAGAGACTGAGTGTGAACGAATGTGGCCTTTGTTGTCTTTTCCTAGCGCTACCTCGCGCACATGGGCGGGGGGGGGGGGGGGGGGGGGGGGGGGTTATTTCATGTGTGGTGGGGTGGCGATGGGAATGAATAAAGGCAGACAGTATGAATCATGTACATGTGTATATATGTATATGTCTGTGTGTGTATATATATGTATATGTTGAGATGTATAGGTATGTATATCTGCGTGTGTGGACATGTATGTACATACATGTGTATGTGGGTGGGTTGGGCCATTCTTTCGTCTGTTTCCTTGTGCAACCTTGTTAACACGGGAGACAGCGACAAAGCAAAATAAAATAAATATAGCTAGAGAATAGATGTGAATGGATGCAGCCTATCTGTTCCTGGCACTATTTTGCTAACGCAGGAAATGGCAATCGAATATGAAAGACACACTTAAGATTAGATGATGAATATTTTGCCTTAAGTCTTTGAAAGATATCATTTACAGTTTTACAAATATGAAGTTCACAAATGTTATCTGTTTGCTTTATCACTCTTTCAACAACAAAAATAGGACCCTTTGGTTCACTGCTGTTTGCACTTCTATGTAACTGTGTAACCAATCAAACAGTTTAATAAAAGTGAAGGATTCCATCTATCTAGGCGCTTGTGGATTTCAGCCCATCTTGTACTATCAGTCATCATATCCATAACTCAACTTACTGCTGGTAAAAAGGGTGGGCTAGAATTGACACTCACCGAGATGATTTTCTTTTCCCTAAATAAGTATGCAATTGTCAGTGAAAATGTAAATCACTGAAGATACTTATCATCATCTCATCACTCTCAATAAGGGTTATGTTAATAATATGGGTAGGCAGAGACTGCTACCTAGTAAGATGGGGCCAAAGTGTCAGTTAACCATACAAATGAGGGGGCAATATGGATACTAGAAACTATGTAATTCTGTTATGTTTGCTAACTTTAGCATAAAAGCAAGAGCATCAAAACACTATATTTGACAAGGTGGCACCACCGCTTAAGAAACATCACCATCATGCTGATTTTATCATTTACAACAAGCTTATAAATAAGTTCCTTCCATATGTTTCATTTCTTGTTTGTACCATGCTTATATATTTCTCTATTTCAGAAGAAATACATAGTATATAGAGTAAATACAATGTATGTTAATGTTTGGGAGACTGATCTCGTGAAAGAACTATGGAAAAAAATTCTATTGGATATGAATCTCTTCTCATCAAATATTGTTCCACCAGCTCATCTGAACACAACTTGGGGAATTTGGATGGCACACATTATGTAATTCTGGTTTCTTTTGGTTAATTCAGCTTATTACAGGATTTTGTCATACTGAAGGATAAGAAACAATAGTAACATTCCAAAACCACACTCTGGATTCCTTATATAAACAACAAGCAACAATTCCAATATTGACGGCTGTTCAGTTAGACAAAAGGACTAACACACATAAAGACTGATGATAGGAGAGGGTAGGGAAGTATAGGAGCAATTTCAGCAGTAAATCAACAGAACATGAAGCCTGATGGAGAAGAGCACACATCCAGGGTGATACAAACAGAGGTACACAGGAAATTAAATGAAGAGGTCAAAAGAATAACATGCACTTTTAAAGATGAAACAATCACAGAGTATATGGGCTAGTTGCTGGAGGGTATAGAAAGGTACATAGCATATAAGACAAGTGCTTGCTAGCTAAATGAGAGATTATATAAAGAAGGTTAGAGACACAGATATTGAGAATTCCACACTGAGGGTCTAGTTAAAAAGTAGATGGCACCAAATTTAGAAAGACTAGTAAAACAAGAGGTTCACAGACATAAATCACTTGGAAAATTTTACACTAAACAAGGAAGAAAGAGGAAAAAATACAGAAATGCATATCAAAAGATTACAATAGGCTATGGGACTGCCAAGACACACCTAAGACGTAAGAGGGTGACCAGTTATGGTTACATTTGACTCAGAGTCATCAAGCCAGGAACTATTTAAAAAAGTGAAGAATCTTAAAAGCATTGTGAAATTTGGTGGGATATTCATCAAATGTGATAGATAAAAGGAGGAGGGTGATCAAATGCAAAGAATACAATCAGAAAACAAAATACTGGGGACATCACATGTGGCAAGAGGATGGCACAGCCTTGCTAGCACCTCAGAGAGGGTAGGAGTGTTAAGAGATGGCAGTATCAGACTGAAAGTAATGTATTCAAATGGTGGTGGATCAAAGTTACAGATGAACTGCTGGAATTCAAGGATTATATAAGGGAGGCATGGAAACTAAGTTTATCAAAGGGTTAAGTTCTCACCTGTTCTGCCTGGAGGGGTACACGACTGTGAGAGAGGAAAATGAAGGCCAGGGAGGGGAAGGACTAGCCTTCTTAATAAAAGGTAGCAGGAAGTTTCAAGAAATGGTGAAAAATGGCCCATTCACACAATACATAACAGAGAGAGTAACTGTATGAAAGAGGAGCATAGTGGAATCATTATTAAATAATCCTCCAAGGAATCACAACGATCTGGAACAAACATACAATAATAACATTGAAGGAACAATCAAGAAGGTGCATGAAGCAGTGAAACATTCACATTTTAGATATAATAAAGTACTGATAATGGAAGATTTCATTTATGAAGAGAATAACTAGAAGGATTTTGGATTCTCATAGTGACAGAGTCATAGAGACAAAAGTTCTTAGAGAATATACAGAAAAATGTCCTACACCGACATATTATGGAGCATTTAATTTGAGAGGGATTGATACACCATCACTGCTAGATCTTATCTTCATATATACTTGCATGGATATTAAGTACAATATACATGATTCACTAAGTGGAAGAATGATCATGTAATGCCAAAGTTTGACTGTGGTTAGGAGCCCACTTGGATGAGAAGGAGTGATACACTATCACTGCTAGATCTTTTCTTCATACATACCAACATGGATATTAAGTACAATATACATGATATAAACCATGGAAAGCTGTGTGGGTTATGTATATTTGCGTGTGTGGACGTATGTATATACATGTGTATGGGGGTGGGTTGGGCCATTTCTTTCGTCTGTTTCCTTGCGCTACCTTGCAAACGCGGGAGACAGCGACAAAGCAAAAAAAAAAAAAAAAAACACATGATATACCATGTAGAAGAGGTGATTATGTAATGCTGAGGTCTGACTATGTGGTAAACAAGGGCATTAAAAGAGCAGAGATGTGACAAGAAATAAAGCAAAGATATAATCTTGGAAACTATAAAAACCTCAATAGTATCTATGCTAACATAAATTTGGAAAAGGAGTTCATTACTAGGAACCAGGGCTTGGTAGTGAATGGTTCTGTGAAGTTCATAGTGAAGGAGTAGAGGCACTGGTACCTCAAACCTTCAATACTTACAGAACTGTAAGAAAGAGGAAGGAATCGTTTAATAAAAAATGTCATTAGGCAAAGGAGCTTCAAGATGTTCAGTGGCAAGGATAAAAACAGCACTCCAGCCAGCCAGCCAGCATTTGCATAGTATAAAAGAGCACAGAAAGAGTATAGCAGGATAAAAAAGGGAAAAAATTGTAGACAAGGCAGGTGAAAATCCAAAACATTTCCATAAATCAATTACATACAAGCTGTCAGTTAAAGAGTAACTAATCAAGCTAGGGGATTCAGGGGGGGAAACTTGCAGAGGATGATGTTAGGATATGTGAGATACTGAATAACAAGTTCAAAAGTGATTTCGCTATTGAAAATACCATAACCCCAGCACCAGAGATGGAATGGGAGGAAGGTTTGGTAATCATTGTACTATCTAGAAAAGATAATAACAGAATACTAAAAGGAAAAGAACTTGACCCATACAAAGCTCATGGTCCTGATGAAATTTCCCCATATGTGCTAAAGATGTTTAAATATGCTCGATAAATCACTTAAAGTACTGCTCAAGATATCACTGAAGAAAGGCAAAGTGCAAAAGGAATACAAAAGGGCAATTATCATACCTCTATATAAGAAAGGAGACAAGTAACAGGTGCTGAATTACAGACCAGTCTTACTACTGAGTGTGGTGTGTAAGGTTCAGAAAAAGATTACTAGAAAGCAAGTGAGTAACTTCGCAGAGGAAAAATTTCCTTGGTGAGAAACAGTATGGTTTTAAGGAAAAGAGATCAAGTGTAACAAACTACTTAGAGATATATGAGAAATTGAGGGAAGGCTGGACGTATTGTCTGTATCTAGACCAGACCTCTAGAAAGCATTTGACACTATACTGCAAGGATGGCTGGATCAACAAGCAGGAGTGAGGGGGAAACTCATTACATGGTTAGAACATACTCTCAATGGGAAGGTATATCAGGCCCATTTTAGAAGAGCATTTTCTAAATGGGTTCATGTGACCAGAAGAGTGCAACCAGGTTCAGTTCTACTCTTCTTGAATTATGTTAATGGCTTGTTTGAAGGTGTGGAATCCTAAATGAATGTCTGCAAGTTATACAAAGGTCATGAGGGAAGTCAAAAGCAAGGTGGATTGCATCAGATTACATAAGTACCTAAACAGACATCAAAGTTGGTCTAAAACATGGTTGATGAAATTCCACCCAAGCAAATATAAAGTACATAATGAGGATGGGACAAAGTGAATGATACCCTGATATGATAATCATCTAACAGGATGTGAGCTTCAGGATTGTGTGTGTGAGAAGGGCTCAGGAGTCGATACTATCCCTAACCTGTTGCCAGAGTCCACTGTTAGGACAATAGTTAGGGAGACATACTATCTGCTGGTGTAATTACCCGCTGGTGTAATTACCCATCTCTCCATCGAAAACTCCTCACAACTCTCTTGTCTCATTTGACATCTCTGTAATTTCATCTCTTGATTCAATGAACATACTTTGTATTACTGTAACATCCTCTTTCTCGAAAACCCCACATCATGGAAATAGCCTCTTTCTTGAAAACTCCACATCATGGAAATAGCTAAGTCTGCTTCTAAGACACTGGGAGTCTTGTTTAGATGTCAAAATTTCTTTTCTTCTTAACAATGCTCTGTTTATACAAGGGATTGATTCATCGTTTTATGGAGTACTGCCCACATCTGGGGTGGTCCTAGCTCTGCATCCTTACTGACAGAGTTGAAAGCAGTCCGACTTATAAACTCTCCCAGGATACCTTCAAAACATGACCTGCTTACCCTACACTGCAAGGTTGATTCACTTTTCCTCTTCTACAGGTATCACTGGTTTTTACTCCCAAGAGCTGGCTCTTTGTGTGCTACCATCACCAGCTAGATGTGATACTCGGCAAATGCTGCATCACATGATAACTGTACGGCCGTTGGCAACTCAAGGGTGGGCCATTTTGATAAGTTTCTTTTCCTAGACCTTGGAGCTTTCCCAATACGTATGATCTCCCACGTATCAAAAGATGTGTTTTTCACTTCAAAATACATAAATACTTTCCCTTGTATCTTCTTTTTCCCTTTCATAACCCTCTCTATAATCAAATTAAGGCCCTGCCTTGATGTGGACTTTTATTCATGACTGGAGCCTCCAATGTAAAAGAAAAAATCAGAATAGCTTTCAAGTATATAGATAAGTAAATATCTAGCACACTATTCATAACCTACATGAGGCCAAAGTTACAACAGGCTTCTCAGGTTTGGTCACTGCACCTAAAGGAGCACAAAAAGCTCACTGAGAAGGTCCAGGGGAAGGCAACAAAGATGGTACCAAATTAAGAAACCCAAGTTACAGGGAAAGGCTGTAGGGTATAAATCTACCCACATTAGAAGAGAACAGGGAGGGATGACTTGATCACATCTAAGGTCTTAAAAGAAATTAAAGACATGGACAAAGAACAGTTCTTCAAAAGCTGTTGAAATAGAGCAATCACAAGACATAACATAAAATTATGAAAGAAACCTGTTAAACAGGAAGTAATGAAATAGTTTTACAGTTTAAGAGTGGTGGATAAATGGAAAAGAATGACTAGTTCCATAGTTAATCAAGACAACATACATAAATTTTAGAGGTTGTACACCGTGAAGAATGCGCAAGAGATAGGGCCCCACGAATGTAAAATTCCCTCTCCATGCAGTACAAATATGCAATAATACGATAATTACTACAACGAAGATCCCAAAAACTGCATTATTACCGTTTCGGACATCCAGCAAACTTTGAGATTTTAAGCTTTGGAATCATTAACTTATTCAAGTTTAAGACCCTCATCTATAATACCACTTTCCCCGCAAATGATTAGGATAGGTCTGTCAGGTATGGTTTTATTGAAATGTTTTTCCGATGGTTTGCCATTTCTTTGAAACGATCCTGGCATTTAGTTCTATAGCATATCACTATATTTTGTGATATCCCAATCCAAAACCCCAGTTTACTGGGGATATCCCATTATCTTTGGAAAAAAGAGGATATCTCAAAAAGTAGTGATATGCAGTAGAATCGTGCAAAGCACATCAAAAACCATTATAAAAGCAATTTGAACTTTAAAACAGGTGGACGTCCGAAACTTAATTCTACTCCAAAAACCAGAAGGCATGTCTTTTGAATGAATCGCCCCAAAATGTTACATGTAAAAACAATATATCATATGTTTTCACTTACAGCTTTATACAGAAGTATTTAGAATCTAGCTATAAGGCAAGGTTTCAGCAGGGATGAAGAACACACTGCAGGGAAGACTGTTACAACAAATGGAGCAACATCTGTTACTGTCTACGATCTTAGCAGACAGCACTGGCAAAATTGTAAACAAGCTTTTATAAGGCAAAACACACCTAAATGATTCTTACGAAGACATGGGCGGGGGAAACGCTCTATAACATATATCTTACATCATGAAATTTCAGTAAATAACGTTTGAAATAATATCGAGCATATATATATATATATATATATATATATATATATATATATATATATATATATATATATATATATATATATATATATATGAGAAATACTTAGGAAAACAATTGGATTTGGATGTAGCATTTATGGATCTGGAGAAGGCATATGATAAGAGTTGATAGAGACGCTCTGTGGAAGGTATAAAGAGTATATGGTGTGGGAGGCAAGTTGCTAGAAGCAGTGAAAAGTTTTTATCGAGGATGTAAGGCATGTGTACGTGTAGGAAGAGAGGAAAGTGATTGGTACTCAGTGAATATTAGTTTGTGGCAGGGGTGCGTGAGTTCTCCATAGTTGTTTAATTTGTTTATGGATGGGGTTGTTACGGAGGTGAATGCAAGAGTTTTGGAAAGAGAGGCAAGTATGCAGTTTGTTGTGGATGAGAGGACTTGGGAAGTGAGTCACTTGTTGTTCGCTGATCATACAGCGCTGGTGGCTGATTCGGGTGAGATACTGCAGAAACTGGTGACTGAGTTTGGTAAAGTGTGTGAAAGAACAAAGCTGAGAGTAAATGTGAATAAGAGCAAGGTTATTAGGTACAGTAGGATTGAGGGACAAGTCAATTGGGAGGTAAGTTTAAACGGAGAAAAACTGGACGAAGAGAAGTGTTATAGATATCTGGGAGTGGATCTGGCAGCAGATGGAACCATGGAAGCGGAAGTTAATCATAGGGTGGGGGAGGGGGCGAAGGTTCTGGGAGCACTGAAAAATGTGTGGAAAGCGAGAACATTATCTTGGAAAGCAAAAATGAGTATGTTTGAAGGAATAGTGGTTCCAACAATGTTATATGGATGCGAGACGAGGGCGATAGATACAGTTGTGCGGAGGAGGGTGGATGTGCTGGAAATGAGATGTTTGAGGACAATATGTGGCGTGAGGTGGTTTGATCAAGTAATGAAAGTCTAAGAGAGATGTGCGGTAATAAAATGAGTGTGTTGAGAGAGAGCAGAAGAGGGTGTTTTGAAATGGTTTGGTCACATGGAGAGAATGGGTGAGGAAAGATTGACCAAGAGGATATATGTGTCAGAGGTAGAGGGAACGAGAAGTGGGAGACCAAACTGGAGGTAGAAGGATTTTGAGCGATCGGGGTCTGAACATGCAGGAGGGTGAAAGGCGTGCAAGGAATAGAGTGAATTGGAACGATGTGGTATATCGGGGTCGACGTGCTGCCAATGGATTGAACCAGGGCATGTGAAGTGTCTGGGGTAAACCATGGAAATTTCTGTGGGGGCCTGGATGTGGAAAGGGAGCTGTGGTTTCGGTGCATTATTACTTGACAGCTAGAGACTGAGTGTGAACGAATGGGGCCTTTGTTGTCTTTTCCTAGCGCTACCTCGCACACATGAGGGGGGAGGGGGTTGTTATTCCATGTGTGGCGAGGTGGCGATGGGAATAAATAAAGGCAGACTATGAATTATGTACATGTGTATATATGTACATGTCTGTGTGTGTATATATATATGTGTACATTGAGATGTATAGGTATGTATATTTGCATGTGTGGACTTGGATGTATATACATGTGTATGTGGGTGGGTTGGGCCATTCTTTCGTCTGTTTCCTTGCGCTACCTCGCTAACGCGGGAGACAGCGACAAAGCAAAATAGATAAACAAATGAAATATATATATATATATATATATATATATATATATATATATATATATATATATATATATATATATATATATATATATATATACTTGGTATTACAGTAACCGATTAAGAAACCACACATTATGCTAGTTAAGACGGCATGGGCAGGTGAGGCCCAATTAGCGCCATCTGATTAATGGTATATATATGGGTTGGCTGTGGGTTGACTGCCGCAACCAGGATTCGAATTACTTCTTTCACATCTTGGGTAGCTCTCCATTATTTTTTGATCGAGATGAGTAGAAACCTGTCCGACTTATCGTCTCTTTCAGGATAACATCAAAAACTTGATCAACTTGCCCTACACTGCAATATTCGGTACAATTCCCCTTCTCTATAGGTATTACTTTGTTTTTTGTAGCCGAGAGGTGGCTGCTCGTGTGCCCCCACCACGTGTTATACCATAGAAAACACTTGCCATGTGCTGCGTCACATGATTACTGTGTGGGTGTTAACACTCTAGGATGAACCGTGTAGACAACTGTTTCTGTTCTTACACATTGAACCTTTGCAATTCCCTCTCATTTCTTGTCTTTCCTAATAACTATGACCAGGCTCATCTCAAAAGACGGTTCTTATTTTACTTCCTCCGAAATTCGTAAATACTTTCCCATGTCTCTTCTTTTTCTTTTTCATTAACCTATCTAAACTTCAATTAAATCCCTGCCTTGATGTAGACTTTCGTCCGTGACTGGATGGAGCTTTAAACAAGCCATGGATTACATCCCAAATATTGGACCACCTACGTCAAAGGGAAAAATACCTGACCCAAATCAGGTGATGTAAATGTAATCACACTATGACCACTGTATTTCAGAAACCAAGTCAACCCCTAACATTATGTTTACGATGATAACTACCTAACCAAATTCAGGTGATGTAAATATAATCACACTATGACCACTGTATTTCAGAAACCAAGTCAACCCCTAACATTATGTTTACCATGATGTGAACCTCTTAAGAAATTTTGGAAAATTTTGAAACATCAAAGTGCTTCATATAAAATGTAAAACAAAATATAGTAAAATTAGCTTGAATACCAATATTGTATCATGCACTGACAAAACAAGGGTAGCAGAATATTTTGTTAATATATTTATCCCAAATGCTTCTTTACTGATTATCTGCATGTATTGGCCACTTTGGTCGCACTCTTATTGAACCATTCTATTAAGATAAAAATGCTGTTGACTATGGGTTGTGTGTTGTTACATATAATCAAATGATATATATGATATGTAACATAGTATATGTAAGAGTTCCGGTTAGATTTACGAAGGATTTTTTTTCGTTAATTTAATTTCCCATTGTTCATATTACCTCTGGTAACCTACTGGGCAGTAAAACATGTCCATTATCACAGGATTATGGCCGTATTGCAGAATCATTTCTGAAGTGTTTGAATTATTGTGTATAACCAGTTTGATGAATATATTGTAGATTCTTGACTGAGTTTGTATCTGGAGTTAGATGGTCATACTCCACTGTATGTGCAATCTCGCACATTATCATAAATTCTGATAAAGACAATTATACATACGGGTATGGTTGTTACATAAATAAACAATCTTTCTACACAGTAAATTTTGATATCAAAATTCAAAGGTATTTGTTTTTATAGAAATTCATGGCTTGAGTAATGATTTGTTGGAGGAGAGAGTATTTAGTTAGAGAAATTTCTGAATGTGGATTATAGAGTGAAACCCGGTCAGGTGGCTCAGGCTCACTATTATCCACAGTTCCACATTACCCTCAAAGCTCTTACCAGAATTGACTTATCATGTCGCTACCCGTGTCTAAGGTTGTTCGAAAGGTAGTAAGAAATGAAAAGGAAGTGATGAAAGAACTCTGCTCATTAGTAGAAAAACTTTCTAATGAATCCATTAATTTAAGGGATAGTTTCAAAATTGGATTATCAGGTTAGTATGAAAGTGGATCGTGCGATAATATTTTCTGATTTGGTGTGATTACCTTTATGTACTCTAATAACAGTTTTACAGTCTTGGTTCCCCGCCATTCAGCCTTTTACATTTACGTATGATGTCTTTACCATATCCCCAAGTCATTCTGTTCCTTTCATCCACTACTCGTATACTTTTCAAATATTTCTATACAATCTCCTTAACAAGTTTTTTGATTTTCTAGATATGTCTTGTGGTGGTTGTATTCTTACATCTCAGTGTCCAACTTAAGGTTGTGGTCAGGCTACCCCTCACTCTTTTCTCTAAGTATAAAACCTCCAGCCTTTCCTTGTAATCTAGTAATCCTAATTAGATGTTGCCCTCTGGACATTTCATGTGAAATGTTTGTGCTTAGATGCATATTGTAGTTGGACAGCATATTCTACTTTGTTTTGGCCATATTCAGGATACCAATAGATTGCTAAATATTTCCTTATCGCTATATTTGAAAGATATTCTGATGTATAGCAGCTGAAAGTTTGCCCCCTAACCATTCTTTTCATATGGAACTATACTGGAAGGAGGTGAAAAAGGAAAGAGGTGGATGTGAGAGTGGAAGTGTTGATATGAGAAGTAAGTGAAGGGAATTGTTCTGTCAAAAGGAGAAAGTGAAGGAAGATGGAAAGAGTATCTTGAATAACTGATGAATGTGGGAGAAGAGGAGGCAGCAGTTGTTACGTGCATGAGTATAGAGGATGGAGGAAAGGAGATACAAGTGCAGGGGCTTATTAACAGAAAGGGAAGTAAGGGCAATAATGTGGCTGAGGGTAGGAAAAGCACCTGAGTGGATTGGATTATAGCTGAAATGGTGAAGTATGGAGGAGAAAGTGTGATAGAGCGGATGCGTCTTGTATGTAATTTAACTTGGAAACAGAAACTTGTGTCTGAGGATTGGGTGAAAGCCATAATTATTCCTTCATTCAAAGGGAAAGGTGCTAAGGATGTATATAGCAATTATAGGAGATTAAGTCTGTTTAGTATGCCAGGAAAAGTGTATGCAAGAATATTAATTGACAGAGTGATGGAATAAGTGAAGAGCAAGGGGGTATTAGGGAAGTTAGGGGATGTGTGGATCAAGTTTTTGTAGTAAAGATGACCATGGAAAAGTATGTAGCTAAAGGTAAGAAGTTGTATGCAGCTTTTATGGTTCTGGAGAAAGTGCATGATAGATTCAAGTGGAATGCTTTGTGGGATGTGTTAAGGCTATATGGTATAGGGGGACAAATGTTGGATGGTGCAAAAGCCTTCTATAGAGGAGCAAGTATATGTGTAAGAGTAGATGGAGAGCTGGGTGAAAGCTTTGGGATACATGTAGGTGTGAGGGTGATGTCACCGTGGCTTTGTAGTATACATATGGACGGAGTCATAAGAGAGATGAAAGCAAAATTAAGGAAGGGGGATGCAGAGATGGAGTGTGGTGGTGAGATATGGTGACTAGTGTCAAGTCTGTTTGCAGATGATACTTATTTGTATCAATGTTGTGTGCTGAGAGTGAAGAGGAGTTGCAGAAGGTTGTAAGTGTGTTTTATGATGTGTGTAAGTGGAGAAGATTGAAGGTAAATGCAAGTCAAAGTAAAGTAATGGTGTTTAAAAGGAAGCAGAGTGAAAGCTTAGATTTAATAAAACCAAAACCATATAGAGTGAAAGAAGGTGTACTAAATTGTGCTGTGGATATGTGGAGAAAAAGATTGTGAGAACTGAGGGAATTTAAATATGTGGGAGCTGTCTTGGGTAAGCATGGTGATGTGGAAGGAGAGATAAGGGAGAGTCACTGGGTCCCTTGATAGAATAATGAAGGGTAGAGATGTATGTAAGTGAAGAGTGGATTAAGGGGCAGCATAGTTCTCCCAACCGTGATCATGAGCCAAAGCATGGACTTGGAATGAAGCACCGAGGTCAAGAATCTTGGCTGTGGAAATGAGTTATTTGAGAAGAGCATTTGGTGTGACAAGATAGATTGAAGAATGAAGGGAATGGGTGTATGAGAGATGTGATATGGCAAGGAATGCAAAGGAAGTGAATTGTGGAGTGGTAGAATGGGTGAAATGTAATACTTTGAGGTGGTTTGGGCATGTGGAAAGAATGCAACACTGAAAGTTTACAAGGAAAGAGTTGATAGTACAATTAAAGGGGTGAGTGGAAGACCACCTGTGACATGGGCAAATAGGGTGGAGCAATACTGGAGGGAGAGAAATAGTGGAAGAATGCATTGAATGTTGTATGCGAGGGAGGCATGTAAGGGCAGGGATAAGTAGAGACTTTTACCATGACCACCACAAAATGGGAGTTTCTAGAGAGAACGGGCATCAGAGATATAGATAGATAGAACTCTGGTGACGGATAAGGGATAATATTGACTTTTAGGTCCTCACACAAATTCCTAATAGTCATATTGTGGCTGTTTTTTAGCTTTGTCCCATTCTCATTACTTTAGTTTTGCTTGGGTTGAATTTCATCAACCATATCACAGACCTTTGTATTATCTGCTAACATACTGAGGATGGTGGTGCTGGAGGCTTTTCAACCACTACACTTTCCAAATTTGACATGGGCTACATGCCCAGTGAGAGCGTATGTGGCCCTAGAATTACCCCTGACACCTGAAGAAGACAATCTTCTAAACTTCATTATTTACCTTTATAAAAGGATTGTAGTAGGTCAGCGAAATGTTTGGCTGACAGTATGGCCCCTGAATACTCACCTTAAGATACCTTATGAAGTTTCTGACAGCAGGCCATGGCTTCTTATGGTCAGATCTGAATGTTTTTGTCTCGAGTCCTAGTGTCTGATAGCGCTCTTATCCCTGTTATAGGCAGATTGTTCCATATTTTTGCAAATGTATGACAAATAATTTATCCCTTGAGACGTTTATTACACTGCTGAAGATATAGCTTCAAATTGTCCCAGAATTCTTACTCTGGTTGTACAGTATCTCAATAGATTTTCCCCCTTATACTTTTCAGTTCAGATGAGTCAGATTCTTTGCAAAAACTGCACTACATACTCAACTTTATGAGCAAGTACTATGGTGACAGTTTTGTGCATTAAACTTCAGCAGCCACTCATTAATCCAATTTTGTAATTCTAGAATATCTTGCTAGAGTCTATCACATTCTCCTTGAATTTACATAAATGTAAAGATTGTTGTGTTATTAGCAAACATAAAAATTTCTGAGTCAGTATTTTCTTTCAAAGTCATTTATGTATTTGCCAGCAATAGAGGTCCAATTACTATTCCCAGAGGAATTCTGGAAGTCTCATTCTCTAAGAAAGATTGCATAATTCAGGACAAACTGCCCTATTCTGCTCTCCAAAAATGATAATTGCACAATTCAGAACACATACTGCTTTTTATTGTACAAAATGATGATATTCAACCTATTTTAGTGTTTCTAGTGTTGTATGCTGATAATTTTTTTTAGGCCCCAGTCACAGACAAAAGTCCTTAATTGAAGTATAGAAAGGATTATGAAAGGCTTAAAGAAGAAACATAGGAGAGTATTTAGGAATTTTGAAAGATGTGAAAAACATGTCTTTTAAAATGTGCCAGGTCGTAATTATTGGGGAAGACATGAGAAGGTTGAGAATTCCAAAGCTTCGAGCAGTAGGGAAAGGAACAGTTATCAGAATGGCTCACTCAGGAGTTACCACCGGCTAAACAGTAATCATGTGATGCAGCAGCTTGCCAAGTATAGCATGGTCTAGGGACACACTAGCTGCTACTTTTCAGGAGCAAAAACTAAAGTAATAAGAGTAGAAGAGGATAAGCAAACCAACATTGCTGTGTAGGGTAAGCAGGTCAAGTTTTTAAGTTAACCGAGGAGAGTTTGTGAGCAGTACTGCTTGCTAACTCTCACAGATCCCTTATGTGTTGGTAATGTACTAGCCTAGAATGAACATTATATGATGATCAGACATTAATAAGAAAGGAAAGAATATCACCTGTGGATCTTGCCTGAGAGAAGTGAGATTTAAGATGTTCCAGGATATAGAAATCATAAATGTCAAAGCAACAGGGCAATAGTTAGGTTGGTTAGAACTGTCACCCTGCTTCAGGGTAGGATGTACCAGAGCATGCTTCCAAGTAGGGAAAGTTCTAGTTTAAACAGAAATGGAACAGACAAGCAAGCTCAGGTGCAAGTTAAGATACACACTCAGTCCATGGGGATGGTTGCCTTTGGGACTATAAACCTTACTTGTGTTCTGAGAGAGAAGTGCTTTTTGGATAGTTCAAAAAGAGATTATGGAAGGGGCATAAGATTGGTAAGAGGAGCATCAGCGGGTGAAGGAATGTTAAGATTCATCTGAAGAATAGTAAGAAGAGAAATGGGAACCAGAGTTGCTTTATCTACAGAAGAGACAGCTATAGTACCATTAGAATGGAAAAGTGAAGGAAAGGTGGAGCAAGAGAAGTTGTTAGAGATGCCTTGAGCTTAAGACCAGAGAGACCTATCAGTGGATGATGAGATGTTATCACACTTCCTTTAAATAGAGGAACACTTTGCTTCATGGGTAATACATTTACAGTGATTAAGGGCAGTGATAAATGTTGAACGGGAGTTGGAGGAAGGAGAGTTTTCTCTGGTGCCCTATGCCTGATTCCTTGCCTGAATGGCTTCAGAACAGGAATGGTTGAACCATAGATAAGAAGAGGGCTTCGTAGAGGAAGAGGGGATAAATGCTTCCATTCCTACAACAATAATCTCCACTATGTGTTCAGGAAGACAAAAGCACCAACACATAAGAGACAGTGATGTACCCAAGGAAAGTCAAAAATTAATTTCTCTCCATCTATATATCTGGTGCCCATTCCCGCTGGGAACTGCCATCAAGGGATGGCCATAGCAAAAGAGTCTCCACTTATTCCTGTCCTTACATTCCTCCCTGGCATACACCATTCCAAGCATTCTTCTTGTTTCTCTCCCTCCAGTATTTCTCCATCCTATTTGCCCCAGTCACAGATGATCTTCCACTCACACTACCCCCTTTAATTGTACTATCATACACTCTCCTTGTGAACTCTTAGCCTTGCATTCTTTCCACATGCCCAAACCACCTCATAGTATTATGTCTCACCGATTCTACCACTCCACAGTTCATTCCCCTTGCATTCCTTGCCATACCACATCTCTCATATACCCTTTCATTCCTTTCTTCATTCCGTCTAGTCACACCACATGCTCTTCTCAAATAGCTCATTTCCACAGCCTGGATTCTTGACCTCTGTGCCTCATTCTATGTCCATGTTTCGGGTGCATAGGTCAGGGTTGGGAGGACTATGCTGTCCCTTAATCCTCTCTTTACTTCCATACTTACACCTCTACCCTTCATTATTCTAGTTAAGGGACCCAGTGCCACTTCTATCTTATACTGCTCTCTCCCTTATCTCTCCTTCCATATCACCACACTTATCCAAGACAGCTACCAAATACTTAAATTCTCTCACTTCTTCCAGTCTTTTCCCCAACATATGCACAGCACAGTTTAGTACACTTTCTTCCTTCACTCTATATGGTTTTATACAATCTACACTTTCACTCCATTTCCTTTCAAAGACCATTACTTTTACTTGCATTAGCTTTCAATCTCCTCCACTTACACACATCATAAAACACACTTACAACCTTCTGCAACTCCTCTTTGATCTCTGCAAACAATAGTGTCATTCACAAACAGGCTTGCCACTAGCCACTTTTATACATATGTATGCTTATATACTGCCTTTATTGATTTATATATGTACATTATTAGTTATGTTATTCTTATCAAAGTCATAATATGTTTAGGCCTGTATAGTCGTAATGTATTTGGCTGGTAGTACAAGAATGTTGGAAATAGAACGCCTGAGCTCAAGTTTGTGTGGCATCCCTTTCTCTTGGATTCTCCCATTAAATTATGTAAGATGGGAGATGGGTTGATTAGAAAGGGTAGTGAGTGGTGGGATGAAGAAGTAAGAGTATTAGTGAAAGAGAAGAGAGAGGCATTTGGACGATTTTTGCAGGGAAAAAATGCAATTGAGTGGGAGATGTATAAAAGAAAGAGACAGGAGGTCAAGAGAAAGGTGCAAGAGGTGAAAAAAAGGGCAAATGAGAGTTGGGGTGAGAGAGTATCATTAAATTTTAGGGAGAATAAAAAGATGTTCTGGAAGGAGGTAAATAAAGTGCGTAAGACAAGGGAGCAAATGGGAACTACAGTGAAGGGCGCAAATGGGGAGGTGATAACAAGTAGTGGTGATGTGAGAAGGAGATGGAGTGAGTATTTTGAAGGTTTGTTGAATGTG
Organism: Panulirus ornatus; assembly: GCF_036320965.1. NCBI lineage: Eukaryota > Metazoa > Arthropoda > Malacostraca > Decapoda > Palinuridae > Panulirus > Panulirus ornatus. The sequence continues at coordinate 9,620,618 of NC_092229.1, forward strand.
TTTGATGATAGAGTGGCAGATATAGGGTGTTTTGGTCGAGGTGGTGTGCAAAGTGAGAGGGTTAGGGAAAATGATTTGGTAAACAGAGAAGAGGTAGTAAAAGCTTTGCGGAAGATGAAAGCCGGCAAGGCAGCAGGTTTGGATGGTATTGCAGTGGAATTTATTAAAAAAGGGGGTGACTGTATTGTTGACTGGTTGGTAAGGTTATTTAATGTATGTATGACTCATGGTGAGGTGCCTGAGGATTGGCGGAATGCGTGCATAGTGCCATTGTACAAAGGCAAAGGGGATAAGAGTGAGTGCTCAAATTACAGAGGTATAAGTTTGTTGAGTATTCCTGGTAAATTATATGGGAGGGTATTGATTGAGAGGGTGAAGGCATGTACAGAGCATCAGATTGGGGAAGAGCAGTGTGGTTTCAGAAGTGGTAGAGAATGTGTGGATCAGGTGTTTGCTTTGAAGAATGTATGTGAGAAATACTTAGAAAAGCAAATGGATTTGTATGTAGCATTTATGGATCTGGAGAAGGCATATGATAGAGTTGATAGAGATGCTCTGTGGAAGGTATTAAGAATATATGGTGTGGGAGGCAAGTTGTTAGAAGCAGTGAAAAGTTTTTATCGAAGATGTAAGGCATGTGTACGTGTAGGAAGAGAGGAAAGTGATTGCTTCTCAGTGAATGCAGGTTTGCGGCAGGGGTGTGTGATGTCTTCATGGTTGTTTAATTTGTTTATGGATGGGGTTGTTAGGGAGGTGAATGCAAGAGTTTTGGAAAGAGGGGCAAGTATGAAGTCTGTTGTGGATGAGAGAGCTTGGGAAGTGAGTCAGTTGTTGTTCGCTGATGATACAGCGCTGGTGGCTGATTCATGTGAGAAACTGCAGAAGCTGGTGACTGAGTTTGGTAAAGTGTGTGAAGGAAGAGAGTTAAAGAGTAAATGTGAATAAGAGCAAGGTTATTAGGTACAGTAGGGTTGAGGGTCAAGTCATTTGGGAGGTAAGTTTGAATGGAGAAAAACTGGAGGAAGTAAAGTGTTTTAGATATCTGGGAGTGGATCTGGCAGCGGATGGAACCATGGAAGCGGAAGTGGATCATAGGGTGGGGGAGGGGGCGAAAATCCTGGGAGCCTTGAAGAATGTGTGGAAGTCGAGAACATTATCTCGGAAAGCAAAAATGGGTATGTTTGAAGGAATAGTGGTTCCAACAATTTTGTATGGTTGCGAGGCGTGGGCTATGGATAGAGTTGTGCGCAGGAGGGTGGATGTGCTGGAAATGAGATGTTTGAGGACAATGTGTGGTGTGAGGTGGTTTGATCGAGTAAGTAACGTAAGGGTAAGAGAGATGTGTGGAAATAAAAAGAGCATGGTTGAGAGAGCAGAAGAGGGTGTTTTGAAATGGTTTGGGCACATGGAGAGAATGAGTGAGGAATGATTGACCAAGAGGATATATGTGTTGGAGGTGAAGGGAACGAGGAGAAGTGGGAGACCAAATTGGAGGTGGAAAAATGGAGTGAAAAAGATTTTGTGTGATCGGGGCCTGAACATGCAGGAGGGTGAAAGGAGGGCAAGGAATAGAGTGAATTGGATCGATGTGGTATACCGGGGTTGACGTGCTGTCAGTGGATTGAATCAGGGCATGTGAAGCGTTTGGGGTAAACCATGGAAAGCTGTGTAGGTATGTATATTTGCGTGTGTGGACGTCTATGAATATACATGTGTATGGGGGTGGGTTGGGCCATTTCTTTCGTCTGTTTCCTTGCGCTACCTCGCAAACACGGGAGACCGGCAAAAAAAAAAAAAAATTACACTTATAAAGTGTAAGAAAGTAAACTACATTGATATGGGTAAAACTGAAAGTGGAAGGAGAGAGATGGGTGATTGTTGGTGCTTATGCACCTGGTCATAAGAAGGATCATGAGAGGGAAGTGTTTTGGGAGCAGCTGAGTGAGTGTGTTAGCAGCTTTGATGCACGAGACCGGGTTATAGTGATGGGTGATTTGAATGCAAAGGTGAGTTGTGTGGCAGTTAAGGGTATAATTGTTGTATGTGGGGTGCTCAGTGTTGTAATGGAAATGATGAAGAGCTTGTGGATTTATGTGCTGAAAATGGACTGGTGATTGGGAATACCTGGTTTAAAAAGAGATATATACATAAGTATTGGAAAGGATCACAATTTTGCGCGTGATCAAGATATTCCTATGAGTCCATGGGGAAAATGAAACACGAAAAGTTCCCAAGTGCAATTTCATGTAATAATCACATCATCAGGGGAGACACAAGAGAGAAATATAACAGTCAGTTGATATACATCGAAATGACAAAGCTAGGACGCCATTTGGTAAACATGTTTACCAAATGGCGTCCTAGCTTCATCTCTTCGATGTATATCAACTGACTGTTATATTTCTCTCTTGTGTCTCCCCTGATGATGTGATTATTACACGAAAGTGCACTTGGGAACTTTTCGTGTTTCATTTTCCCCGTGGACTCATAGTATATGTATGTGAGTAGGAGAGATGGCCAGAGGGTGTTATTGGATTATGTGTTAATTGATAGGTGTGTAAAAGAGAGACTTTTGGATTTAATATGCTGAGAGGGGCAGCTGGAGGGATGTCTGATCACTATCTTGTGGAGGCGAAGGTAGGGGTTGGTAGGGATTTTCAGAAAAGGAAAGAGAATATTGGGGTGAAGAGAGGGGTGAGAGTAAGTCAGCTTGAAAAGGAAACTTGTGTGAGGAAGTACCAGGAGAGATTGAATGAAGAATGGCAAAAGGTGAGAGCAAATGACGTAAGGGGAGTAGGGGAGGAATGGGATGTATTTAGGGAAGCAGTGATGGCTTGCGCAAAAGATGCATGTGGCATGAGAACGGTGGGAGGTGGGCAGATTAGAAAGGGTAGTGAATGGTGGGTGGAAGAAGTAAGATTGTTAGTGAAAGAGAAGAGAGAGGCATTTGGACAATTTTTGCAGGGAAGTAGTGCAAAAGACTGGGACATGTATAAAAGAAAGAGGCAGGAGGTCAAGAGAAAGGTGCAAGAGGTGAAAAAGTGCAAATGAGAGTTGGGGTGAGAAAGGATCATTAAATTTTAGGGAGACTAAAAAGATGTTTTGGAAGGAGGTAAATAAAGTGCATAAGACAACAAATGGGAACATTGGTGAAGGGGGCAAATGGGAAGGTAATAACAGGTAGTGTTGAAGTGAGAAGGAGATGGAGTGAATATCTTGAAGGTTTGTTGAATGTGTATGACAATAGAGTGGCAGATATAGGGTGTTTTGGTTGAGGTGGTGTGCGAAGTGAGAGGGTCAGGGAAAATGGTTTGGTAAACAGAGAAGAGTTAGTGAAATCTTTGCGGAAGATGAAAGACAGCAAGGCAGTGAGTTTGGATGGTATTGCATTGGAATTTACAAAAAAAAGTGGGGGGACTGTGTTGTTGATTGGTTGGTAACGATATTCACTGTATGTATGGATCATGGTGAAGTACCTGAGGATTGGCAGAATACATGCATAGTGTCATTGTACAAAGGCAAAGGGGATAAAAGTGTATTCAAGTTACAGAGGCATAAGTTTGTTGAGTATTCCTGGGAAATTATATGGAAGGGTATGGATTGAGAGGGTAAAGGCATGTTCAGAGCATCAGATTGGGGAAGAGCAGTATGGTTTCAGAAGTGGTAGAGGATGTGTGGATGAGGTGTTTGCTTTGAAGAATGTATGAGAAATACTTAGAAAAACAGATGGAAGGCATATGATAGGGTGGATAGAGATGCTTTGTGGAAGGTTTTAAGAGTATATTCTGTGGGAGGTAAGTTACTAAAAGCAGTGAAATGTTTTTACCAAGGATGTAAGGCAGATGTACGAGTAGGAAGAGAGGAAATGTTGCCTTTTGAGGTTAAAAGTGCTCCAAATTTTTTTCAGTGCATCATGGACAAAATTCTTGTGGGTCTTCCTCAAGTGTTTTGTTTTCAGGATAATGTCCTTATCATTGACAGTGACATCCAGCATCACGTCAGAACCCTAGCCACAGTACTGAAAGATTGCTGGCACTCAATGCTAGGCTCAACAAGAACAAATATTCATTTCTAGTGAAGGAAGTAATGTATCTTGGCTACAAAGTGAATTCAGAAGGGCTAAGACTAGGAGAAGATAAAGTAAGAGATACAGTAAATTTACTAACTCCAAAAAATGTCAGTGAAGTGAAAGCTTTCCTGGAAATGATAGTATTATTCTAGGTTCTAGAATGCTCTGTGGAAGGTATTAAGAATATATGGTGTGGGAGGCAAGTTGTTAGAAGCAGTGAAAAGTTTTTATCAAGGATGTAAGGCATGTGTACGTGTAGGAAGAGAGGAAAGTGATTGGTTCTCAGTGAATGTAGGTTTGCGGCAGGAGTGTGTGATGTCTCCATGGTTGTTTAATTTGTTTATGGATGGGGTTGTTAGGGAGGTGAATGCAAGAGTTTTGGAAAGAGGGGCAAGTATGAAGTCTGTTGGGGATGAGAGAGCTTGGGAAGTGAGTCAGTTGTTGTTCGCTGATGATACAGCGCTGGTGGCTGATTCATGTGAGAAACTGCAGAAGCTGGTGACTGAGTTTGGTAAAGTGTGTGAAAGAAGAAAGTTAAGAGTAAATGTGAATAAGAGCAAGGTTATTAGGTACAGTAGGGTTGAGGGTCAAGTCAATTGGGAGGTGAGTTTGAATGGAGAAAAACTGGAAGAAGTGAAGTGTTTTAGATATCTGGGAGTGGATCTGGCAGCGGATGGAACCATGGAAGCGGAAGTGGATCATAGGGTGGGGGAGGGGGCGAAAATTCTAGGAGCCTTGAAGAATGTGTGGAAGTTGAGAACATTATCTCGGAAAGCAAAAATGGGTATGTTTGAAGGAATAGTGGTTCCAACAATGTTGTATGGTTGCGAGGCGTGGGCTATGGATAGAGTGGTGCGCAGGAGGATGGATGTGCTGGAAATGAGATGTTTGAGGACAATGTGTGGTGTGAGGTGGTTTGATCGAGTAAGTAACGTAAGGGTAAGAGAGATATGTGGAAATAAAAAGAGCGTGGTTGAGAGAGCAGAAGAGGGTGTTTTGAAATGGTTTGGGCACATGGAGAGAATGAGTGAGGAAAGATTGACCAAGAGGATATATGTGTCGGAGGTGGAGGGAACGAGGAGAAGAGGGAGACCAAATTGGAGGTGGAAAGATGGAGTGAAAAAGATTTTGTGTGATCGGGGCCTGAACATGCAGGAGGGTGAAAGGAGGGCAAGGAATAGAGTGAATTGGAGCGATGTGGTATACCGGGGTTGACGTGCTGTCAGTGGATTGAATCAGGGCATGTGAAGCGTCTGGGGTAAACCATGGAAAGCTGTGTAGGTATGTATATTTGCGTGTATGGACGTATGTATATACATGTGTATGGGGGTGGGTTGGGCCATTTCTTTCGTCTGTTTCCTTGCGCTACCTCGCAAACGTGGGAGACAGCGGGAAAAAAAAAAAAAAAGTGGACTTTCATTAGTTTTGGCCCTTCTGCATGAACTGTTAAAGAAAGGGACTCCATGAAAATGGAACCATACAACTCAGAGGTCATTTGAGGATTGTAAAGCTGCTGTATCTAGTACTGATGTTTTGGTCCACCAAGATACCAGTAGAACACTAAAGCTTGCTTGTGATACATCAGGCTATGGATTAGGTGCTGTCATAAGTCACATAATTGATGACAGTGAAGAAAGACCCATTGCATATGCCTCGAGAACGCTTACCCAAAGCGAGAAAAACTATGCACAAATAGAGAAAGAGGCTTTGTCTCATATTTGGAGTAAAGAAATTTCACCAGTATTTATATGATAGGGAAGTTGTCCACAAGCCTCTCTTGGCAATTCTAGGTCCTAAATCACCTATTCCTACACTCTGTAGCCAGAATGAAGATGGACAGTGATATTATCGGCATATGGCTGTGAGATACAGTACAGACGTTCAGAGGATCATTCCAATGTCGATGCTTTGTCCAGGTTGCCAAGTAACCATGATAGCAGAAGATTTACTAGTCACCTCCCGAATGATTGTTCATGAAACTAGGAAAGACGTGTTAGGAAGAGTTCTAGAATGTACACTAAATGGATGGCCAGAGATTTGTCCATCCTTAGAATTTCAACCATACCATTTAAGGAGATAAGGTATTTTTAGAACATGGATGTGTGTTGTGGGGTATGAGTGTTAATTCCATAGTGTTTTAGAGGGCAAATTTTGAATGAACTGCATTTTGAAGAACCAGGTATATTGCTCTGAAATCATTGGCCAGAAGTTTTGTATGGTGGCCTAAACTGGATGATGAAATAGAAATGATGGTATGTGAATGCTCTGTTTGTCAGAATGTTGGGAGTAATGTCACTCAGCACACCTTTGAAAACTTGGAAATGGCCTACCCATCACTTCCAATAAGTACACATTGACATTTGTGGGAATAAACAAATTTTTGTTATTAATTGACAGTCATTTAAAATGGATTGATGTTAAGCACATGAATAGTACTAATGCTGGTAGCACCATTGATGAATTATGATTAGTATTCGCTGAACATGGAATACCAGAGAAGGTATTCGCTGAACATGGAATACCAGAGAAGGTAGCATCAGACAATGATCCTCTGTTTCAATCATTAGAGTTTAAACACTTCATGAGACTCAATGGTGTAAAGCATGTTCTGATCCCACCCTATCATCCTGCCTCTAATTGTGCAGCTGTGATCAGTTAGAATTGTAAAGAAAGCACTTTCCAAGCAGGTAATTCAAGGAACTGTTGGAAAATCAGTGAAACACAGACTAGCAAATTTCTTACTCAAATACAATACAGAATCACACCACATAGTGTGACAGGATGTACTCCTGCAGAATTAATGATAAAGAGACAAGAACAAGATAAAGTTTAGTTAAGGTAAGTCTGTTTGCAGTTGCAGAGAGGAAACAAGCTTAATAAAAGATGTATCACGACAAGAGTTCCAGTGAAAGAGCATTCAAGGTAAATGACAGGGCGAGAGTTAGAAACATTGCTAAAGGTTACAGTACTGTACATGCAGAATGGATAACAGGTGCCATCGATAAAGTATGTGGATCTAAGATATATTTAGTGAAATGTGGTAACTCAGTAAAATATGTTCATGTAGATCACATGACGAGATGAATGTAACAGCAGAACATGATGATAAACTTTATACAGTTGTGGATGATTGTCAAGGTGATGAGGTTAAAGATGATATTTTCCAGTATCCACACAGTGTCAAGTGACTTTCTTGGTGATATGCCTGTTACTGATCATGCACAGAGTACAAGTAAAACTCCTGTAAAACTTGATGGAGGGAGTATTCCTAGATCAGAGTTAGGAAACCGGTAATAAAATTAGACCTCTGATAATGTGAATTGTGAATAGGCCTTACAAAACTGTTTAGTTAGGAAGTTATATTTCTTGTGTTCTATTCTCTTCCATGTCATATGTAAAACTGTAAGTTTTGTTTATTTGAATTTGTAGTAACCATGATTTCATTCTTTGAAGAGAAGCAATGTTATATATATATTTTTTTTTTTTTTTTTTTTTTTTTTTCCGCTGTCTCCCGCATTTGCGAGTTAGCGCAAGGAAACAGACGAAAGAAATGGCCCAACCCACCCCCATACACATGTATATACATACGTCCACACACGCAAATATACATACCTACACAGCTTTCCATGGTTCACCCCAGACGCTTCACATGCCCTGATTCAATCCACTGACAGCACGTCAACCCCAGTATACCACATCGATCCAATTCACTCTATTCCTTGCCCTCCTTTCACCCTCCTGCATGTTCAGGCCCCGATCACACAAAATCTTTTTCACTCCATCTTTCCACCTCCAATTTGGTCTCCCACTTCTCCTCGTTCCCTCCACCTCCGACACATATATCCTCATATATCCTCATATATGTTATATTGATACAGTGGTTAAATTGATGAGAACTGCTATTGACGTTTGTGTAAATAAATTATACATTTCCTTTTTTCCATAGCCAGAGGTTGAACAATTATGTGACATTCATTTTTTTTTCCATTCATTTCAAGCTAGAAGTTTCAGTTTTCTAAATTGTTTCTTACATTTTTCATATGTATATATATGTATGTGTGTGTGTGTGTATATGTGCGTATGTATGTGTATGTGTGTGTATGTGTATATGTATATATATATGTATATTGTCCCTGGGGATAGGGGTGAAAGAATACTTCCCACGTATTCCTCGCGTGTCGTAGAAAGCGACTAGAGGGGACGGGAGCGGGGGGCCAGAAATCCTCCCCTCCTTGTATTAACTTTCTAAAATGGGAAACAGAAGAAGGAGTCACGCGGGGAGTGCTCATCCTCCTCGAGGGCTCAGAGTGGGGTGCCTAAATGTGTGTGGATGAAACCAAGATGTGAAAAAAGGAGAGATAGGTAGTATGTTTGAGGAAAGGAACCTGGATGTTTTGGCTCTGAGTGAAACGAAGCTCAAGGGTAAAGGGGAAGAGTGGTTTGGGAATGTCTGGGGAGTAAAGTCAGGGGTTAGTGAGAGGACAAGAGCAAGGGAAGGAGTAGCAATACTCCTGAAACAGGAGTTGTGGGAGTATGTGATAGAATGTAAGAAAGTAAATTCTCAATTAATATGGGTAAAACTGAAAGTTGATGGAGAGAGGTGGGTGATTATTGGTGCATATGCACCTGGGCATGAGAAGAAAGATCAAGAGAGGCAAGTGTTTTGGGAGCAGCTGAATGAGTGTGTTAGTGGTTTTGATGCACGAGACCGGGTTATAGTGATGGGTGATTTGAATGCAAAGGTGAGTAATGTGGCAGTTGAGGGAATAATTGGTATACATGGGGTGTTCAGTGTTGTAAATGGAAATGGTGAAGAGCTTGTAGATTTATGTGCTGAAAAAGGACTGATGATTGGGAATACCTGGTTTAAAAAGCGAGATATACATAAGTATACTTATGTAAGTAGGAGAGATGGCCAGAGAGCGTTATTGGATTACGTGTTAATTGACAGGCGTGCGAAAGAGAGACTTTTGGATGTTAATGTGCTGAGAGGTGCAACTGGAGGGATGTCTGATCATTATCTTGTGGAGGCTAAGGTGAAGATCTGTATGGGTTTTCAGAAAAGAAGAGTGAATGTTGGGGTGAAGAGGGTGGTGAGAGTAAGTGAGCTTGAGAAGGAGACCTGTGTGAGGAAGTACCAGGAGAGACTGAGTACAGAATGGAAAAAGGTGAGAACAATGGAAGCAAGGGGAGTGGGGGAGGAATGGGATGTATTTAGGGAATCAGTGATGGATTGCGCAAAAGATGCTTGTGGCATGAGAAGAGTGGGAGGTGGGTTGATTAGAAAGGGTAGTGAGTGGTGGGATGAAGAAGTAAGAGTATTAGTGAAAGAGAAGAGAGAGGCATTTGGACGATTTTTGCAGGGAAAAAATGCAAGTGAGTGGGAGATGTATAAAAGAAAGAGACAGGAGGTCAAGAGAAAGGTGCAAGAGGTGAAAAAAAGGGCAAATGAGAGTTGGGGTGAGAGAGTATCATTAAATTTTAGGGAGAATAAAAAGATGTTCTGGAAGGAGGTAAATAAAGTGCGTAAGACAAGGGAGCAAATGGGAACTTCAGTGAAGGGCGCAAATGGGGAGGTGATAACAAGTAGTGGTGATGTGAGAAGGAGATGGAGTGAGTATTTTGAAGGTTTGTTGAATGTGTTTGATGATAGAGTGGCAGATATAGGGTGTTTTGGTCGAGGTGGTGTGCAAAGTGAGAGGGTTAGGGAAAATGATTTGGTAAACAGAGAAGAGGTAGTGAAAGCTTTGCGGAAGATGAAAGCCGGCAAGGCAGCAAGTTTGGATGGTATTGCAGTGGAATTTATTAAAAAAGGGGGTGACTGTATTGTTGACTGGTTGGTAAGGTTATTTAATGTATGTATGACTCATGGTGAGGTGCCTGAGGATTGGCGGAATGCATGCATAGTGCCATTGTACAAAGGCAAAGGGGATAAGAGTGAGTGCTCAAATTACAGAGGTATAAGTTTGTTGAGTATTCCTGGTAAATTATGTGGGAGGGTATTGATTGAGAGGGTGAAGGCATGTACAGAGCATCAGATTGGGGAAGAGCAGTGTGGTTTCAGAAGTGGTAGAGGATGTGTGGATCAGGTGTTTGCTTTGAAGAATGTATGTGAGAAATACTTAGAAAAGCAATTGGATTTGTATGTAGCATTTATGGATCTGGAGAAGGCATATGATAGAGTTGATAGAGATGCTCTGTGGAAGGTATTAAGAATATATGGTGTGGGAGGAAAGTTGTTAGAAGCAGTGAAAAGTTTTTATCGAGGATGTAAGGCATGTGTACGTGTAGGAAGAGAGGAAAGTGATTGGTTCTCAGTGAATGTAGGTTTGCGGCAGGGGTGTGTGATGTCTCCATGGTTGTTTAATTTGTTTATGGATGGGGTTGTTAGGGAGGTAAATGCAAGAGTTTTGGAAAGAGGGGCAAGTATGAAGTTTGTTGGGGATGAGAGAGCTTGGGAAGTGAGTCAGTTGTTGTTCGCTGATGATACAGCGCTGGTGGCTGATTCATGTGAGAAACTGCAGAAGCTGGTGACTGAGTTTGGTAAAGTGTGTGGAAGAAGAAAGTTAAGAGTAAATGTGAATAAGAGCAAGGTTATTAGGTACAGTAGGGTTGAGGGTCAAGTCAATTGGGAGGTGAGTTTGAATGGAGAAAAACTGGAGGAAGTGAAGTGTTTTAGATATCTGGGAGTGGATCTGGCAGCGGATGGAACCATGGAAGCGGAAGTGGATCATAGGGTGGGGGAGGGGGCGAAAATTCTGGGAGCCTTGAAGAATGTGTGGAAGTCGAGAACATTATCTCGGAAAGCAAAAATGGGTATGTTTGAAGGAATAGTGGTTCCAACAATGTTGTATGGTTGCGAGGCGTGGGCTATGGATAGAGTGGTGCGCAGGAGGATGGATGTGCTGGAAATGAGATGTTTGAGGACAATGTGTGGTGTGAGGTGGTTTGATCGAGTAAGTAACGTAAGGGTAAGAGAGATGTGTGGAAATAAAAAGAGCGTGGTTGAGAGAGCAGAAGAGGGTGTTTTGAAATGGTTTGGGCACATGGAGAGAATGAGTGAGGAAAGATTGACCAAGAGGATATATGTGTCGGAGGTGGAGGGAATGAGGAGAAGAGGGAGACCAAATTGGAGGTGGAAAGATGGAGTGAAAAAGATTTTGTGTGATCAGGGCCTGAACATGCAGGAGGGTGAAAGGAGGGCAAGGAATAGAGTGAATTGGAACGATGTGGTATACCGGGGTTGACGTGCTGTCAGTGGATTGAATCAAGGCATGTGAAGCGTCTGGGGTAAACCATGGAAAGCTGTGTAGGTATGTATATTTGCGTGTGTGGACGTATGTATATACATGTGTATGGGGGGGGCCATTTCTTTCGTCTGTTTCCTTGCGCTACCTCGCAAACGCGGGAGACAGCGACAAAGTATAATAATATAAATAATATTAGGCTGGTAGTACAAGAACATCAGAAATAAATCACCTGAGCTGGAGTTTGTGTGTGGCTTCCCTTTCTCTTGGATTCTCCCATTAAATTCCATAAGATATTACAACCACCATACCTCACTACCATGCTTCATCTCTGCACCCCTTTTTCCCTAATTTTGCTTTCATCTTTCTTATCACTCCATTCATACATATATTAAAAAGCCACAGTGACATCACACAGCCTTGCCTCACACCTACATGTATCCCAAAACTTTCGCTCGGCTCTTCATCCACACTTACACACACTATTGCTCCTCATGTCTTTCCCAACAGCTATGACGAGTCACATTTCAGAAGACAGATCTTTCACTTTCTCAAAAATTCACAAATACTTATTCTAGTCTTTTCTTTTTTCTGTTTCATAATTCTATCTATACTTCAATTAAAGTCCAGCCTTGATGTGGATTTTTGTACGTAACTGGAGCCTTCAACATAAAAGAAAAAGGAAAAAAAAAGGGCTTTTACACCATCCAACAGTTTTCCCCCTATATCATGTATCCTTAACACATCCTACAAAGCATTCCACTCAGCTCTGTCATAAAACTTCTCCAGATCCATAAAAGCTCCAAGGAAAGTCAGAAATAAATTTTCGTAAGTTATTCCAGTCAGTTTTGTTGAGGTGCCAGTATTTACTTTTAAAAGGTGTTGCTGTAGGGTGGGTGCTATTAAAATAGATACATTTATGAAAGTGTGATCAGATGAAGCAATGGGAGGTGAGATTAAGTTGTTACAGCATGAAAGGATTAGAGGTGAGAAACAGGTACAGAATAATAGTAGAGTGGTCACAGAATGTGAGGAGTATGAGTGGGGTAGGAGATAACTTGCTGTAGATCATTGACAATGGAGACTGAGATGGCCTCAATCCCACCACCATCCTTATGGGAGGAATTCAACCATTCCCTATGGTGACCATTGAAATCCCCTAGGTCTTGGTGTGCAGGTGAGAGGATGTCACGAAATGGCAGTTTAGGTTGTCAAAGAAAGATAATACAATTTGTAGAATTAGGAGAGGAGTAGGTGAAACAAAAGAAAAGTGTGGTGGATGGGATACAGACCTTGAGCTAGATAACATTAAGAGTTTAGGGGCTAAGGATCCTCCAAGCATACAGCAGGTGAGTTGGAATAAGCATAGACACCACATTTGAACCAGAAACATGAGTTGGTAAGGTTATTTGATATATGTATGACTCATGGTGAGGTACCTGAGGATTGGCGGAATGCTTGCATAGTGCCATTGTGCAAAGGCAGAGGGGATAAAGGTGAGTGCTCAAATTACAGAGGTATAAGTTTGTTGAGTATCCCTGGGAAATTATATGGAAGGATATTGATTGAGAGGGTGAAGGTATGTACAGAGCATCAGATTGGGGGAAGAGCAGAGTGGTTTCAGAAGTGGTAGAGGATGTGTGGATCAGGTGTTTGCTTTGAAGAATGTATGAGAGAAATCCTTAGAAAAGCAAATAGATTTGTATGTAGCATTTATGGATCGGGAGAAGGCATATGATAGAGTTGATAGAGATGCTCTGTGGAAGGTATTAAGAATATATGGTTGGGAGGCAAGTTGTTAGAGGCAGTGAAAAGTTTTTACGAAGGATGTAAGGCATGTATACGAGGAGGAAGAGAGGAAAGTGATTGGTTCTCAGTGAATGTCGTTTTGTGGCAGGGGTGTGTGATGTCTCCATGGTTGTTTAATTTGTTTATGGATGGGGTTGTTAGGGAGGTGAATGCAAGAGTTTTGGAGAGAGGGGCAGGTATGCAGTTTGTTGGGGATGAGAGAGCTTGGGAAGTGAGTCAGTTGTTATTCACTGATGATACAGTGCTGGTGGCTGATTCGGGTGAGAAACTGCAGAAAGTGTGTGACAGAAGAAAGCTGAGAGTAAATGTGAATAAGAGCAAGGTTATTAGGTACAGTAGGGTTGAGGGACAAGTCAATTGGGAGGTAAATTTGAATGGAGAAAAATTGGAGGAAGTGAAGTGTTTTAGATATCTGGGAGTGGATTTGGCAGCAGATGGAACCATGGAAGCGGAAGTGAGTCATGGGGGCAAAACTTCTGGGAGCATTGAAAAATGTGTGGAAGTCGAGAACATTATCTCAGAAAGCAAAAATGGGTATGTTTGAAGGAATAGTGGTTCCAACAATGTTATATGGTCGCGAGGTGTGGGCTATAGATAGAGTTGTGCAGAGGAGGGTGGATGTGCTGGAAATGAGATGTTTGAGGACAATGTGTGGTGTGAGGTGGTTTGATCGAATAAGTAACAAAAGGGTAAGAGAGATGTGTGGTAATAAAAAGAGTGTGGTTGAGAGAGCAGAAGAGGGTGTTTTGAAATGGTTTGGTCACATGGAGAAAATGAGTGAGGAAAGATTGACAAAGAGGATATATGTCATAGGTGGAGGGAACAAGGAGAAGTAGGAGACCAAATTGCAGGTGGAAAGATGGAGTGAAAGAGATTTTGAGTGATCAGGGCCTGAACATGCAGGAGGGTGAAAGGCATGCAAGGAATAGAGTGAATTGGAACGATGTGGTATACCGGGGTTGATGCGCTGTCAATGGATTGAACCAGGGCATGTGAAGTGTCTGGGGTAAACCATGAAAAGTTTTGTGGGGCCTGGATGTGGAAAGGGAGCTGTGGTTTCGATGCATTATACATGACAGCTAGAGACTGAGTGTGAATGAATGTGCCTTTGTTTTCTTTTCCTAGCACTACCTCGTGCACATGCGGGGGGAGGAGGTTGTCATTTCATGTGTGGCAGGGTAGCGATAGGAATGAATAAGGGCAGATAGTATGAATTATGTACGTGTATATATTCCTATGAGTCCACGGGGAAAATGAAACATGGTAAGTTCCCAAGTGCACTTTCATGTAATAATCACATCATCATTGAAAACACAAGAGAGAAATATAGCAGTCAGTTGATATACATCGAAGAGATGAAGCGAGAACGTCCTAGCTTTGTCTCTTCGATGGCGCACAGTGCTATTGGCTGATTTGAATGAGAAACTGCAGAAGTTGGCATCTGAGTTTTGGAGATTGTGTGAAAGGAGAAAATTGAGTAAAAGGAAGGTTATTAGGTTTAGCAGTGCAAAGAGAAGGTTAATTGGGGTGTGATTTTTAATAGAGAAAACATAGAGAAGTGGTATTAGATACCTGGTAGTGGACATAGTAGCAAATGGAACTATGGAAATGGGAAGTGAGTCATAGGGTGGGTAAGGGGGTGAAGGTTCTAGGAGCATTTGAGGAAACAGAGGTCACGACATGGGAGGGTGAACGTGGGTAGTCCCACTGAGATGATAATTATTTGTGTGTTAAGGGAGAAAGTTTTACACTCATGTTGTCCTATCTCATAACCTTGTATATACATACTATGTCTTTACTCCAGTGCACATACACTGGAAGTAAGTCATAGGGTGGGTGAGGGGGTGAAGGTTCTGGGAGCATTGAGGAAACAGAGGTCACGACATGGGAGGGTAAACATGGGTAGTTCCACTGATATGATTATTATTTGTGTGTTAAGGGAGAAAGTTTTACACTCATGTTATCCTGTCTCATAACCTTGTCTATACATACTATGTCTGTACTGCAAGCATTTTTCCTTGTATGTTGTTTCCTGTTCTACCTTCCTCCTCCTTTGAGAAATCTCTTTCATAGGCAACAGTGACCAACTTGGGTTTACATCCATGTTCTGAGAAATATGAAGTAGGTTGATATCAACAGCCTTAGGGATGATAAATGCTCTTGCTGAGTGGAAGTTGCTTATTGATGGTCAGGTGGACCTGGTCCAAGCCAGAAGACTGCTAGCACTGAATAGATGGTGAATGAGGGATGAAGGACATTTATGTCACCTGAAGGAATAGGGTTAAAAGGATTTCTTTTCAGGTTATGGGACACTGCCTGAGAGAGAGAAACAATTTTTCATATGTCAAAACTTACATTTCTGTTTGAAAGTTATGTTGAATTTGAAGGATTTGAATATTGGAAATCTTTTAAAAAATGTAGCATGAATTATTTTAATAGGTTGAAAATTAGGTGACGTAACTTTCTCCCCTATCCCTGGGGATAGGGGAGAAAGAATACTTCCCAAGCATTCCTCATGTTTCGTAGAAGGTGACTAAAGGGGACGGGAGCGGAGGGCCAGAAACCCTCCCCTCCTTGTATTTTAACTTTCTAAAAGGGGAAACAGAAGAAAGAGTCACGCGAGGAGTGCTCATCCTCCTTGAAGGCTCAGATTGGAGTGTCTAAATGTGTGTGGATGTAACCAAGATGAGAAAAAAGGAGAGATAGGTAGTATGTTTGAGGAAAGGAACCTGGATGTTTTGGCTCTGAGTGAAACGAAGCTCAAGGGTAAAGGGGAAGAGTGGTTTGGGAATGTCTTGGGAGTAAGAGCAAGGGAAGGAGTAGCACTACTCCTGAATCAGGAGTTGTGGGAGTATTTGATAGAGTGTAAGAAAGTAAATTCTAGATTGATATGGGTAAAACTGAAAGTTGGTGGAGAGAGATGGGTGATTATTGGTGCATATGCACCTGGGCATGAGAAGAAAGATCATGAGAGGCAAGTGTTTTGGGAGCAGCTGAATGAGTGTGTTAGTGGTTTTGATGCACAAGACCGGGTTATAGTGATGGGTGATTTGAATGCAAAGGTGAGTAATGTGGCAGTTGAGAGAATAATTGGTATACATGGAGTGTTCAGTGTTGTAAGTGGAAATGGTGAAGAGCTTGTAGATTTATGTGCTGAAAAAGGACTGGTGATTGGGAATATCTGGTTTAAAAAGCGAGATATACATAAGTATACGTAAGTAAGTAGGAGAGATGGCCAGAGAGCGTTATTGGATTACGTGTTAATTGATAGACGCACGAAAGAGAGACTTTTGGATGTTAATGTGCTGAGAGGTGCAACTGGAGGGATGTCTGATCATTATCTTGTGGAGGCGAAGGTGAAGATTTGTGGGGGTTTTCAGAAGAGAGAATGTTGGGGTGAAGAGAGTGGTGAGAGTAAGTGGGCTTGGGAAGGAGACTTGTGTGAGGAAGTACCAGGAGAGACTGAGTACAGAATGGAAAAAGGTGAGAACAAAGGAGGTAAGGGGAGTGGGGGAGGGATGGGATGTATTTAGGGAAGCAGTGGTGGCTTGCGTAAAAGATGCTTGCGGCATGAGAAGCGTGGGAGGTGGGTTGAGTAGAATAGGTAGTGAGTGGTGGGATGAAGAAGTAAGATTATTAGTGAAGGAGAAGAGAGAGGTATTTGGACGATTTTTGCAGGGAAAAAATGGAAATGAGTGGGAGAGGTATAAAAGAAAGAGGCAGGAGGTCAAGAGAAAGGTGCAAGAGGTGAAAAAGAGGGCAAATGAGAGTTGGGGTGAGAGAGTATCATTAAATTTTAGGGAGAATAAAAAGATGTTCTGGAAGGAGGTAAATAAAGTGCGTAAGACAAGGGAGCAAATGGGAACTTCAGTGAAGGGGGCTAATGGGGAGGTGATAACAAGTAGTGGTGATGTGAGAAGGAGATGGAGTGAGTATTTTGAAGGTTTGTTAAATGTGTTTGATGATAGAGTGGCAGATATAGGGTGTTTTGGTCAAGGTGGTGTGCAAAGTGAGAGGGTTAGGGAAAATGATTTGGTAAATAGAGAAGAGGTAGTAAAAGCTTTGCGAAAGATGAAAGCCGGCAAGGCAGCAGGTTTGGATGGTACTGCAGTGGAATTTATTAGAATAGGGGGTGACTGTATTGTTGACTGGTTGGTTAGGTTATTTAATGTATGTATGACTCATGGTGAGGTGCCTGAGGATTGGCGGAATGCTTGCATAGTGCCATTGTACAAAGGCAAAGGGGAAAAGAGAGAGTACTCATATTGCAGAGGTATAAGTTTGTTGAGTACTCCTGGGAAATTATATGGGAGGGTATTGATTGAGAGGGTGAAGGCATGTACAGAGCATCAGATTGGGGAAGAGCAGTGTGGTTTCAGAAGTGGTAGAGGATGTGTGGATCAGGTGTCTGCTTTGAAGAATGTATGTGGGAAATACTTAGAAAAACAAATGGATTTGTATGTAGCATTTATGGATCTGGAGAAGGCATATGATAGAGTTGATAGAGATGCTCTGTGGAAGGTTTTAAGAATATATGGTGTGGGAGGCAAGTTGTTAGAAGCAGTGAAAAGTTTTTATCGATGATGTAAGGCATGTGTATGTGTACGAAGAGAGGAAAGTGATTGGTTCTCAGTGAATGTGGGTTTGCGGCAGGGGTGTGTGATGTCTCCATGGTTGTTTAATTTGTTTATGGATGGGGTTGTTAGGGAGGTGAATGCAAGAGTTTTGGAAAGAGGGACAAGTATGCAGTCTGTTGTGGATGAGAGAGCTTGGGAAGTGAGTCAGTTGTTGTTCGAGGAGAAGTGGGAGACCAAATTGGAGGTGGAAAGATGGAGTGAAAAAGATTTTGAGTGATCGGGGCCTGAACATGCAGGAGGGTGAAAGGAATAGAGTGAATTGGAACGATGTGGTGCACTGGGGTCGACGTGCTGTCAATGGATTGAACCAGGGCATGTGAAGCGTCTGGGGTAAACCATGGAAAGTTGTGTTGAGCCTGGATGTGGAAAGGGAGCTGTGGTTTCGGTGCATTATTACATGACAGCTAGAGACTGAGTGTGGACGAATGGGGCCTTTGGTGTCTTTTCCTAGCGCTACCTCGCATACATGAGGGGGAGGGGGTTGTTATTCCATGTGTGGCGAGGTGGCGATGGGAACAAATAAAGGCAGACAGTATGAATTATGTACATGTGTGTATATGTATATGTCTGTGTGTGTATATATATGTGTACATTGAGATGTATAGGTATGTATATTTGCGTGTGTGGACGTGTATGTATGTACATGTGTATGTGTGCGGGTTGGGCCATTCTTTTGTCTGTTTCCTTGCGCTACCTCGCTAACGCAGGAGACAGCGACAAAGCAAAATAAATGAATAAAATAAAAACTTATAAGGGAAACCAAAGGAAGGAGTGAGAATGGTAAGGACACATATTTGATCATAATATGATTTGGTCTCTTGTACATCAAAATAACATACTTTTAGCTTTAACCTTCAAATTGCTGTGCACATCAATACACATGAGCATAGGTGACTCCTTTATACACCAATTCACGTGAGTGGAGGCAACTGCAGTGCATGTTAACACACCCTGATTTTTTTTCTTTATATTTTTTAATTATCCAACTGTGGGGAGCACTTGAAGGGGGAGTAAGGTAATGCTTTTGGCCATGGCTGGAGAAATATCACTTATCTCAGTTATCCCACAGATCCTCAGAGAGAGTGCATATATGCCAGCTTAACATGATGTCAGATTAACATGGCCACTGTGATGATTTTTAGAAAAAAACAATTTCTCTTTTACTAGTTTTTATCTTTTTGAAAAAAAATAAAAGAATTTTATTCATGTATTAGCGAAAATATAATACTGCTTGAGTAGATGATAGGTAATTATATAAATGATGTGAGTGGTATACAAAATGCATATACCTGTATGTGTAAAGAATATGTAAATATTATGTATTTAGTATGCAAAACTTTCTGGAAAACCAATGAGTGTGTAATATTATCAGATGTTTTTTTTAATTATGCATGGAAAAGAAAAAATTATATATACATAGATATGGAGCATCCATGCCATCAACCCAAGTGGGAAAGTGTACTACTTTTCTATGGCATTTCTTTGATAATGTATAATAGGAACATAATCCTCAAGGAAAAAATTAGTTTTTCTATTTTCATATTCATTTGCCATTTCCCATGTTTATGAGGTAGTGTCAAGAACAAATGACTGAACCTTACAGGGAAAAATCTCCATTTGGCCCCCTTCTCTGTTCCTTCTATTGATAAAGAAAACAGGAGGGGAAGTTTCCAGCCTCCCACTCCCACCCCTCTTAGTCATCTTCTACAAGAGGCAAGGAATACATGGGTATTATTCTTTCTACCCTATCCCTAGGGATAAAGAAAATATTTTGAGATATTTTTTATGCACTGAATTGCATTGGTAACTTGTGAATAAAAGTTTGTTTTACTTGGAAACTACCAAGTCAAAATCATTGATTGCCTTTTTCTCTTAGTCTTTATTTGTTAAGAAAACTTAGCATTTTGGTGAGAGTAATGTATTTTGCAGGAGGGTCAATGGCCAAATTTCTTTGTAATGGACTACCTTCTATCAAGACGGCATGGGAAAAATGGTCCTTATTCTTCTGTGATGAGCGACTTGTGTCCTTTGCTGATGAAGATTCGACATACAAGATTTACTTGGAGGGACTGATTGGCAGAACACCTTTGAAAGAGGAACAATTTGTAGTTATCAACCCAGACTTAGAAGGTAGCTGAGAAAAGGCAATTATAAATTTATTTTTGAGCCAGTCCTTCACCTGCCCTTGTATGATTTGGTTCCTCAGCCAAGCCATCTGATTTAGTCAGCAAGGTAGATGAACCTACAGCAAATAATGCACCGGTCATGTTACATACACACACACACACACACACACAAAAAAAAAAAAATTCAGTGTGTCCAGAAAAGCTGCATGATTTTTCTTTTTTTTATGTTGGAGGCTTTAGTCACAGAAGAGTCGATATCAAAGTCGGGCTTTGATTTAAATTTAGAGAGGTTAAGAAAGGGAAGAAGAGGATATAAGGGAAAGTATTTACAAATTTTTTGGGGAAGAGAAAAACCTATCTTTGAAATGTGCTGTTTCATAGTTATTGGAAAATACAGAAGATGGAGAGTTCCAAAGCTTCAAGGGATAGGGAAAGAAACAGTTATCAGTATGGCCACACACTTATTATGTGATGCAACAGCTTGCCAAGTATAGTGTGGTCTAGCTAGTGGCGGGGGCACACAAGCAACCAGCTCTCTAGAGCAATAAGCAAAGAAATACTAATAGAAAAGGGGAAGTAATCAACATTATTGCATAGGACAAGCAGGTCAAGTTTAAAAATTAGCCTGGGAGAGTTTATAAGTTCGATTGCTTTTGTCTCAACTCCATCAAGTAAGGATGCAGAGTTAGAGCCACCCCAGATATGGGATTTTTTTAGTTTTGTAAATTTTAGAAATGAATGACTTGGATAGTTTACGACAAGAAGCAGAAAGACTAAAGAACACAATACAAGATGCATGCAAAAATGATCTTGACACAACACTGGCCCAGGCTACAGCCGGCATGGACCCTATTGGCCGAATTCAACTGTGAACCCAGAGAATGCTTAGGGGACACTTAGCCAGGAAACAGCCAAAGAAAGACCCATCCACTCATATACACACATATATACATACACGTACAGTTGCCCAAGTAGTGATGTCATGTTCTGCAAAATGTTTTGGACACAAAATGTGGTATGTGGCAACTACCTCCATCTCTTGCATCCCCAGGTCTTCTTCAGTGTTGCTTAGCTTCTCTTAAAAAAAAGAGCAATTCATAAGCCCATATTTTAAGTTTTACTTTATTTATTTTATTATACTTTGTCGATTTAGCGAGGTAGCGCAGGGAAACAGACAAAAGAATGGCCCAACCCCCCCACATACACATTATATATATATACACATCCACACACGCATATATACATACCCATACATTTCAACATATACATACATATACATACACAGACATATACATATATATACATATGTACATAATTCATACTGTCTGCCCTTATTCATTCCTGTTGCCACCCCGCCACACTTTCTTTCTATTACCACACATCTCTTACCCTTTCATTACTTACTCGATCAAACCACCTCACACCACATATTGTCCTCAAACATCTCATTTCCAACACATCCACCCTCCTCCCCACAACTCTTATCTATAGCCCATGCCTCGCAACCATATAACATTGTTGAAACCACTGTTCCTTCAAACATACCCATTTTTTCTTTCCAAGATAATGATCTCGCCTTCCCCACATTTTTCAACACTCCCAGAACTTTCACCCCTTCCCCCACCCTGTGACTAACTTCTGCTTCCATGGTTCCATCCGCTGCCTAATCCACTCCCAGATATCTAAAACACTTCACTTCCTCCAGTTTTTCTCCATTCATACTTACCTCCCAATTGACTTGTCCCTCAACCCTACAGTACCTTATAACCTTGCTCTTATTCACGTTTGCTCTCGGCTTTCTTCTTTCACACACTTTACCAAACTCAGTCACCAGCTTTTGCAGTTTCTCACCCGAATCAGCCACCAGTGCTGTATCATCAGCGAACAACAACTGACTCACTTCCCAAGCCATCTCATCCTCAACACACTGCATACTTGCCCCTCCAAAACTCTTGCATTCACCCCTTAACAACCCCATCCATAAACAAATTAAACAACCATGGGGACATCACGGACCAGCTGCCGCAAACTGATACATCCTCGATAAAAACTTTTCACTGCTTCTAGCAACTTGCCTCTCACACCATATATTCTTAATACCTTCCACAGAGCATCTCTATCAACTCTGTCACATGCCTTCTCCAGATCCATAAATGCTACATACAAATCCATTTGCTTTTCTAAGTATTTCTCATACATTTTTCAAAGCAAACACCTGATCCACACATCCTCTACCACTTCTGAAACCACACTACTCTTCCCCAATCTGATGCTCTGTACACGCTTTCACCCTCTCAATCAATACCCTCCCATACAATTACCTAGGAATACTCAACAAACTTATACCTCTGTAATTTGAGCACTCACCTTTATCCCCTTTACCTTTGTACAGTGGCACTATGCATGCATTCCCCCAATCCTCAGGCACCTTACCATGAGTCATACATACACTAAATATCCTTACCAACCAGTCAACAACACAGTCACCACCTTTTTTAATAAATTCCACTGCAGTACCATCCAAACCCGCTGCCTTGCCGGCTTTCATCTTCCGCAAAGCTTTTACTGCCTCTTGTTTGTTTACCAAATCATTCTCCCTAACCCTCTCACTTCGTACACCACCTCGACCAAAACACCCTATATCTGCCACTCTATCATCTCACACCTTCAACAAACCTTCAAAATACTCATTCCATCTCCTTCTCACATCACCACTAGTTATTACCTCCCCATTAGCCCCCTTCACCGATGTTCCCAACTGACTCGCTTCCCAAGCCCTCTCATCCACAACAGACTGCATACTTGCCCCTCTCTCCAGAGCTCTTGCAGTCACCTCCCTAAAACGCCATCCATAAACAAATTAAACAACCATGGAGACATCACGCACCCCCGCCACAAACTGACATTTACTGGGAACCAGTCACTTTCCTCTCTTCCTACTTGTACACATGCCTTACATACTAAATGAAAAAATTGTACTGCTTCCAGCAACTTGCCTCTCCCACCTTATACCCTTAATGCCTTCCACAGAGCATCTCTATCCACTCCTATCATATGCCTTCTCCAGATCCATAAATGCTACATACAAATCCATTTGCTTTTCTAAGGATTTCTCACATACATTCTTCAAAGAAAACACCTGATCCACACATCCTCTGCCACTTCTGAAACCACACTGCTCTTCCCAAATCTGATGCTCTGTACATGCCTTCACCCTCTCAATAAATACCTTCCCATATAATTTCGTAAGAATACTCAACAAAATTATACCTCTGTAATTTGAACACTCACCCTTATCCCTTTGCCTTTGTACAATGGCACTATGCATGTGTTCTGCCAATCCTCAGGCACTTCACCATAAACCATACATACATTGAATATCCTCACCAATCAGTCAACAACACAGTCACCACCCCTTTTTTAATGAATTCCACTGCAGTACCATCCAAACCCGCCTCCTTTCCGGCTTTCATCTTCCACAAAGCTTTCACTACCTCTTCTCTGTTTACCAAACCATTCTCCCTGCCCCTTTCACTTCGCACACCACCTCAACCAAAACACCCTATATCTGCCACTCTATCACATTCACCACATTCAACAAACCTTCAAAATACTCACTCCGTCTCCTTCTCACATCACCACTACTTGTTATTACCTCCCTATTAACCCCTTTCACCAATGTTCCCATTTGTACTTTTGTCTTATGCACTTTATTTACCTCCTTCCAAAACATCTTTTTATTCTCCCCAAAATTTAATGATACTCTCTCACCCCATCTCTCATTAGCCCTCTTTTTCACCGCTTGCACCTTTCTCTGGACCTTCTCCCTCTTTCTTTTATACATCTAGTCATATGCTTTTTTTCCATGCAAAACACGTCCAAATGCCTCTTTCACCTCTTTCACTAATAATCTTACTTCTTCATCCCACCACTCACTACCCTTTCTAATCTGCCCGACTCCCATGCTTCTTATGCAACAAGCATCTTTTGTGCATACCATCACTGCTTCCCTAAATACATCCCATTTCCTCCCCCACTCCCCTTACGTCCTTTGCTCTCACCTTCTTCCATTTTACACTCAGTATCTCTTGGTACTTCTTCACACAAGTCTCCTTAGCAAGCTCACTTACTCTCACCACTCTCTTCTCCCCAACATTTCCTCTCCTTTTCTGAAAACCTCTACAAATCTTCACCTTCGCCTCTACGAGATAATGATCAGACATCCCTCCAGTTGCACCTCTCAGCACATTAACATCCAAAAGTCTCTCTTTCACTTACTTATCAATTAACATGTGATCCAGTAACGCTTTCTGGCCATCTCTCCTACTTACATATACTTATGTATATCTCTCTTTTTAAACCAGGTATTCCCAATCACCAGTCCTTTTTCAGCACACAAATCTACAAGCTCCTCACCATTTCCATTTACTACACTAAACATCCCATGTTCACCAATTATTCCCTCAACTGCCACATTACTCACCTTTGCATTCAAATCACCCATCACTGTAACCCGGTCTCATGCATCAAAACTGCTAACACACTCACCCAGCTGCTCCCAAAACACTTGCCTCTCATGATCTTTCTTCTCATGCCCAGGTGCATAGGCATCAATAATCACTCATCTCTCACCATCCACTTTCAGTTTTACCCTTATCAATCTAGAGTTTACTTTCTTATACTCTATCACATACTCCCACAACTCCTGTTTCAGTAGTGCTACTCCTTCCTTTGCTCTTGACCTCTCACCAACCCCTGACTTTACTCCCAAAACATTCCCAAACCACTCTTCCCCTTTACCCTTGAGCTTCGTTTCACGCAGAGCCAAAACATCCAGGTTCCTTTCTGCAAACATACTACCTATCTCTCCTTTTTTCTCATCTTGGTTACATCCACACACATTTAAACACCCCAATCTGAGCCTTCGAGAAGGGTGAGCACACCTCACGTGACTCCTTCTGTTTCCCCTTTTAGAAAGTTAAAATACAAGGAGGGGAGGGTTTCTATCCCCCCACTCCTGTCCCCTTTAGTCACCTTCTACAACACACGGGCAATGCGTGGGAAGTATTCTTTCTCCCTTATCCGGCAGGGGTGCATGAGTTCTCCATGGTTGTTTAATTTGTTTATGGATGGGTTGTTAGGAAGGTGAATGGAAGAGTTTTGGAGAGAGGGGCAAGTATGCAGTCTGTTGTGGATGAGAGGGTTTGGGAAGTGAGTCAGTTGTTATTTGCTGATGATACAGTGCTGGTGGCTGATTCGGGTGAGAAACTGCAGAAGCTGGTGACTGAGTTTGGTAAAGTGTGTGAAAAAGAAAACAGATGGTAAATGTGAATAAGAGCAAGGCTATTAGGTATAGTAGGGTTGAGGAGTGGATTTGGCAGCAGATGGAACCATGGAAGTGGAAGTGAGTCACAGGATGGGGGAGGGGGCGAAAGTTCTGGGAGCGTTGCAAAATGTGTGGAAGGCGAAAATATTATCTCAGAAAGCAAAAATGGGTATGTTTGAAGGAATAATGGTTCCAACAATGTTATATGGTTGCGAGGCATGGGCTATAGTAAGACTTGTGCAGAGGAGGGTGGATGCGTTGGAAATGAGATGTTTGAGGACAATATGTGGTGTGAGGTGGTTTGATCGAGTAAGTAATGAAAGGTTAAGAGAGATGTGCAGTAAAAAAGAGTGTGGTTGAGAGAGCAGAAGAGGGAGTTTTGAAATGGTTTGGTCACATGGAGAGAATGAGTGAGGAAAGATTGACAAAGAGGACGTATGTGTCAGAGGTGGAGGGAACGAGGAGAAATGGGAGACCAAATTGGAGGTGGAAAGATGGAGTGAAAAAGATTTTGAGTGATTGGGGCCTGAACATGCAGGAGGGTGAAAGGCGTGCAAGGAATAGAGTGAATTGGAACGATGTGGTATACTGGGGTCAACGTGCTGTCAATGGATTGAACCAGGGCATGTGAAGTGTCTGGGGTAAACCATGGAAAGTTGTGTGGGGCCTGGATGTGGAAAGGGAGCTGTGGTTTCGGTGCATTATACATGACAGCTAGAGACTTGAGTGTGAACGAACGTGGCCTTTGTTGTCTTTTCCTAGCGCTACCTCGCACACATGCGGGGTTGAGGGTGTTGTTATTTCATGTGTGGCGGGGTGGTGACGGGAATGAATAAGGGCAGACAGTATGAATTATGTACATGTGTATATACATATATGTCTGTGTGTGTGTATATATATTTATTTATTTATTTTGCTTTGTCGCTGTCTCCCGCGTTTGCAAGGTAGCGCAAGGAAACAGACGAAAGAAATGGCCCAACCCACCCCCATACACATGTATATACATACACATCCCCACACGCAAATATACATACCCATACATCTCAATGTACACATATATATACACACACAGACACATACATATATATACATGCACACAATTCACACTGTCTGCCTTTATTCATTCCCATCGCCACCTCGCCACACATGGAATAACATCCCCCTCACCCCTCATGTGTGCGAGGTAGCGCTAGGAAAAGACAACAAAGGCCCCATTCGTTCACACTCAGTCTCTAGCTGTCATGCAATAATGCCCGAAACCACAGCTCCCTTTCCACATCCAGGCCCCACAGAATTTTCCATGGTTTACCCCAGACGCTTCACATGCCCTGATTCAATCCATTAACAGCACGTCGACCCCGGTATACCACATCGATCCAATTCCCTCTATTCCTTGCCCGCCTTTCACCCTCCTGCATGTTCAGGTCCCGATCACTCAAAATCTTTTTCACTCCATCTTTCCACCTCCAATTTGGTCTCCCACTTCTCCTCGTTCCCTCCACCTCCGACACATATATCCTCTTGGTCAATCTTTCCTCACTCATTCTCTCCATGTGTCCAAACTATTTCAAAACACCCTCTTCTGCTCCTCAACCATGCTCTTTTTATTTCCACACATCTCTCTTACCCTTAAATTACTTACTCGATTAAACCACCTCACACCACAAATTGTCCTCAAACATCTCATTTCCAGCACATCCTCCCTCCTGCGCACAACTCTATCCATAGCCCAAGCCTCGCAACCATACAACATTGTTGGAACCACTATTCCTTCAAACATAGCCATTTTTGCTTTCGGAGATAATGTTCTCGACTTCCACACATTCTTCAAGGCTCCCAGGATTTTCGCCCCCTCCCCCACACTATATATATATATATATATATATATATATATATATATATATATCCCTGGGGATAGGGGATGAAGAATACTTCCCACGTATTCCCTGCGTGTCATAGAAGGCAACTAAAAGGGGAGGGAGCGGGAGGCTGGAAATTCTCCCCTCATTTTTTTTTCTTTTTTTTAATTTTCCAAAAGAAGAAACAGAGGGGGGCCAGGTGAGGATATTCCATAAAGGCCCAGTCCTCTGTTCTTAACGCTATATCGCTAATGCAGGAAATGGCGGATAGTTTAAAAGAAAAGAATTTTTTTTTTTTTTTTTTTTTTTTTTTTTTTTTTTTTTTTTTTTTTGCTTTGTCACTGTCTCCCGCGTTTACAAGGTAGCGCAAGGAAACAGACGAAAGAAATGGCCCAACCCACCCCCATACACGTGTATATACATACGTCCACACACGCAAATATACATACCTACACAGCTTTCCATGGTTTACCCCAGACGCTTCACATGCCTTGATTCAATCCACTGACAGCACGTCAACCTCGGTATACCACATCGCTCCAATTCACTCTATTCCTTGCCCTCCTTTCACCCTCCTGCATGTTCAGACCCCGATCACACAAAATCTTTTTCACTCCATCTTTCCACCTCCAATTTGGTCTCCCTCTTCTCCTCGTTCCCTCCACCTCCGACACATATATTCTCTTGGTCAATCTTTCCTCACTCATTCTCTCCATGTGCCCAAACCATTTCAAAACACCCTCTTGTGCTCTCTCAACCACGCTCTTTTTATTTCCACACATCACTCTTACCCTTACGTTACTTACTCGATCAAACCACCTCACACCACATATTGTCCTCAAACATCTCATTTCCAGCACATCCATCCTCCTGCGCACAACTCTATCCATAGCCCACGTCTCGCAACCATACAACATTGTTGGAACCACTATTCCTTCAAATTTACCCATTTTTGCTTTCCGAGATAATGTTCTCGACTTCCACACATTCTTCAAGGCTCCCAGAATTTTCGCCCCCTCCCCCACCCTATGATCCACTTCTGCTTCCATGGTTCCATCCGCTGCCAGATCCACTCCCAGATATCTAAAACACTTCACTTCCTCCAGTTTTTCTCCATTCAAACTCACCTCCCAATTGACTTAACCCTCAACCCTACTGTACCTAATAACCTTGCTCTTATTCACATTTACTCTTAACTTTCTTCTTTCACACACTTTACCAAACTCAGTCACCAGCTTCTGCAGTTTCTCACATGAATCAGCCACCAGCGCTGTATCATCAGCGAACAACAACTGACTCACTTCCCAAGCTCTCTCATCCCCAACAGACTTCATACTTGCCCCTCTTTCCAAAACTCTTGCATTCACCTCCCTAACAACCCCATCCATAAACAAATTAAACAACCATGGAGACATCACACACCCCTGCCGCAAACCTACATTGACTGAGAACCAATCACTTTCCTCTCTTCCTACACGTACACATGCCTTACATCCTCGATAAAAACTTTTCACTGCTTCTAGCAACTTGCCTCCCACACCATATATTCTTAATACCTTCCACAGAGCATCTCTATCAACTCTATCATATGCCTTCTCCAGATCCATAAATGCTACATACAAATCCATTTGCTTTTCTAAGTATTTCTCACATACATATATATATATATATGTATGTCTGTTGAGGATGAGAGACCTTGGGAAGTGAGTCAGTTGTTGTTCGCTGATGATACAGCGCTGGTGGCTGATTCATGTGAGAAACTGCAGAAGCTGGTGACTGAGTTTGGTAAAGTGTGTGAAAGAAGAAAGTTAAGAGTAAATGTGAATAAGAGCAAGGTTATTAGGTACAGTAGGGTTGAGGGTTAAGTCAATTGGGAGGTGAGTTTGAATGGAGAAAAACTGGAGGAAGTGAAGTGTTTTAGATATCTGGGAGTGGATCTGGCAGTGGATGGAAACATGGAAGCGGAAGTGGATCATAGGGTGGGGGAGGGGGCGAAAATTCTGGGAGCCTTGAAGAATGTGTGGAAGTCGAGAACATTATCTCGGAAAGCAAAAATGGGTATGTTTGAAGGAATAGTGGTTCCAACAATGTTGTAAGGTTGCGAGGTGTGGACTATGGATAGGAGTTGTGCGCAGGAGGATGGATGTGCTGGAAATGAGATGTTTGAGGACAATGTGTGGTGTGAGGTGGTTTGATCGAGTAAGTAACGTAAGGGTAAGAGAGATGTGTGGAAATAAAAAGAGCATGGTTGAGAGAGCAGAAGAGGGTGTTTTGAAATG
Organism: Panulirus ornatus; assembly: GCF_036320965.1. Lineage (NCBI taxonomy): Eukaryota > Metazoa > Arthropoda > Malacostraca > Decapoda > Palinuridae > Panulirus > Panulirus ornatus. The sequence continues at coordinate 9,649,970 of NC_092229.1, forward strand.
GTTTGGTCACATGGAGAGAATGAGTGAGGAAAGATTGACCAAGAGGATATATGTGTCGGAGGTGGAGGGAACGAGGAGAAGAGGGAGACCAAATTGGAGGTGGAAAGATGGAGTGAAAAAGATTTTGTGTGATCGGGGCCTGAACATGCAGGAGGGTGAAAGGAGGGCAAGGAATAGAGTGAACTGGAGCGATGTGGTATACCGGGGTTGACGTGCTGTCAGTGGATTGAATCAAGGCATGTGAAGCGTCTGGGGTAAACCATGGAAAGCTGTGCAGGTATGTATATTTGCGTGTGTGGACGTATGTATATACATGTGTATGGGGGTGGGTTGGGCCATTTCTTTCGTCTGTTTCCTTGCGCTACCTCGCAAACGCGGGAGACAGCAACAAAGCAAAAAAAAAAATATATATATATATATACGTTTAGGTGTATAGGTATGTATATGTACGTGTGGATGTTTATGTATATACGTGTGTATGTGGGTGGGTTGGGCCATTCTTTCGTCTGTTTCCTTGCGCTACCTGGCTAATGCGGGAGACAGCGACAAAGTATAATAAATAAATATATATAGCATCTTCATAGATGTATCATAAAGTATGTAGTATATGTATTTATTATAGAAATTATAAGAATAAAAGCAAAATAAAAATCAGTCCATCAGTATATAAGGTAGAAAAAGTATTATAAGCAAATTTAGTAACAACATCATTTGGTCTTCTCTATAATATTGATGGTGCAGTAACTTATCTGTGGACTTTACATGGCTGAATATACTTTAATGTTGGTTATCTCTTACTGTGAGTATGAAAATGTTCTTCATATAACTTTGAAAATGAAGTCATACAGAAGTGAACAGAAAACTGTTGAGAGTTTAGGTGGTTAATAGTGTGCTGGTTATCAGTCATTGTTTTGAATTGCTCGGGCCATATGAAAAAAGCTTCCTGATAATATTAGACTTTTGAACTTGTTACTCTCTTTTATCATGTTCTTTTTCACACAATCTAGTTAATGAACAGTTTTCCAAGCATAATCACTCATTTCTCTGTTAATGTACACATTTGTTTTGCCAATAAACTGACTGATGTTTGATTATAGAAAAGCCAAAGAAAGTTGAACTTGAATTTTTTTACAGTGGTGGCAGCAGCTGAAGACTATGAAAAGAAAGTACGAGCCAAATTTCCAAGTTCTGAGTGGCCAACATTTGACCTACTGCTATTGGGCATGGGGCCAGATGGACATACTGCATCACTCTTCCCAGGTAAGATAGAACCTTTATACACTAGTTCAAGTCTCTCATTGGAGCTCCTGTGTAAATCCATTTCTTTCTGTACAGGATGGTCACACCATACATTTCCCCATATCCACCATTAAGCTTTTCATACACTATTAACCTTTTTCAAAAACATCTTATTGTCCCTAAATTACTGATACTCACTCACCCCAACTCTCATTTGTCCTTTTTTTCTACCCCTGCCCTTTCTTCTTGACCTCCTGCCACTTTCTCTTTTACATCTACCAATCATTTGCTATCCTCTGTAAGTATTGCCCATAAACATCCCTCCTTCTCTGTAACATCTTCCAATTATATGCTCTCCTCTGTAAGTACTGCTCATACACCTCCCTTTTTTCGTTCTTAAACAACTTTACTTCATCATCCAACCACTCACTACCCTTTCTTACCTGCCAACCTTACTTCATCATCCAACCACTCACTACCCTTTCTTACCTGCCAACCTCCCACCTTATGCATGCCACACACTCCTCTTGCACTGCTTCCCTAAATACCTTCCATTCCTCACCCATTCTCCCTGCTTTATTTACTCTCACCTTCTGCCATTCCAGACTCAGTCTTTCCTGATATATCTTCACACAAGCCTCTTTTCCATGTTCACTTACTTTCACCACTCTCTTCTCACCCATATCATTTCCTCTTTTTCTGAAAACCTCTTATGAATATTCACCCACACCTCTGCAAGATAATTAGACATCCCACTAACTGTCCCCACAGCACATTCACATCTAAAGAGTCCCACTTTGCACGCCTTTCAAGTAGTTTGTAATCCAGTAATGCCTGCTGACCATCTTCCCTATTCACATGTGTATACTTATGTATGTCCCTTTTTTTAAACCGGGAATTTCCAGTCACCAGCCATATATCAGCACACAACTCTACATGTATTTTTTTTATACAGAGGATTGAGCCTTAGAGGGAATATCCTCACACTTGGCTCCCTTCTCTGTTCCTTCTTTTGGAAAATCAAAAATGGGAGGGGAGGATTTCCAGCCTCCTGCTCCCTCCCCTTGTAGCTGCCTTCTATAGCACACAGGGAATATGTGGGAAGTATTCTTTATCCCCTATCCCCAGGGATGAGGGCAAGCAAGTATTAATATGCAGAGGTGTATATATGTATATTTCTGTGTATGTATATGTTGATATGTATATGTCCTCTGTTCTTAACACTACCTCGCTATACCTGGCTAACTTGGGAAATGGCAAAAAGTAAATATATATATATATATATATATATATATATATATATATATATATATCTCGTTTTTTTTTTTTTTTTTTTTTTTTTTCCCCCCCCAAAAGAAGGAACAGAGAATTGGGCCAGGTGACGGTAGTCCCTCAAAGGCCCAGTCCTCTGTTCTTAACGCTACCTCGCTAATGCGGGAAATGGCGAATAGTTTGAAAGAAAGAAAAAATATATATATATATATATATATATATATATATATATATAGGGGAGAAAGAACACTTCCCACGTATTCCCTGCGTGTCGTAGAAGGCGACTAAAAGGGGAGGGAGCGGGGGGCTGGAAATCTTCCCCTCTCGTTTTTTTTTTAATTTTCCAAAACAAGGAACAGAGAAGGGGGCCAGGTGAGGATATTCCCTCCAAGGCCCAGTCCTCTGTTCTTAACGCTACCTCGCTAAAGCGGGAAATGGCGAATAGTTTGAAAGAAAGAAAAAGAAAATATATATATATATATATATATATATATATATATATATATATATATATATATATATATATATTCTTAATACCTTCCACAGAACATTATCTCGGAAAGCAAAAATGGGTATGTTTGAAGGAATAGTGGTTCCAACAATGTTGTATGGTTGCGAGGCGTGTGCTATGGATAGAGTTGTGCGCAGGAGGATGGATGTGCTGGAAATGAGATGTTTGAGGACAATGTGTGGTGTGAGGTGGTTTGATCGAGTGAGTAACGCAAGGGTAAGAGAGATGTGTGGAAATAAAAAGAGCGTGGTTGAGAGAGCAGAAGAGGGTGTTTTGAAGTGGTTTGGGCACATGGAGAGAATGAGTGAGGAAAGATTGACCAAGAGGATATATGTGTCGGAGGTGGAGGGAACGAGGAGAAGAGGGAGACCAAATTGGAGGTGGAAAGATGGAGTGAAAAAGATTTTGTGTGATCGGGGCCTGAACATGCAGGAGGGTGAAAGGAGGGCAAGGAATAGAGTGAATTGGAGCGATGTGGTATACCGAGGTTGACGTGCTGTCAGTGGATTGAATCAAGGCATGTGAAGCGTCTGGGGTAAACCATGGAAAGCTGTGTATGTATGTAAATTTGCATGTGTGGACGTATGTATATACATGTGTATGGGGGGGGTTGGGCCATTTCTTTCGTCTGTTTCCTTGCGCTACCTCGCAAACGCGGGAGACAGCGACAAAGTATAATAAAAAATAAATAATAAATATATATATATATATATATATATATATATATATATATATATATATATATATATATATTATTATTTTTTTGTGTATGGGGGGGGTTGGGCCATTTCTTTCGTCTGTTTCCTTGCGCTACCTCGCAAACGCGGGAGACAGCGACAAAGTATAATAAAAAAATAAATAATAAATATATATATATATATTTTTTTTTTTTTTTTTTTTTTTTTTTTTTTTTTTTATACTTTGTCGCTGTCTCCCGCGTTTGCGAGGTAGCGCAAGGAAACAGACGAAAGAAATGGCCCAACCCCCCCCCCATACACATGTATATACATACGTCCACACACGCAAATATGCATACCTACACAGCTTTCCATGGTTTACCCCAGACGCTTCACATGCCCTGCTTTAATCCACTGACAGCACATCAACCCCGGTATACCACATCGCTCCAATTCACTCTATTCCTTGCCCTCCTTTCACCCTCCTGCATGTTCAGGCCCCGATCACACAAAATCTTTTTCACTCCATCTTTCCAACTCCAATTTGGTCTCCCTCTTCTCCTTGTTCCCTCCACCTCCGACACATATATCCTCTTGGTCAATCTTTCCTCACTCACCCTCTCCATGTGCCCAAACCACTTCAAAACACCCTCTTCTGCTCTCTCAACCATGCTCTTTTTATTTCCACACATCTCTCTTACCCTTAGGTTACTCACTCGATCAAACCACCTCACACCACACATTGTCCTCAAACATCTCATTTCCAGCACATCCATCCTCCTGTGCACAACTCTATCCATAGCCCATGCCTCGCAACCATACAACATTGTTGGAACCACTATTCCTTCAAACATACCCATTTTTGCTTTCCGAGATAATGTTCTCGACTTCCACACATTCTTCAAGGCCCCCAGGATTTTCGCCCCCTCCCCCACCCTATGATCCACTTCCGCTTCCATGGTTCCATCCGCTGCCAGATCCACTCCCAGATATCTAAAACACTTCACTTCCTCCAGTTTTTCTCCATTCAAACTCACCTCCCAATTGACTTGACCCTCAACCCTACTGTACCTAATAACCTTGCTCTTATTCACATTTACTCTTAATTTTCTTCTTCCACACACTTTTCCAAACTCAGTCACCAGCTTCTGCAGTTTCTCACATGAATCCGCCACCAGCGCTGTATCATCAGCGAACAACAACTGACTCACTTCCCAAGCTCTCTCATCCCCAACAGACTTCATACTTGCCCCTCTTTCCAAAACTCTTGCATTTACCTCCCTAACAACCCCATCCATAAACAAATTAAACAACCATGGAGACATCACACACCCCTGCCGCAAACCTACATTCACTGAGAACCAATCACTTTCCTCTCTTCCTACACGTACACATGCCTTACATCCTCGATAAAAACTTTTCACTGCTTCTAACAACTTTCCTCCCACACCATATATTCTTAATACCTTCCACAGAGCATCTCTATCAACTCTATCATATGCCTTCTCCAGATCCATAAATGCTACATACAAATCCATTTGCTTTTCTAAGTATTTCTCACATACATTCTTCAAAGCAAACACCTGATCCACACATCCTCTACCACTTCTGAAACCACACTGCTCTTCCCCAATCTGATGCTCTGTACATGCCTTCACCCTCTCAATCAATACCCTCCGATATAATTTACCAGGAATACTCAACAAACTTATACCTCTGTAATTTGAGCACTCACTCTTATCCCCTTTGCCTTTGTACAATGGCACTATGCACGCATTCCGCCAATCCTCAGGCACCTTACCATGAGTCATACATACATTAATTAACCTTACCAACCAGTCAACAATACAGTCACCCCCTTTTTTAATAAATTCCACTGCAATACCATCCAAACCTGCTGCCTTGCCGGCTTTCATCTTCCGCAAAGCTTTCACGACCTCTTCTCTGTTTACCAAATCATTTTCCCTAACCCTCTCACTTTGCACACCACCTCGACCAAAACACCCTATATCTGCCACTCTATCATCAAACACATTCAACAAACCTTCAAAATACTCACTCCATCTCCTTCTCACATCACCACTACTTGTTATTAGGTACAAGGTTATTAGGTACAGTAGGGTTGAGGGTCAAGGCAATTGGGAGGTAAATTTGAATGGAGAAAAACTGGAGGAAGTGAAGTGTTTTAGATATCTGGGAGTGGATCTGGCAGCGGATGGAACCATGGAAGCGGAAGTGGATCATAGGGTGGGGGAGGGGGCGAAAATCCTGGGAGCCTTGAAGAATGTGTGGAAGTCGAGAACATTATCTCGGAAAGCAAAAATGGGTATGTTTGAAGGAATAGTGGTTCCAACAATGTTGTATGGTTGCGAGGCGTGGGCTATGGATAGAGTTGTGCGCAGGAGGGTGGATGTGCTGGAAATGAGATGTTTGAGGACAATGTGTGGTGTGAGGTGGTTTGATCAAGTAAGTAACGTAAGGGTAAGAGAGATGTGTGGAAATAAAAAGAGCATGGTTGAGAGAGTAGAAGAGGGTGTTTTGAAATGGTTTGGGCACATGGAGAGAATGAGTGAGGAATGATTGACCAAGAGGATATATGTGTTGGAGGTGAAGGGAACGAGGAGAAGTGGGAGACCAAATTGGAGGTGGAAAAATGGAGTGAAAAAGATTTTGTGTGATCGGGGCCTGAACATGCAGGAGGGTGAAAGGAGGGCAAGGAATAGAGTAAATTGGATCAATGTGGTATACCGGGGTTGACGTGCTGCCAGTGGATTGAATCAGGGCATGTGAAGCGTCTGGGGTAAACCATGGAAAGCTGTGTAGGTATGTATATTTGCGTGTGTGGACGTGTATGTATATACATGTATATGGGGGTGGGTTGAGCCATTTCTTTCGTCTGTTTCCTTGCGCTACCTTGCAAACGCAGGAGACCGGCAAAAAAAGAAAAAAGAAAAAATATATATATAGTTTTTTAACTTTCTAAAATGGGAAACAGAAGAAGGAGTCATGCGGGGAGTGCTCATCCTCCTCGAAGGCTCAGACTGGGGTGTCTAAATGTGTGTGGATGTAACCAAGATGTGAAAAAAGGAGAGATAGGTAATATGTTTGAGAAAAGGAACCTGGATGTTTTCGCTCTGAGTGAAACGAAGCTCAAGGGTAAAGGGGAAGAGTGGTTTGGGAATTTCTTGGGAGTAAAGTCAGGGGATAGTGAGAGGACAAGAGCAAGGGAAGGAGTAGCAGTACTCCTGAAACAGGAGTTGTGGGAGTATGTGATAGAATGTAAGAAAGTAAATTCTCGATTAATATGGGTAAAACTGAAAGTTGATGGAGAGAGATGGGTGATTATTGGTGCATATGCACCTGGGCATGAGAAGAAAGATCATGAGAGGCAAGTGTTTTGGGAGCAGCTGAATGAGTGTGTTAGTGGTTTTGATGCACGAGACCGGGTTATAGTGATGGGTGATTTGAATGCAAAGGTGAGTAATGTGGCAGTTGAGGGAATAATTGGTATACATGGGGTGTTCAGTGTTGTAAGTGGAAATGGTGAAGAGCTTGTAGATTTATGTGCTGAAAAAGGACTGGTGATTGGGAATACCTGGTTTAAAAAGCGAGATATACATAAGTATACGTATGTAAGTAGGAGAGATGGCCAGAGAGCGTTATTGGATTACGTGTTAATTGACAGGCGCGCGAAAGAGAGACTTTTGGATGTTAATGTGCTGAGAGGTGCAACTGGAGGGATGTCTGATCATTATCTTGTGGAGGCTAAGGTGAAGATTTGTATGGGTTTTCAGAAAAGAAGAGTGAATGTTGGGGTGAAGAGGGTGGTGAGAGTAAGTGAGCTTGGGAAGGAGACTTGTGTGAGGAAGTACCAGGAGAGACTGAGTACAGAATGGAAAAAGGTGAGAACAATGGAAGTAAGGGGAGTGGGGGAGGAATGGGATGTATTTAGGGAATCAGTGATGGATTGCGCAAAAGATGCTTGTGGCATGAGAAGAGTGGGAGGTGGGTTGATTAGAAAGGGTAGTGAGTGGTGGGATGAAGAAGTAAGATTATTAGTGAAAGAGAAGAGAGAGGCATTTGGACGATTTTTGCAGGGAAAAAAATGCAATTGAGTGGGAGATGTATAAAAGAAAGAGACAGGAGGTCAAGAGAAAGGTGCAAGAGGTGAAAAAGAGGGCAAATGAGAGTTGGGGTGAGAGAGTATCATTAAATTTTAGGGAGAATAAAAAGATGTTCTGGAAGGAGGTAAATAAAGTGCGTAAGACAAGGGAGCAAATGGGAACTTCAGTGAAGGGCGCAAATGGGGAGGTGATAACAAGTAGTGGTGATGTGAGAAGGAGATGGAGTGAGTATTTGAAGGTTTGTTGAATGCGTTTGATGATAGAGTGGCAGATATAGGGTGTTTTGGTCCAGGTGGTGTGCATAGTGAGAGGGTTAGGGAAAATGATATGGTAAACAGAGAAGAGGTAGTAAAAGCTTTGCGGAAGATGAAAGCCGGCAAGGCAGCAGGTTTGGATGGTATTGCAGTGGAATTTATTAAAAAAGGGGGTGACTGTATTATTGACTGGTTGGTAAGGTTATTTAATGTATGTATGACTCATGGTGAGGTCCCTGAGGATTGGTAGAATGTGTGCATAGTGCAATTGTACAAAGGCAAAGGGGATAAGAGTGAGTTCTCAAATTACAGAGGTATAAGTTTGTTGAGTATTCCTGGTAAATTATATGGGAGGGTATTGATTGAGAGGGTGAAGGCATGTACAGAGCATCAGATTGGGGAAGAGCAGTGTGGTTTCAGAAGTGGTAGAGGATGTGTGGATCAGGTGTTTGCTTTGAAGAATATTTTTTTTTTTTATTATACTTTGTCGCTGTCTCCCGCGTTTGCGAGGTAGCGCAAGGAAACAGACGAAAGAAATGGCCCAACCCCCCCCCATACACAGGTATATACATACGTCCACACACGCAAATATACATACCTACACAGCTTTCCATGGCTTACCCCAGACGCTTCACATGCCTTGATTCAATCCACTGACAGCACGTCAACCCCGGTATACCACATCGCTCCAATTCACTCTATTCCTTGCCCTCCTTTCACCCTCCTGCATGTTCAGGCCCCGATCACACAAAATCTTTTTCACTCCATCTTTCCACCTCCAATTTGGTCTCCCTCTTCTCCTTGTTCCCTCCACCTCCGACACATATATCCTCTTGGTCAATCTTTCCTCACTCATCCTCTCCATGTGCCCAAACCACTTCAAAACACCCTCTTCTACTCTCTCAACCACGCTCTTTTTATTTCCACACATCTCTCTTACCCTTACGTTACTCACTCGATCAAACCACCTCACACCACACATTGTCCTCAAACATCTCATTTCCAGCACATCCATCCTCCTGCGCACAACTCTATCCATAGCCCACGCCTCGCAACCATACAACATTGTTGGAACCACTATTCCTTCAAACATACCCATTTTTGCTTTCCGAGATAATGTTCTCGACTTCCACACATTCTTCAAGGCCCCCAGAATTTTCGCCCCCTCCCCCACCCTATGATCCACTTCCGCTTCCATTGTTCCATCCGCTGCCAGATCCACTCCCAGATATCTAAAACACTTCACTTCCTCCAGTTTTTCTCCATTCAAACTCACCTCCCAGTTGACTTGACCCTCAACCCTACTGTACCTAATAACCTTGCTCTTATTCACATTTACTCTTAACTTTCTTCTTCCACACACTTTACCAAACTCAGTCACCAGCTTCTGCAGTTTCTCACATGAATCAGCCACCAGCGCTGTATCATCAGCGAACAACAACTGACTCACTTCCCAAGCTCTCTCATCCCCAGCAGACTTCATACTTGCCCCTCTTTCCAAAACTCTTGCATTTACCTCCCTAACAACCCCATCCATAAACAAATTAAACAACCATGGAGACATCACACACCCCTGCCGCAAACCTACATTCACTGAGAACCAATCACTTTCCTCTCTTCCTACACGTATGTGAAGAATGTATGTGAGAAATACTTAGAAAAGCAAATGGATTTGTATGTAGCATTTATGGATCTGGAGAAGGCATATGATAGAGTTGATAGATGCTCTGTGGAAGGTATTAAGAATATATGGTGTGGGAGGAAAGTTGTTAGAAGCAGTGAAAAGTTTTTATCGAGGATGTAAGGCATGTGTACGTGTAGGAAGAGAGGAAAGTGATTGGTTCTCAGTGAATGTAGGTTTGCGGCAGGGGTGTGATGTCTCCATGGTTGTTTAATTTGTTTAGGGATGGGGTTGTTAGGGAGGTGAATGCAAGAGTTTTGGAAAGAGGGGCAAGTATGAAGTCTGTTGTGGATGAGAGAGCTTGGGAAGTGAGTCAGTTGTTGTTCGCTGATGATACAGCGCTGGTGGCTGATTCATGTGAGAAACTGCAGAAGCTGGTGACTGAGTTTGGTAAAGTGTGTGAAAGAAGAAAGTTAAGAGTAAATGTGAATAAGAGCAAGGTTATTAGGTACAGTAGGGTTGAGGGTCAAGTCAATTGGGAGGTAAGTTTGAATGGAGAAAAACTGGAGGAAGTAAAGTGTTTTAGATATCTGGGAGTGGATCTGGCAGCGGATGGAACCATGGAAGCGGAGGTGGATCATAGGGTGGGGGAGGGGGCGAAAATCCTAGGAGCCTTGAAGAATGTGTGGAAGTCGAAAACATTATATCGGAAAGCAAAAATGGGTATGTTTGAAGGAATAGTGGTTCCAACAATGTTGTATGGTTGCGAGGCGTGGGCTATGGATAGAGTTGTGCGCAGGAGGATGGATGTGCTGGAAATGAGATGTTTGAGGACAATGTGTGGTGTGAGGTGGTTTGATCGAGTAAGTAACGTAAGGGTAAGAGAGATGTGTGGAAATAAAAAGAGCGTGGTTGAGAGAGCAGAAGAGGGTGTTTTGAAATGGTTTGGTCACATGGAGAGAATGAGTGAGGAAAGATTGACCAAGAGGATATATGTGTCGGAGGTGGAGGGAACGAGAAGAAGTGGGAGACCAAATTGGAGGTGGAAAGATGGAGTGAAAAAGATTTTGTGTGATCGGGGCCTGAACATGCAGGAGGGTGAAAGGAGGGCAAGGAATAGAGTGAATTGGATCGATGTGGTATACCGGGGTTGACGTGCTGTCAGTGGATTGAATCAGGGCATGTGAAGCGTCTGGGGTAAACCATGGAAAGTTGTGTGGGGCCTGGATGTGGAAAGGGAGCTGTGGTTTCGGGCACTATTGCATGACAGCTAGAGATTGGATGTTTTGGCTCTAAGTGAAACAAAGCTCAAGGGTAAAGGGGAAGAGTGGTTTGGGAATGTCTTGGGAGTAAAGTCAGGGGTTAGTGAGAGGACAAGAGCAAGGGAAGGAGTAGCACTACTCCTGAAACAGGAGTGGTGATAGTATGTGATAGAGTGTAAGAAAGTAAACTCTAGATTGATATGAGTAAAACTGAAAGTTGATGGAGAGAGATGGGTGATTATTAGTGCATATGCACCTGGGCATGAGAAGAAAGGTCATGAGAGGCAAGTGTTTTGGGAGCAGCTGAATGAGTGTGTTAGTGGTTTTGATGCACGCGACCGGGTTAAGTGATGGGTGATTTGAATGCAAAGGTGAGTAATGTGGCAGCTGAGGGAATAATTGGTATACATGGGGTGTTCATTGTTGTAAATGGAAATGGTGAAGAGCTTGTAGATTTATGTGCTGAAAAAGGACTGGAGATTGGGAATACCTGGTTTAAAAAGAGAGATATCCATAAGTACGTGTAGGAAGAGAGGAAAGTGATTGGTTCTCAGTGAATGTAGGTTTGCGGCAGGGGTGTGTGATGTCTCCATGGTTGTTTAATTTGTTTATGGATGGGGTTGTTAGGGAGGTGAATGCAAGAGTTTTGGAAAGAGGGGCAAGTATGAAGTCTGTTGGGGATGAGAGAGCTTGGGAAGTGAGTCAGTTGTTGTTCGCTGATGATACAGCGCTGGTGGCTGATTCATGTGAGAAACTGCAGAAGCTGGTGACTGAGTTTGGTAAAGTGTGTGAAAGAAGAAAGTTAAGAGTAAATGTGAATAAGAGCAAGGTTATTAGGTACAGTAGGGTTGAGGGTCAAGTCAATTGGGAGGTGAGTTTGAATGGAGAAAAACTGGAGGAAGTAAAGTGTTTTAGATATCTGGGAGTGGATCTGGCAGCGGATGGAACCATGGAAGCGGAAGTGGATCATAGGATGGGGGAGGGGGCGAAAATTCTGGGAGCCTTGAAGAATGTGTGAAAGTCGAGAACATTATCTCGGAAAGCAAAAATGAGTATGTTTGAAGGAATAGTGGTTCCAACAATGTTGTATGGTTGCGAGGCGTGGGCTATGGATAGAGTGGTGCGCAGGAGGATGGATGTGCTGGAAATGAGATGTTTGAGGACAATGTGTGGTGTGAGGTGGTTTGATCGAGTAAGTAACGTAAGGGTAAGAGAGATGTGTGGAAATAAAAAGAGCGTGGTTGAGAGAGCAGAAGAGGGTGTTTTGAAATGGTTTGGTCACATGGAGAGAATGAGTGAGGAAAGATTGACCAAGAGGATATATGTGTCGGAAGTGGAGGGAACGAGGAGAAGAGGGAGACCAAATTGGAGGTGGAAAGATGGAGTGAAAAAGATTTTGTGTGATCGGGGCCTGAACATGCAGGAGGGTGAAAGGAGGGCAAGGAATAGAGTGAATTGGAGCAATGTGGTATACCGGGGTTGACGTGCTGTCAGTGGATTGAATCAGGGCATGTGAAGTGTCTGGGGTAAACCATGGAAAGCTGTGTAGGTATGTATATTTGCGTGTGTGGACGTATGTATATACATGTGTATGGAGGTGGGTTGGGCCATTTCTTTCGTCTGTTTCCTTGCGCTACCTCGCAAACGCGAGAGACAGCGAAAAGAAAAAAAGTATACATATGTAAGTAGGAGAGATGGCCAGAGAGCGTTATTGGATTACGTGTTAATTGATAGGCACGTGAAAGAGAGACTTTTGGATGTTAATGTGCTGAGAGGTGCAACTGGAGGGATGTCTGATCATTATCTTGTGGAGGCTAAGGTGAAGATTTGTAGAGGTTTTCAGAAAAGAAGAGAGAATGTTGGGGTGAAGAGAATGGTGAGAGTAAGTGAGCTTAGGAAGGAGACTTGTGTGAGGAAGTACCAGGAGAGACTGAGTACAGAATGGAAAAAGGTGAGAACAAAGGAGGTAAGGGGAGTGGGGGAGGAATGGGATGTACTTAGAGAAGCAGTGATGGCTTGCGCAAAAGATGCTTGTGGCATGAGAAGCATGGGAGGTGGGCAGATTAGAAAGGGTAGTGAGTGGTGGGATGAAGAAGTAAGATTATTAGTGAAAGAGAAGAGAGAGGCATTTGGACGATTCTTGCAGGGGAATAATGCAAATGAGTGGGAGATGTATAAAAGAAAGAGGCAGGAGGTCAAGAGAAAGGTGTAAGAGGTGAAAAAGAGGGCAAATGAGAGATGGGGTGAGAGAGTATAATTAAATTTTAGGGAGGATAAAAAGATGTTTGGGAAGGAGGTAAATAAAGTGCATAAGACAAGGGAACAAATGGGAACTTCGGTGAAGGGGGCAAATGGGGAGGTGATAGCAAGTAGTGGTGATGTGAGAAGGAGATGGAGTGAGTATTTTGAAGGTTTGTTGAATGTGTTTGATGATAGAGTGGCAGATATAGGGTGTTTTGGTGGAGGTGGTGTGCAAAGTGAGAGGGTTAGGGAAAATGTATGTGGTAAAAGGATTGCGGAAGATGAAAGACGGCAAGGCAGCGGGTTTGGATGGTATTGCAGTGGAATTTATTAAAAAAGGGGGGTTACTGTATTGTTGACTGGTTGGTAAGGTTATTTAATGTATGTATGATTCATGGTGAGGTGCCTGAGGATTGGCGGAATGCTTGCATCATGCCATTGAAGAAAGGCAAAGGGGATAAGAGTGAATGCTCAAATTACAGAGGTATAAGTTTGTTGAGTATTCCTGGGAAATTATATGGGAGGGTATTGATTGAGAGGGTGAAGGCATGTACAGAGCATCAGATTGGGGAAAACCAGTGTGGTTTCAGAAGTGGTAGAGGATGTGTGGATCAGGTGTTTGCTTTGAAGAATGTATGTGAGAAATACTTAGAAAAGCAAATGGATTTGTATGTAGCATTTATGGATCTGGAGAAGGCATATGATAGAGCTGATAGAGATGCTCTGTGGAAGGTATCAAGAATACACATGTATATACATACACGTCCACACACGCAAATATACATACCTACACGTCTCAACGTATATCCCTGGGGATAGGGGAGAAAGAATATTTCCCACGTATTCCCTGCGTGTCGTAGAAGGCGACTAAAAGGGGAGGGAGTCGGTGGCTGGAAATCCTCCCCTCTCGTTTTTTTTTAATTTTTCAAAAGAAGGAACAGAGAAGGGGGCCAGGTGATGATATTCCCTCAAAGGCCCAGTCTTCTGTTCTTAACGCTACCTCACAACCGCGGGAAATGGCGAATAGTATGAAAAAAAATCTCAACATATACATATATATATACATATACATATATACACATGTACATAATTCATACTGTCAGCCTTTATTCATTCCCATCACCACCTCGCCACACATGAAATAACAACCCCCCTCCCCCCTCATGTGTGCAAGGTAGCACTAGGAAAAGACAACAAAGGCCACATTCATTCACACTCAGTCTCTAGCTGTCATGTAATAATGCACTGAAACCACAGCTCCCTTTGCACATCCAGGCCCCACAAAACTTTCCATGGTTTACCCTAGACGCTTCACATGCCCTGGTTCAATCCATTGACAGCATGTCGACCCCGGTATACCACATCGTTCCTATTCACTCTATTCCTTGCACGCCTTTCACCCTCCTGCATGTTCAGGCCCCGATCAGTCAAAATCTTTGTCACTCGATCTTTACACCTCCAATTTGGTCTCCGACTTCTCCTCGTTCCCTCCACCTCTGACACATATATCCTCTTGGTCAATCTTTCCTCATTCATTCTCCATGTGACCAAACCATTTCAAAACACCCTCTTCTGCTCTCTCAACCACTCTTTTTATTACCACACATCTCTCTTACCCTATTATTACTTACTCGATCAAGCCACCTCACACCACATATTGTCCTCAAACATCTCATTTCCAGCACATCCACCTTCCTGTGCACAACCCTGTCCGTAGCCCACGCCTCGCAACCACACAACATTGTTGGAACCACTATTCCTTCAAACATAACTATTTTTGCTTTCCGAGATAATGTTCTCGACTTCCACACATTCTTCAAGGCTCCAAGAATTTTCGCCCCCTCCCCCACCCTATGATTCACTTCCGCATCCATGGTTCCATCCCCTGCCAAATCCACTCCCAGATATCTAAAACACTTCACTTCCTCCAGTTTTTCTCCATTCAAACTTACCTCCCAATTGACTTGTCCCTCAATCCTACTGTACCTAAAACCTTGCTCTTATTCACATTTACTCTCAACTTTCTTCTTTCACACACTTTACCAAACTCAGTCACCAGCTTCTGCAGTTTCTCACATGATTCATCCGCCAGCGCTGTATCATCAGCGAACAACAACTGACTCACTTCCCAAGCCCTTTCATCCACAACAGACTGCATACTTGCCCCTCTTTCCAAAACTCTTGCATTCACCTCCCTAACAACCCCATCCATAAACAAATTAAACAACCATGGAGACATCACACACCCCTGCCGCAAACCTACATTCACTGAGAACCAATCACTTTCCTCTCTTCCTACACGTACACATGCCTTACATCCTTGATAAAAACTTTTCACTGCTTCTAACAACTTGCGTACCACACCATATATTCTTAATACCTTCCACAGAGCATCCCTATCAACTCTATCATGTGCCTTCTCCAGATCCATAAATGCTACATACAAATCCATTTGCTTTTCTAAGTATTTCTCACATACATTCTTCAAAGCAAACACCTGATCCACACATTCTCTACCACTTCTCAAACCACACTGCTCTTCCCCAATCTGATGCTCTGTACATGCCTTCACCCTCTCAATCAATACCCTCCCATTTAATTTCTCAGGAATACTCAACAAACTTATACCTCTAATTTGAGCATTCACTTTTATCCCCTTTGCCTTTGTACAATGGCACTATGGAAGCATTCTGTCAATCCTCAGGCACCTTACCATGAGTCACACACATTAAATAACCTTACCAATGAGTCAACAATACAGTCACCCCCTTTTTTAATAAATTCCTCTGTAATATCATCCGAATCTGCCGCCTTGCCGGCTTTCATCTTCCACGAAGCTTTTACTACCTCTTCTCTGTTTACCGAATCATTCTCCCTAACCCTCTCACTTTGCACACCACCTCGACCAAAACACCCTAAATCTGCCACTCTATCATCGGACACATTCAACAAACCTTCAAAATACTCACTCCATCTCCTTCTCACTTCACCACTACTTATTTATATACTGTGGCTTCATGGAATTCTGATGTACTCATGTGTACAGACCATTAAACTTTTTAGGGCTTTCTCTGTCTGTTTGCAGGTCATCATTTGCTTCAGGAAAACAGCACCTGGATAGCTGCAATTTGTGATTCCCCCAAACCACCTCCTTGCCGTGTAACTATGACGTTACCAGTAATAAATAATGCCCGTTACTGTGTGTTTGCAATGGCTGGTCAAGGAAAGGCTGATATGGTAAAGGTGAGACTCATTTCTTTTGTGTATGCTCCCAAGTTATACGAAAGGAAATCTTGATAAGTTTCATGAGGAGTGTGGATATAATTAAAATTCTCCATAACTGAATACTAAATATGGCTACTTAGCATTGAGTGAATAGAGGAATCTGCAGTGTAAATGTGACATTAAGCAATTTGATCTAGAATGTATGATATAAATATGGAGGGTTTTATGTACTTTTAGGAAAACAATCCTCCAATAAGAACTACCATTTTTGTAGCAAAGGCTTTAGAATTTAACTAGCTTCATCATTGTCACCCACAGATACCCTGTATAGTGAGTTATGTCCATAGAAAATATGTTACAAAGTGAGATGTTGCTGTATGACCTATTGACCTCCACTGTAGGTTGTCCTTTCTTGATGTCACCCTCTTAAACATTCCATTGTTTTTTGTCATTCCCTATATATATTTTCTTATTATTATTTTCCCATTTTAGAAAGTTAATACAAGGAGGGGAGGATTTCCGGCCCCCCGCTCCCGTCCCCTCTAGTCGCTTTCTACGACACGCGAGGAATACGTGGGAAGTATTCTTTCACCCCTATCCCCAGGGATAATATACATATATATATACACACACACACACACGCACACACACACACACACACACACACACACACACACACACACACACATACATATATATACATATGAAAAATGTAAGAAACAATTTAGAAAACAAACTTTTAGCTTGAAATGAATGAAAAAATGAACGTCACATAATGGTTCAACCTCTGGCTATGGAAAAGGAAATGTACAATTTATTCACACAAACGTCAATAGCAATATATATATATATATATATATATATATATATATATATATATATATATATATACATATATAATATGGCGTCTATGGGAGAAGGGAAAGATCGAGTGGCTACAGAGCAATTCAAACAGCAATAGATCACTGGGTTCTTTCGAGTGTGCTAGAAGTTAGAAGGCATACAGATTACTGAAGGAGAATTACCTGCAAATTGTCAACGCCACTAAGGAGGCGCAAATAAAGTAAGTCGAGGACTTGAAGCCAAACATCTATCAGGTCTGTTCTTAAACGTATCTATGGGACTATTTTCAACCACTGCAATTGGCAGGTCACTGCATATGTTATCAATCCTGTTGAAGTAAAAGGACTTCACCTCGTTCAAATACATATACATATATATATATATATATATATATATATATATATATATATATATATATATATATACATATGAGGCTTAGACATGGTATACATACAAGGTAAAGAAAGGGGTCAACACGAGCGTGGACATTTCTCCCTCCACGTAATGCATGAACCGTATAATCACTCACAACCCGGTCCACGCCCCGCCACACCATGCGACGACCTTCACACGGATGGGAGGGAGAGCACTCCGCCTGGCACTAAGCCTTGTGGGGCCCCGGGGCGGCGGAGGACGCCCAAGTGGCACTCCCGGGTTTATTACGAGGAATCAATAGCCCGAACGTCAAGTCAGTTCCTCCACTGTGCATTATCCTCCCACCGCAAACGCTTTCACACACACACACCACCACCACCACTAGGTCTCCCACGCTGTCTGCCACCTCTTCTTAAAAAAAAAAAAAAAAAAAAAAAAAAAAAAAATTATTATTTTGCTTTGTTGCTGTCTCTCGTGTTAGCGAGGTAGCGCAAGGAAACAGATGAAAAAATGGCCCAACCCACCCACATACACATGTTTAATACATACACGTCCACACACACAAATATACATACCTATACATCTCAGTGTATACATATATATACATATATACACATGTACATAATTCATACTGTTTGCCTTTATTCATTCCCATTGCCACACCGCCACACATGGAATAACAACCCCCTCCCCCCTCATGTGTGCGAGGTAGCGCTAGGAAACAACAAAGGCCCCATTGTTCACATTCAGACTCTAGCTTTCATGTAATAATGCACCGAAACCACAGCTCCCTTTCCACATCTAGGCCCCAGAGAACTTTTCATGGTTTACCCCAGACGCTTCACATGCCCTGGTTCAATCCATTGACAGCACGTCGACCCCAGTATAGCACATTGTTCCAATTCACTCTATTCCTTGCACGCCTTTCACCCTCCTGCATGTTGAGGCCCCGATCACTCAAAATCATTTTCACTCCATCTTTCCACCTCCAATTTGGTCTCCCACTTCTCGTTCCCTCCACCTCTGACACAGATATATTCTCTTAGTTAATCTTTCCTGACTCATTCTCTCCATGTGACCAAACCATTTCAAAACACCCTCTTCTGCTCTCTCAACCACACTCTTTTTATTTCCACACATCTCTTTTACCCTTACATTACTTATTCGATCAAACCACCTCACACCACATATTGTCCTCAAACATCTCATTTCCAGCACATCCACCCTCCTGCGCACAACTCTATCCATAGCCCACGCCTCACAACCATACAATATTGTTGGAACCACTATTCCTTCAAACATACCCATTTTTGCTTTCCGAGATAATGATCTCGACTTCCACACATTCTTTAAGGCTCCCAGAATTTTCGCCCCCTCCCCCACCCTATGATTCACTTCTGCTTCCATGGTTCCATCCGCTGCCAAATCCACTCCCAGATATCTAAAACACTCTACTTCCTCCATTTTTTCTCCATTCAAACTTACCTCCCAATTGGCTTTACCCTCAACCCTACTGTACTGAATAACCTTGCTCTTATTCACCTTTACTCTCAACTTTCTTCTTTCACACACTTTACCAAACTCAGTCACCAGTTTCTGCAATTTCTCACATGAATCAGCCACCAGCACTGTATCATCAGCGAACAACAACTGACTCACTTCCCAAGCTCTCTCATCCACAACAGACTGCATACTTGCCCCTCTTTCCAAAACTCTTCCATTCATCTCCCTAACAACCCCATCCATAAACAAATTAAACAACCATGGAGACATCACACACCCCTGCTGCAAACCTACATTCACTGAGAACCAATCACTTTCCTCTCTTCCTACACGTACACATGCCTTACATTCTCGATAAAAACTTTTCACTGCTTCTAACAACTTGCCTCCCACAACATATATTCTTAATACCTTCCACAGAGCATCCCTATCAACTCTATCATGTGCCTTCTCCAGATCCATAAATGCTACATACAAATCCATTTGCTTTTCTAAGTATTTCTCACATACATTCTTCAAAGCAAACACCTGATCCACACATTCTCTACCACTTCTCAAACCACACTGCTCTTCCCCAATCTGATGCTCTGTACATGCCTTTACCCTCTCAATCAATAAACCCTCCCATTTAATTTCTCAGGAATACTCAACAAACTTATACCTCTAATTTGAGCATTCAAATTTATCCCCTTGCCTTTGTACAATGGCACTATGGAAGCATTTCTGTCAATCCTCAGGCACCTTACCATGAGTCCACACACATTAAATAACCTTACCAATGAGTCAACAAAACAGTCACCCCCTTTTTAATAAAATTTCCCCTGTAATATCATCCGAATCTGCCGCCTTGCCGGCTTTCACTTCCACGAAGCTTTTACTACCTCTTCTCTGTATTACCGATCATTCTCCCTAACCCTCATCACTTTGCACACCACCTCGACCAAAACACCCTAAATCTGCCACTCTATCATCGGACACATTCAACAAACCTTCAAAATACTCCACTCCATCTCCTTCTCAACTTCACCACTACTTATTTATATATACTGTGGCTTCATGGAATTCTGATGTACTCATGTGTACAGACCATTAAACTTTTTAGGGCTTTCTCTGTCTGTTTGCAGGTCATCATTTGCTCAGGAAAACAGCACCTGGATAGCTGCAATTTGTGATTCCCCCAAACCACCTCCTTGCCGTGTAACTATGACGTTACCAAGTAATAAATAATGCCCGTTACTGTGTGTTTGCAATGGCTGGTCAAGGAAAGGCTGATATGGTAAAGGTGAGACTCATTTCTTTGTGTATGCTCCCAAGTTATACGAAAGGAAATCTTGATAAGTTTTCATGAGGAGTGTGGATATAATTAAAATTCTCCATAACTGAATACTAAATATGGCTACTTAGCATTGAGTGAATAGAGGAATCTGCAGTGTAAATGTGACATTAAGCAATTTGATCTAGAATGTATGATATAAATATGGAGGGTTTTATGTACTTTTAGGAAAACAATCCTCCAATAAGAACTACCATTTTTGTAGCAAAGGCTTTAGAATTTAACTAGCTTCATCATTGTCACCCACAGATACCCTGTATAGTGAGTTATGTCCATAGAAAATATGTTACAAAGTGAGATGTTGCTGTATGACCTATTGACCTCCACTGTAGGTTGTCCTTTCTTGATGTCACCCTCTTAAACATTCCATTGTTTTTTGTCATTCCCTATATATATTTTCTTATTATTATTTTCCCATTTTAGAAAGTTAATACAAGGAGGGGAGGATTTCCGGCCCCCCGCTCCCGTCCCCTCTAGTCGCTTTCTACGACACGCGAGGAATACGTGGGAAGTATTCTTTCACCCCTATCCCCAGGGATAATATACATATATATATACACACACACACACACGCACACACACACAACACACACACACACACACACACACACACACACACATACATATATATACATATGAAAAATGTAAGAAACAATTTAGAAAACAAACTTTTAGCTTGAAATGAATGAAAAAATGAACGTCACATAATGGTTCAACCTCTGGCTATGGAAAAGGAAATGTACAATTTATTCACACAAACGTCAATAGCAATATATATATATATATATATATATATATATATATATATATATATATATATACATATATAATATGGCGTCTATGGGAGAAGGAAAGATCGAGTGGCTACAGAGCAATTCAAACAGCAATAGATCACTGGGTTCTTTCGAGTGTGCTAGAAGTTAGAAGGCATACAGATTACTGAAGGAGAATTACCTGCAAATTGTCAACGCCACTAAGGAGGCGCAAATAAAGTAAGTCGAGGACTTGAAGCCAAACATCTATCAGGTCTGTTCTTAAACGTATCTATGGGACTATTTTCAACCACTGCAATTGGCAGGTCACTGCATATGTTATCAATCCTGTTGAAGTAAAAGGACTTCACCTCGTTCAAATACATATACATATATATATATATATATATATATATATATATATATATATATATATATATATACATATGAGGCTTAGACATGGTATACATACAAGGTAAAGAAAGGGGTCAACACGAGCGTGGACATTTCTCCCTCCACGTAATGCATGAACCGTATAATCACTCACAACCCGGTCCACGCCCCGCCACACCATGCGACGACCTTCACACGGATGGGAGGGAGAGCACTCCGCCTGGCACTAAGCCTTGTGGGGCCCCGGGGCGGCGGAGGACGCCCAAGTGGCACTCCCGGGTTTATTACGAGGAATCAATAGCCCGAACGTCAAGTCAGTTCCTCCACTGTGCATTATCCTCCCACCGCAAACGCTTTCACACACACACACCACCACCACCACTAGGTCTCCCACGCTGTCTGCCACCTCTTCTTAAAAAAAAAAAAAAAAAAAAAAAAAAAAAAATTATTATTTTGCTTTGTTGCTGTCTCTCGTGTTAGCGAGGTAGCGCAAGGAAACAGATGAAAAAATGGCCCAACCCACCCACATACACATGTTTAATACATACACGTCCACACACACAAATATACATACCTATACATCTCAGTGTATACATATATATACATATATACACATGTACATAATTCATACTGTTTGCCTTTATTCATTCCCATTGCCACACCGCCACACATGGAATAACAACCCCCTCCCCCCTCATGTGTGCGAGGTAGCGCTAGGAAACAACAAAGGCCCCATTGTTCACATTCAGACTCTAGCTTTCATGTAATAATGCACCGAAACCACAGCTCCCTTTCCACATCTAGGCCCCAGAGAACTTTTCATGGTTTACCCCAGACGCTTCACATGCCCTGGTTCAATCCATTGACAGCACGTCGACCCCAGTATAGCACATTGTTCCAATTCACTCTATTCCTTGCACGCCTTTCACCCTCCTGCATGTTGAGGCCCCGATCACTCAAAATCATTTTCACTCCATCTTTCCACCTCCAATTTGGTCTCCCACTTCTCGTTCCCTCCACCTCTGACACAGATATATTCTCTTAGTTAATCTTTCCTGACTCATTCTCTCCATGTGACCAAACCATTTCAAAACACCCTCTTCTGCTCTCTCAACCACACTCTTTTTATTTCCACACATCTCTTTTACCCTTACATTACTTATTCGATCAAACCACCTCACACCACATATTGTCCTCAAACATCTCATTTCCAGCACATCCACCCTCCTGCGCACAACTCTATCCATAGCCCACGCCTCACAACCATACAATATTGTTGGAACCACTATTCCTTCAAACATACCCATTTTTGCTTTCCGAGATAATGTTCTCGACTTCCACACATTCTTTAAGGCTCCCAGAATTTTCGCCCCCTCCCCCACCCTATGATTCACTTCTGCTTCCATGGTTCCATCCGCTGCCAAATCCACTCCCAGATATCTAAAACACTCTACTTCCTCCATTTTTTCTCCATTCAAACTTACCTCCCAATTGGCTTTACCCTCAACCCTACTGTACTGAATAACCTTGCTCTTATTCACCTTTACTCTCAACTTTCTTCTTTCACACACTTTACCAAACTCAGTCACCAGTTTCTGCAATTTCTCACATGAATCAGCCACCAGCACTGTATCATCAGCGAACAACAACTGACTCACTTCCCAAGCTCTCTCATCCACAACAGACTGCATACTTGCCCCTCTTTCCAAAACTCTTCCATTCATCTCCCTAACAACCCCATCCATAAACAAATTAAACAACCATGGAGACATCACACACCCCTGCTGCAAACCTACATTCACTGAGAACCAATCACTTTCCTCTCTTCCTACACGTACACATGCCTTACATTCTCGATAAAAACTTTTCACTGCTTCTAACAACTTGCCTCCCACAACATATATTCTTAATACCTTCCACAGAGCATCACTATCAACTCTATCATGTGCCTTCTCCAGATCCATAAATGCTACATACAAATCCATTTGCTTTTCAAAGTATTTCTCACATACATTCTTCAATGAGAACAATGGAAGTAAGGGGAGTGGGGGAGGAATGGGATGTATTTAGGGAATCAGTGATGGATTGCGCAAAAGATGCTTGTGGCATGAGAAGAGTGGGAGGTGGGTTGATTAGAAAGAGTAGTGAGTGGTGGGATGAAGAAGTAAGAGTATTAGTGAAAGAGAAGAGAGAGGCATTTGGACGATTTTTGCAGGGAAAAAATGCAGTTGAGTGGGAGACGTATAACAGAAAGAGACAGGAGGTCAAGAGAAAGGTGCAAGAGGTGAAAAAAAGGGCAAAAGAGAGTTGGGGTGAGAGAGTATCATTAAATTTTAGGGAGAATAAAAAGATGTTCTGGAAGGAGGTAAATAAAGTGTGTAAGACAAGGGAGCAAATGGGAACTTCAGTGAAGGGCGCAAATGGGGAGGTGATAACAAGTAGTGGTGATGTGAGAAGGAGATGGAGTGAGTATTTTGAAGGTTTGTTGAATGTGTTTGATGATAGAGTGGCAGATATAGGGTGTTTTGGTCGAGGTGGTGTGCAAAGTGAGAGGGTTAGGGAAAATGATTTGGTAAACAGAGAAGAGGTAGTAAAAGCTTTGCGGAAGATGAAAGCCGGCAAGGCAGCAGGTTTGGATGGTATTGCAGTGGAATTTATTAAAAAAGGGGGTGACTGTATTGTTGACTGGTTGGTAAGGTTATTTAATGTATGTATGACTCACGGTGAAGTGCCTGAGGATTGGCGGAATGCGTGCATAGTGCCATTGTACAAAGGCAAAGGGGATAAGAGTGAGTGCTCAAGTTACAGAGGTATAAGTTTGTTGAGTATTCCTGGTAAATTATATGGGAGGGTATTGATTGAGAGGGTGAAGGCATGTACAGAGCATCAGATTGGGGAAGAGCAGTGTGGTTTCGGAAGTGGTAGAGGATGTGTGGATCAGGTGTTTGCTTTGAAGAATGTATGTGAGAAATACTTAGAAAAGCAAATGGATTTGTATGTAGCATTTATGGATCTGGAGAAGGCATATGATAGAGTTGATAGAGATGCTCTGTGGAAAGTATTAAGAATATATGGTGTGGGAGGCAAGTTGTTAGAAGCAGTGAAAGGTTTTTATCGAGGATGTAAGGCATGTGTACGTGTAGGAAAAGAGGAAAGTGATTGGTTCTCAGTGAATGTAGGTTTGCGGCAGGGGTGTGTGATGTCTCCATGGTTGTTTAATTTGTTTATGGATGGGGTTGTTAGGGAGGTGAATGCAAGAGTTTTGGAAAGAGGGGCAAGTATGAAGTCTGTTGGGGATGAGAGAGCTTGGGAAGTGAGTCAGTTGTTGTTCGCTGATGATACAGCGCTGGTGGCTGATTCATGTGAGAAACTGCAGAAGCTGGTGACTGAGTTTGGTAAAGTGTGTGAAAGAAGAAAGTTAAGAGTAAATGTGAATAAGAGCAAGGTTATTAGGTACAGTAGGGTTGAGGGTCAAGTCAATTGGGAGGTGAGTTTGAATGGAGAAAAACTGGAGGAAGTGAAGTGTTTTAGATATCTGGGAGTGGATCTGGCAGCGGATGGAACCATGGAAGCGGAAGTGGATCATTGGGTGGGGGAGGGGGCAAAAATTCTGGGAGCCTTGAAGAATGTGTGGAAGTCGAGAACATTATCTCGGAAAGCAAAAATGGGTATGTTTGAAGGAATAGTGGTTCCAACAATGTTGTATGGTTGCGAGGCGTGGGCTATGGATAGAGTTGTGCGCAGGAGGATGGATGTGCTGGAAATGAGATGTTTGAGGACAGTGTGTGGTGTGAGGTGGTTTGATCGAGTAAGTAACGTAAGGGTAAGAGAGATGTGTGGAAATAAAAAGAGCGTGGTTGAGAGAGCAGAAGAGGGTGTTTTGAAATGGTTTGGGCACATGGAGAGAATGAGTGAGGAAAGATTGACCAAGAGGATATATGTGTCGGGGGTGGAGGGAACGAGGAGAAGAGGGAGACCAAATTGGAGGTGGAAAGATGGAGTGAAAAAGATTTTGTGTGATCGGGGCCTGAACTTGCAGGAGGGTGAAAGGAGGGCAAGGAATAGAGTGAATTGGAGCGATGTGGTATACTGGGGTTGACGTGCTGTCAGTGGATTGAATCGGGGCATGTGAAGCGTCTGGGGTAAACCATGGAAAGCTGTGTGGGTATGTATATTTTGCGTGTGTGGACGTATGTATATACATGTGTATGGGGGTGGGTTGGGCCATTTCTTTCATCTGTTTCCTTGCGCTACCTCGCAAACACGGGAGACAGCGACAAAGCAAAAAAAAAAAAAAAAAAAATTCTTCAAAGCAAACACCTGATCCACACATCCTCTACCACTTCTCAAACCACACTGCTCTTCCCCAATCTGATGCTCTGTATATGCCTTCACCCTCTCAATCAATATCCTCTCCAATAATTTACCAGGAATATTCAACAAACTTATACCTCTGTAATTTGAGCACTCACTCACATCCCTTTTGCCTTTATACAGTGGCACTATGCAAGCATTCCACCAATCCTTCGGCACCTCACCATGAATCATACATACATTAAATAACCTTACCAACCAGTCAACAATACAGTCACCCCCTTTTTTAATAAATTCCACTGCAGTACCATCCAAACCTGCTGCCTTGCCAGCTTTCATCTTCTGCAAAGCTTTTACTACCTCTTACTATATATATATATGTATATATATATATATATATATATATATATATATATATATATTTTTTTTCAAACTATTCGCCATTTCCCACGTTAGCGAAGTAGCGTTAAGAACAGAGGACTGGGCCTTTTTTGGAATATCCTCACCTGGCCCCCTATGTTCCTTCTTTTGGAAAATTAAAAAAAAACGAGAGGGGAGGATTTCCAGCCCCCCGCTCCCTCCCCTTTTAGTCGCCTTCTACGACACGCAGGGAATACGTGGGAAGTATTCTTAATCCCCTATCCCCAGGGATATATATATATATATATATATATATATATATATATATATATATATATATATATATATATATATATATATATATATATATTCTTTCTTTTCTTTTAAACTATTCGCCATTTCCCGCGTTAGCGAGGTAGCATTAAGAACAGAGGACTGGGCCTTTGAGGGAATACCCTCACCTGGCCCAATTCTCTGTTCCTTCATTATTTTTTTATATTATACTTTGTCGCTGTCTCCCGCGTTTGCGAGGTAGCGCAAGGAAACAGACGAAAGAAATGGCCCAACCCCCCCCCCATACACATGTATATACATACGTCCACACACTCAAATATACATACCTACACAGCTTTCCATGGTTTACCCCAGACGCTTCACATGCCTTGATTCAATCCACTGACAGCACGTCAACCCCGGTATACCACATCGCTCCAATTCACTCTATTCCTTGCCCTCCTTTCACCCTCCTGCATGTTCAGGCCCCGATCACACAAAATCTTTTTCACTCCATCTTTCCACCTCCAATTTGGTCTCCCTCTTCTCCTCGTTCCCTCCACCTCCGACACCTCTTGGTCAATCTTTCCTCACTTATTCTCTCCATGTGCCCAAACCACTTCAAAACACCCTCTTCTGCTCTCTCAACCACGCTCTTTTTATTTCCACACATCTCTCTTGCCCTTACGTTACTCACTCGATCAAACCACCTCACACCACACATTGTCCTCAAACATCTCATTTCCAGCACATCCATCCTCCAGCGCACAACTCTATCCATAGCCCACGCCTCGCAACCATACAACATTGTTGGAACCACTATTCCTTCAAACATACCCATTTTTGCTTTCCGAGATAATGTTCTCGACTTCCACACATTCTTCAAGGCCCCCAGAATTTTCGCCCCCTCCCCCTACCCTATGATCCACTTCCGCTTCCATGGTTCCATCCGCTGCCAGATCCACTCCCAGATATCTAAAACACTTCACTTCCTCCAGTTTTTCTCCATTCAAACTCACCTCCCAATTGACTTGACCCTCAACCCTACTGTACCTAATAACCTTGCTCTTATTCACATTTACTCTTAACTTTCTTCTTCCACACACTTTACCAAACTCAGTCACCAGCTTCTGCAGTTTCTCACATGAATCAGCCACCAGCGCTGTATCATCAGCGAACAACAACTGACTCACTTCCCAAGCTCTCTCATCCACAAAAGACTTCATACTTGCCCCTCTTTCCAAAACTCTTGCATTCACCTCCCTAACAACCCCATCAATAAACAAATTAAACAACCATGGAGACATCACACACCCCTGCCACAAACCTACATTCACTGAGAACCAACACTTTCCTCTCTTCCTACACGTACACATGCCTTACATCCTCGATAAAAACTTTTCACTGCTTCTAACAACTTGCCTCCCACACCATATATTCTTAATACCTTCCATAGAGCATCTCTATCAACTCTATCATATGCCATCTCCAGATCCATAAATGCTACATACAAATCCATTTGCTTTTCTAAGTATTTCTCACATACATTCTTCAAAGCAAACACCTGATCCACACATCCTCTACCACTTCTGAAACCACACTGCTCTTCCCCAATCTGATGCTCTGTACATGCCTTCACCCTCTCAATCAATACCCTCCCATATAATTTACCAGGAATACTCAACAAACTTATACCTCTGTAATTTGAGCACTCACTCTTATCCCCTTTGCCTTTGTACAATGGCACTATGCACGCATTCCGCCAATCCTCAGGCACCTGACCATGAGTCATACATACATTAAATAACCTTACCAACCAGTCAATAATACAGTCACCCCCTTTTTTAATAAATTCCACTGCAATACCATCCAAACCTGCTGCCTTGCCGGCTTTCATCTTCCGCAAAGCTTTTACTACCTCTTCCCTGTTTACCAAATCATTTTCCCTAACCCTCTCACTTTGCACACCACCTCGACCAAAACACCCTATATCTGCCACTCTATCATCAAACACCTTCAACAAACCTTCAAAATACTCACTCCATCTCCTTCTCACATCAGTAGTTGTTATCACCTCCCCATTAGCGCCCTTCACTGAAGTTCCCATTTGCTCCCTTGTCTTACGCACTTTATTTACCTCCTTTCAGAACATCTTTTTATTCTCCCTAAAATTTAATGATACTCTCTCACCCCAACTCTCATATATATATATATATATATATATATATATATATATATATATATATATCTTTTCTTTCTTTCAAACTATTCGCCATTTCCCGCATTAGCGAGGTAGCGTTAAGAACAGAGGCCTGGGCCTTTGAGGGACTACCCTCACCTGGCCCAATTCTCTGTTCCTTCTTTTGGAAAATTAAAAAAAATGAGAGGGGAGGATTTCCAGCCCCCTGCTCCCTCCCCTTTTAGTCGCCTTCTACGACACGCAGGGAATACGTGGGAAGTATTCTTTCTCCCCTATCCCCTATCCCTATATATATATATATATATATATATATATATACACACACACACACACATATATATATATATATATATATATATATATATATATATATATATATATATATATATATATATATATATATCTTTTCTTTCTTTTCTTTTAAACTATTCGCCATTTCCCGCGTTAGCGAGGTAGCATTAAGAACAGAGGACTGGGCCTTTGAGGGAATACCCTCACCTGGCCCAATTCTCTGTTCCTTCTTTTGGAAAAAAAAAAAAAAAAAATATATATATATATATATATTTTTTTTTCAAACTATTCGCCATTTCCCGCGTTAGCGAGGTAGCGTTAAGAACAGAGAACTGGGCCACTGAGGGAATATCCTCACCTGGCCCCCTTCTCTGTTCCTTCCTTTGGAAAATTAAAAAAAATTGAGAGGGGAGGATTTCCAGCCCCCCGCTCCCTCCCCTTTTAGTCGCCTTCTACGACACGCAGGGAATACGTGGGAAGTATTCTTTCTCCCCTATCCCCAGGGATATATATATATGAGAGCGGGGGGCTGGAAATCCTCCCCTCTCATTTTTTTTAATTTTCCAAAAGAAGGAACAGAGAAGGGGGCCACGTGAGAATATTCCCTCAAAGGCCCAGTCCTCTGTTCTTAACGCTACCTCGCAAATGCGGGAAATGGCGAATAGTATGAAAAATATATATTTATTTATTTTTTTATTTATTTTGCTTTGTCGCTGTCACCCGCGTTTGCGAGGTAGCGCAAGGAAACAGACAAAAGAAATGGCCCAACCCACCCCCATACACATGTATATACATACACGTCCACACACGCAAATATACATACCTATACATCTCAATGTACACATATATATACACACAGACACATATAACCATGCACACAATTCACGCTGTCTGCCTATATTCATTCCCATCGCCACCTCGCCACACATGGAATACCATCCCCCTCCCCCCTCATGTGTACGAGGTAGCGCTAGGAAAAGACAACAAAGGCCCCATTCGTTCACACTCAGTCTCTAACTGTCATGCAATAATGCCCGAAACCACAGCTCCCTTTCCACATCCAGGCCCCACACAACTTTCCATGATTTACCCCAGACGCTTCACATGCCCTAATTCAATCCACTGACAGCACATCAACCCCGGTATACCACATCAATCCAATTCACTCTATTCCTTGCCTGCCTTTCACCCTCCTGCATGTTCAGGCCCCGATCACTCAAAATCTTTTTCACTCCATCTTTCCACCTCCAATTTGGTCTCCCACTTCTCCTCGTTCCCTCCACCTCCGACACATATATCCTCTTGGTCAATCTTTCCTCACTCATTCTCTCCATGTGCCCAAACCATTTCAAAACACCCTCTTCTACTCTCTCAACCACGCTCTTTTTATTTCTACACATCTCTCTTACCCTTACATTACTTACTCCATCAAACCACCTCACACCACACATTGTCCTCAAACATCTCATTTCCAGCACATCCACCCTCCTGCGCACAACTCTATCCATAGCCCACGCCTCACAACCATACAACATTGTTGGAACCACTATTCCTTCAAACATACCTATTTTTGCTTTCCGAGATAATGTTCTCGACTTCCAAACATTCTTCAAGGCTCCCAGGATTTTCGCCCCCTCCCCCACTCTATCCCTGGGGATAGGGGAGAAAGAATACTTCCCACGCATTCCTCACGTGTCGTACAAGGTGACTAGAATGTAAGAAAGTAAATTCTAGATTAATATGGGTAAAACTGAAAGTTGATGGAGAGAGATGGGTGATTATTGGTGCATATGCACCTGGGCATGAGAAGAAAGGTCATGAGAGGCAAGTGTTTTGGGAGCAGCTGAATGAGTGTGTTAGTGGTTTTGATGCGCAAGACCGGGTTATATTGATGGGTGATTTGAATGCAAAGGTGAGTAATTTGGCAGTTGAGGGAATAATTGGTATACATGAGGTGTTCAGTGTTATAAATGGAAATGGTGAAGAGCTTGTAGATTTATGTGCTGAAAAAGGACTGATGATTGGGAATACCTGGTTTAAAAAGCAAGATATACATAAGTATACGTATGTAAGTAGGAGAGATGGCTAGAGAGCATTATTGGATTACGTGTTAATTGACAGGCGCGCGAGAGACTTTTGTGCTGAGAGGTGCAACTGGAGGCGAAGGTGAAGATTTGTATGGGTTTTCAGAAAAGAAGAGAGAATGTTGGGGTGAAGAGGGTGGTGAGAGTAAGTGAGCTTGGGAAGGAGACTTGTTTGAGGAAGTACCAGGAGAGACTGAGAACAGAATGGAAAAAGGTGACAACAAAGGAGGTAAGGGGAGTGGGGGAGGAATGGGATGTATTTAGGGAAGCAGTGATGGCTTGCACAAAAGATGCTTGTGGCATGAGAAGCGTGGGAGGTGGGTCGATTAGAAAGGGTAGTGAGTGGCGGGATGAAGAAGTAAGATTATTAGTGAAAGAGAAGAGAGAGGCATTTGGACGATTTTTGCAGGGAAAAAATGCAAATGAGTGGGAGATGTTTAAAAGAAAGAGGCAAGAGGTCAAGAGAAAGGTGCAAGAGGTGAAAAAGAGGGCAAATGAGAGTTGGGGTGAGAGTATCATTAAATTTTAGGTAGAATAAAAAGATGTTCTGGAAGGAGGTAAATAAAGTGGGTAAGACAAGGGAGCATAGGGGAACTTCAGTAAAGGGGGCTAATGGGGAGGTGATAACAAGTAGTGGTGATGTGAGAAGGAGATGGAGTGAGTATTTTGAAGGTTTGTTGAAGGTGTTTGATGATAGAGTGGCAGATATAGGGTGTTTTGGTCGAGGTGGTGTGCAAAGTGAGAGGGTTAGGGAAAATGATTTGGTAAACAGAGGAGAGGTAGTAAAAGCTTTGCAGAAGATGAAAGCCAGCAAGGCAGCGGGGTTGGATGGTATTGCAGTGGAATTTATTAAAAAAGGGGGTGACTGCATTGTTGACTGGTTGGTAAGGTTATTTAATGTATGCATGATTCATGGTGAGGTGCCTGAGGATTGGCAGAATGCTTGCATAGTGCCATTGTACAGAGGGAAAGGGGATAAGAGTGAGTGCTCAAATTACAGAGGTATAAGTTTGTTGAGTATTCCTGGGATATTATATGGGAGGGTATTGATTGAGAGGGTGAAGGCATGTACAGAGCATCAGATTGGGGAAGAGCAGTGTGGTTTCAGAAGTGGTAGAGAATGTGTGGATCAGGTGTTTGCTTTGAAGAATGTATGTGAGAAATACTTAGAAAAGCAAATGGATTTGTATGTAGCATTTATGGATCTGGAGAAGGCATATGATAAGAGTTGATAGAGATGCTCTGTGGAAATTACTAAGAATATATGGTGTGGGAGGCAAGTTGCTAGAAGCAGTGAAAAGTTTCTATCAAGGATGTAAAGCATGTGTACATGTAGGAAGAGAGGAAAGTGATTAGTTCTCAGTGAATGTAGGTTTGCGGCAGGGGTGTGTGATGTCTCCATGGTTGTTTAATTTGTTTATGGATGGGGTTGTTAGGGAGGTGAATGCAAGAGTTTTGGAAAGAGGGGCAAGTATGCAGTCTGTGGGGATTGAAGAGCTTGGGAAGTGAGTCAGTTGTTGTTCGCTTATGATACAGCACTGGTGGCTGATTCATGTGAGAAACTGCAGAAGCTGGTGACTGAGTTTGGTAAAGTGTGTGAAAGAAGAAAGTTAAGAGTAAATGTGAATAAGAGCAAGGTTATTAGGTACAGTAGGGTTGAGGGTCAAGTCAATTGGGAGGTAAGTTTGAATGGAGAAAAACTGGAGGAAGTAAAGTGTTTTAGATATCTGGGAGTGGATCTGGCAGCGGATGGAACCATGGAAGCGGAAGTGAATCATAGGGTGGGGGAGGGGGCGAAAATCCTGGGAGCCTTGAAGAATGTTTGGAAGTCGAGAACATTATCTCGGAAAGCAAAAATGGCTATGTTTGAAGGAATGGTGGTTCCAACAATGTTGTATGGTTGCAAGGCGTGGGCTATGGATAGAGTTGTGCGCAGGAGGGTGGATGTGCTGGAAATGAGATGTTTGAGGACAATGTGTGGTGTGAGGTGGTTTGATCGAGTAAGTAATGTAAGGGTAAGAGAGATGTGTGGAAATGAAAAGAGCGTGGTTGAGAGAGCAGAAGAGGGTGTTTTGAAATGGTTTGGGCACATGGAGACAATGAGTGAGGAAAGATTGACCAAGAGGACATATGTGTCGGAGGTGGAGGGAACGAGGAGAAGTGGGAAACCAAATTGGAGGTGGAAAGATGGAGTGAAGAAGATTTTGAGTGATCGGGGTCTGAACATGCAGGAGGGTGAAAGGCGGGCAAGGAATAGAGTGAATTGGATCGATGTGGTATACCGGGGTTGACGTGCTGTCAATGGATTGAATCAGGGCATGTGAAGCGTCTGGAGTAAGCCATGGAAAGTTGTGTGGGGCCTGGATGTGGAAAGGGAGCTGTGGTTTCGGGCATTATTGCATGACAGCTAGAGACTGAGTGTGAACGAATGGGGCCTTGTTGTCTTTTCCTAGCGCTACCTCGCACACATGAGGGGGGAGGGGGATGTTATTCCATGTGTGGCGAGGTGGCGATGGGAATAAATAAAGGCAGACAGTGTGAATTGTGTGCATGGGTATATATGTATGTGTCTGTGTGTGTATATATATGTGTACATTGAGATGTATAGGTATGTATATTTGCGTGTGTGGACGTGTATGTATATACATGTGTATGGGGGTGGGTTGGGCCATTTCTTTCGTCTGTTTCCTTACGCTACCTCGCAAACGCGGGAGACAGCGACAAAGCAAAATAAAATAAATAAAAAATAAGGTAGGATGTTTGGGGAAAGGGACCTGGATGTTTTGGTTCTGAGTGAAACGAAGCTCAAGGGTAAAGGGGAAGAGTGGTTTGGGAATGTTTTGGGAGTAAAGTCAGGGGTTGGTGAGAAAACAAGAGCAAAGGAAGGAGTAGCACTACTTCTGAAACAGGAGTTGTGGGAGTATGTGATAAAGTGTAAGAAAGTAAACTGTAGATTGATATGGGTAAAACTGAAAGTGGATGAAGAGAGATGGGTGATTATTGGTGCCTATGCACCCTGGGCATGAGAAGAAAGATCGTGAGAGGCGTGTTTTGGGAGCAGCTGAGTGAGTGTGTTAGCAGTTTTGATGCATGAGACCAGGTTATACTGATGGGTGATTCGAATGCAAAGGTGAGTAATGTGGTAGTTGAGGGAATATTTGGTGTACATGGGGTCTTCAGTGTTGTAAATGGAAATGGTGAAGAGCTTGTAGATTTGTGTGCTGAAAAAGTATTGGTGATTGGGAATATCTGGTTTAAAAAGAGAGATATACATAAGTATACGTATGTAAGTAGGAGAGATGACCAGAGAGCGTTATTGGATTACGTGTTAATTGATAGGCGCATGAAAGAGAGGCTTTTGGATGTTAATGTGCTGAGAGGTGCAACTGGAGGATATCTGATCATTATCTTGTGGAGGCAAAGGTGAAGATTTGTACAGGTTTTCAGAAAAGAAGAGAAAATGTTGGGGTGAAGAGAGTGGTGAGAGTAAGTGAGCTTGGGAAGGAGATGTGTGAGGAAGTACCAGGAGAGACTGAGTGCAAAATGGAAAAAGGTGAGAGCAAAGGATGTAAGGGGAGTGGGGGAGGAATGGGATATATTTAGGGAAGCAGTGATGGCTTGCACAAAAGATGCTTGTGGCATGAGAAGCATGGTAGGTGGGCAGGTTAGAAAGGATAGTGAGTGCTGGGATGAAGAAGTAAGATTATTAGTGAAAGAGAAGAGAAAGGCATTTGGATGATTTTTGAAGGGAAATAGTGCAAATGACTGGGAGATGTATAAAGGAAAGAGGCAAGAGGTCAAGAGAAAGGTGCAAGAGGTGAAAAAGAGGGCAAATGAGAGTATCATTAAAATTTTAGGGAGAATAATAAGATGTTTTGGAAAGAGGTAAATAAAGTGCGTAAGACAAGAGAATAAATGGGAACATCGGTGAAGGGGGCTCATGCGGATGGGGAGGTAATAACAAGTAGTGGTGATATGAGGAGATGGAGTGAGTATTTTGAAGGTTTGTTGAATGTGGTAGATGATAGAGTGGCAGATTTTTTTTTTTCTTTTTTTTTCAAACTATTCGCCATTTCCCGCGTTAGCGAGGTAGCGTTAAGAACAGAGAACTGGGCCACTGAGGGAATATCCTCACCTGGCCCCCTTCTCTGTTCCTTCTTTTGGAAAATTAAAAAAAATTGGGAGGGGAGGATTTCCAGCCCCCTGCTCCCTCCCCTTTTAGTCGCCTTCTACGACACGCAGGGAATACGTGGGAAGTATTCTTAATCCCCTATCCCCAGGGATAAGAGTGGCAGATATAGGATGTTTTGTTTGAGGTGGTGTGAGAAGCTGGAAAGGCGGCGGGTTTGGATGGTATTGCAGTGGAATTTATTAAAAAAGGGGGTGACTGTGTTGTTGACTGGCTGGTGAGGATATTCACTGTATGTATGGCTCATGGTGAAGTGCCTGAGGATTGGTGGAATGCATGCATAGTGCCACTGTACAAAGGCAAAGGGGATAAAGGTGAGTGTTAAAATTTCAGAGGTATAAGTTTGTTGGGTATTCCTGGGAAATTATATGGGAGGGTATTGATTGAGAGGGTGAAGGCATGTACAAAGCATCAGATTGGGGAAGAGCAGTGTGGTTTCAGAAGTGGTAGAGGATGTGTGGATCAGGTGTTTTCTTTGAAGAATGTATGTGAAAAATACTTAGAATAACAAATGGATTTAAATGTAGCATTTATAGATCTGGAGAAGGCATTTGATAGAGTTGATAGAGATGCTCTGTGGAAGGTATTAAAAGTATATGGTGTGGGAGGCAAGTTGCTAGAAGCAGTGAAAACTTTTTATCAAGGATGTAAGGCACGTGTACAAGTAGGAAGAGAGGAAAGTGATTGGTTCCCAGTGAATGTTGGTTTGTGGCAGGGGTGCGTGATGTCTCCATGGTTGTTTAATTTGTTTGCGGATGGGTTTGTTAGGGAGGTGAAAGCAAGTGTTTTGGAGAGAGGGGCAAGTATGCAGTCTGTTGTAGATGAGAAGACTTGGGAAGTGAGTCAGTTGTTGTTCGCTGATGATACAGCGCTGGTGGCTGATTCAGGTGAGAAACTGCAGAAGCTGGTGACTAATTTTGGTAAAGTGTGTGAAAGAAGAAAACTGAGAGTAAATGTGAATTAGAGCAAGGTTATTAGGTTCTGGGACAAGTTAGTTTGAATGGAGAAAAAAAGGAGGAAGTGAAGTGTTTTAGATATCTGGGAGTGGATTTAGCAGTGGATGGAATCATGGAAATGGGTCACAGTGTGGGGAAGGGGGGCAAAGGTTCTGGGAGCATTGAAGAATGTGTGAAAGGCGAGAATGTCATCTTGGAGAGCAAAAATGGGTATGTTTAAAGGAATAGTGGTTCTAACAATGTTATATGGTTGCAAGGCATGGGCTATAGATAGGGTTATGTGGAGGAGGGTGGATGTGTTGGTAATGAGATGTTTGAGGACAATACATGGTGTGAGGTGGTTTGATCGAGTAAGTAATGAAAGGTTAAGAAAGAATTGTGGTAATAAAAGAGTGTGGTTGAGAGAGCAGAAGAGGGTGTACTGAAATTGTTTGATCACATGGAGAGAATGAGTGGGGAAGGATTGACAAAGAGGATATATGTGTCAGAGGTGGAGCGAACAAGAAGTGGAAGACCAAATTGGAGGTGGAAGGATGGAGTGAAAAAGATTGTGAGTGGTTGGGGCCTGAACATGCAGGAGGGTGAAAGGTGTGCAAGGAATAGAGTGAATTGGAACAATGTGGTATACTGGGGTCAACGTGCTGTCAATAGATTGAACCAGGGCATGTGAAGCGTCTGGGGTGGAAAGGGAGCTGTGGTTTCGGTGCATTACACATAACAGCTAGGGACTGCATGTGAACGAATGTGGCCTCTGTTGTCCTTTCCTAGCGCTACCTTGCATGCACGTGGGTGTGTGTATGTGTGCCATTTCATGTGTGGCGGGGTTGCGACAGGAATGGATGAGGGCAGCAAGTATGAATATGTACATGTGTATATATGTATATGTCTGTGTATGTATATGTATGTATGTTGAAATGTATAGGTATGTATATGGGCGTGTATGTGTATACATGTGTATATGAGTGGGTTGGGCCATTCTTTCGTCTGTTTCCTTGCGCTACCTCACTAACGTGGGAGACAGCGACAAAGTATAATCTTTCTTTCAAACTATTCGCCATTTCCCGCGTTAGCGAGGTAGCGTTAAGAACAGAGGACTGGGCTTTTGAGGGAATATCCTCACCTGGCCCCCTTCTCTGTTCCTTCTTTTGGGAAAAAAAAAAAAAAGATGACAAAGTATAATTTTTTTTTTTTTTTTTTTTTTTTTTTGCTTTGTCGCTGTCTCCCGCGTTTGCGAGGGAGCGCAAGGAAACAGACGAAAGAAATGGCCCAACCCACCCCCATACACATATATATACATACGTCCACACACGCAAATATACATACCTACACAGCTTTCCATGGTTTACCCCAGACGCTTCACATGCCCTGATTCAATCCACTGACAGCACATCAACCCCTGTATAATATATAAATAAATATTCTTTTCAGTGAATATTGAAGTATTAATTATGAGGTTTTTTATAAAGATGCTTTTTTAATTATATGAAAGCAAAATAATACTAGATTCTCATCTTATTCCAGCTTATTCACAATTGCTTTATAAGGAGCACCAAGTTTTCAAATTCTTAATGTGCCATATAAGTGAAATCTATCTAACTTGAAAACATGAAAATAGGCATTATAATGACCAAATACTCATGCTGTCATAATCATCACATAGTGAAATGGATATACTTACTTTGGAAGGCATAACAGTCTGTTCATTCCACCACTTACCTTAGTTCCTATCACCTGCATGCTCTGTAAGGATCATTAAAGATCATCCAATTTACCAGTAAAATGGCAGCTGTTGTAGAATCATGTTCTAATTTACATCATGATAGAGTGTTGCATGATGATGGTAAGCCATCATGAGTATACTCCATATACAAGAATTAGATTGGGGAAACTTTTGATCTGGAATGTAACCTCCCTTTTAACATGGTCTCCATCACTCATACAATGCATTCTACTAGAATGACTTATTGCCAAGACTGTTCCAAGTCATTCTGTGAGGACACTCCTGTATGCAGAACTTGAATCATCTAACATTTAGAAAAATGGAGAGAATTGTTGAACTAAGATAGGAATAATTTGGAAGTTTCTAGGCATTTTAAAGGATTGAATTATTGATAGCTTAAGTTCTGTGTGACTTGATTGTTAGTTATTAATATTAACCAAGTGGCAGAGATTTGTCAGAAAGTAAGGGCATTGCAGTATGGCTGATTAAAATGTGTAGCCACTCATCATTTATTGTCAATATGAAAATGGGTTTCAGCCTTAATTTATTCAAGAAACGGCAAAGAACCTCATTCTTTAATAACCGAGATCATAAATTTTTAAGGGATGTACACTTGCAGTGGGAGAGACACAATGTTTAAAGAAGTTGCATTGTTTAAATGTTCTCAAAAAAATGGTAAGTATGGTGCAAATGGGTTACTTTATTGGTGCCTAGTGTGTTCTTAGAGAAATGGGAGGCATCCTGTTCAGTTATCAGCGTAAATATGTTCCCCTTTGTCATCTGTAGTAATGGGAGAGGTCAGAATCCATTGACACATTTCTGATGTACCTGAATTTTGTTTGCCTTGGTGAAGCCTTGTGGTGTAAATTGGCATTTGGCTTCACAGTGTTGAAAATTTAAACACTTTAATGTTAGGATGTTTCAAGCTGTGACTTAGTGCATTTCTCAGAAGATGGAACATGGTTTAGACATTTACCACCATTTGTGAAGAAGGTATTCTCAGACATACCAAGTGCTTTAAGTTTCAAGTTTGCATTTAGTATATCAAGTGTCCATTGCCCAGTATCAATCAAACAGGCAGTAGAACAGACTGTTTTGCCTGTGACTGTACACTGAAGACCTGCAACAAAGTAGCTGATGTTTTACATACACTGATTAAGAAGGGAAAACAAGAGGT
Source organism: Panulirus ornatus (assembly GCF_036320965.1). Taxonomy (NCBI): domain Eukaryota; kingdom Metazoa; phylum Arthropoda; class Malacostraca; order Decapoda; family Palinuridae; genus Panulirus; species Panulirus ornatus. The sequence goes on from NC_092229.1 coordinate 9,689,159, forward strand.
ACACTGAAGACCTGCAACACAATAGTTGATGTTTTATGTACACTGATAAGAAGGAAAAACAGAGAGGATAAAGCACAGGTACTGAGAAGTTTAACTTTATGGGGACAACAAGATTATAGAATGGTTGATGCAGCCTATGAATGTTAAGGATATGTTTTACTTATTGCTTGTATTATTTGATTGTTCACTGTAGTTCCAGTCTCTGTAAATTAAATGTTTGGGAGAAATTTCAGTTATGGTATGTACATGTAGGTAATTGTTATGATTATAGAATCTCTTGTAAAAGTACCTACCCTTGTAGACATACTTAATGAATGTTATATTCTTCTTCAGCGTGTACTTGGAGATGGAGAAGCATTGCCCTCTGGGATGGTGAAACCAGTAGGAGAACTGATTTGGATATTAGATGAAACTGCAGCATCTAAACTTTAAAGGTGACACTTTGTGTCTCATATAGCTTGGTATTTGTTAAATTAGAGTACTTAAGGACCTGAATTTTTTTCTAAAAATATATAATGTGTTGCACTCTACTGAACCAGGGTATGTGAAACATCTGGGGTAAACTATAGAAAGGTCTATGGGGCCTGGATAGGGATAGGGAACTGTGGTTTTGGTGCATTACACATGACAGCTAGAGATTGAGTGTGAACGAATGTGGCCTTTTTTGTCCGTTTCCTTGGCGCTACCTCACTGACACAGTGGGTGGCGATGCTGTTTCCTGTGGGGCAGGGTGACACCGGGAATAGATGAAGGCAAGCAAGAATGAATATGTACATGTGTATATATGTATATGTCTGTGTGAGGTGGTTTGATCAAGTAAGTAATGAAAGGGTAAGAGAGATGCGTGGAAATAAAAAGAGTGTGGTTGAGAGAGCAGAAGAGGGTGTTTTGAAATGGTTTGGTCACATGGAGAGAATGAGTGAGGAAAGATTGACCAAGAGGATATATGTGTCAGAGGTGGAGGGAATGAAGAGAAGTGGGAGACCAAACGGGAGGTGGAAAGATGGAGTGAAAAAGATTTTGAGAGATCGGGGCCTGAACATGCAGGAGGGTGAAAGGCGTGCAAGGAATAGAGTGAATTGGAGCGATGTGGTATACCGGGGTTGACGTGCTGTCAGTGGATTGAATCAAGGCATGTGAAGCGTCTGGGGTAAACCATGGAAAGCTGTGTAGGTATGTATATTTGCGTGTGTGGACGTATGTATATACATGTGTATGGGGGGGGTTGGGCCATTTCTTTCGTCTGTTTCCTTGCGCTACCTCGCAAACGCGGGAGACAGCGACAAAGTATAATAAAAAAAAATATAGATATATATATATATATATATATATATATATATATATATATATATATATTGTTCTGGAAGGAGGTAAATAAAGTGCGTAAGACAAGGGAGCAAATGGGAACTTCAGTGAAGGGCGCAAATGGGGAGGTGATAACAAGTAGTGGTGATGTGAGAAGGAGATGGAGTGAGTATTTTGAAGGTTTGTTGAATGTGTTTGATGATAGAGTGGCAGATATAGGGTGTTTTGGTCGAGGTGGTGTGCAAAGTGAGAGGGTTAGGGAAAATGATTTGGTAAACAGAGAAGAGGTAGTGAAAGCTTTGCGGAAGATGAAAGCCGGCAAGGCAGCAAGTTTGGATGGTATTGCAGTGGAATTTATTAAAAAAGGGGGTGACTGTATTGTTGACTGGTTGGTAAGGTTATTTAATGTATGTATGACTCATGGTGAGGTGCCTGAGGATTGGCGGAATGCGTGCATAGTGCCATTGTACAAAGGCAAAGGGGATAAGAGTGAGTGCTCAAATTACAGAGGTATAAGTTTGTTGAGTATTCCTGGTAAATTATATAGGAGGATATTGATTGAGAGGGTGAAGGCATGTACAGAGCATCAGATTGGGGAAGAGCAGTGTGCTTTCAGAAGTGGTAGAGGATGTGTGGATCAGGTGTTTGCTTTGAAGAATGTATGTGAGAAATACTTAGAAAAGCAAATGGATTTGTATGTAGCATTTATGGATCTGGAGAAGGCATATGATAGAGTTGATAGAGATGCTCTGTGGAAGGTATTAAGAATATATGGTGTGGGAGGCAAGTTGTTAGAAGCAGTGAAAAGTTTTTATCGAGGATGTAAGGCATGTGTACATGTAGGAAGAGAGGAAAGTGATTGGTTCTCAGTGAATGTAGGTTTGCGGCAGGGGTGTGTGATGTCTCCATGGTTGTTTAATTTGTTTATGGATGGGGTTGTTAGGGAGGTTAATGCAAGAGTTTTGGAAAGAGGGGCAAGTATGAAGTCTGTTGGGGATGAGAGAGCTTGGGAAGTGAGTCAGTTGTTGTTCGCTGATGATACAGCGCTGGTGGCTGATTCATGTGAGAAACTGCAGAAGCTGGTGACTGAGTTTGGTAAAGTGTGTGAAAGAAGAAAGTTAAGAGTAAATGTGAATAAGAGCAAGGTTATTAGGTACAGTAGGGTTGAGGGTCAAGTCAATTGGGAGGTGAGTTTGAATGGAGAAAAACTGGAGGAAGTGAAGTGTTTTAGATATCTGGGAGTGGATCTGGCAGCGGATGGAACCATGGAAGCGGAAGTGGATCATAGGGTGGGGGAGGGGGCGAAAATTCTGGGAGCCTTGAAGAATGTGTGGAAGTCGAGAACATTATCTCGAAAAGCAAAAATGGGTATGTTTGAAGGAATAGTGGTTCCAACAATGTTGTATGGTTGCGAGGTGTGGGCTATGGATAGAGTTGTGCGCAGGAGGATGGATGTGCTGGAAATGAGATGTTTGAGGACAATGTGTGGTGTGAGGTGGTTTGATCGAGTAAGTAACATAAGGGTAAGAGAGATGTGTGGAAATAAAAAGAGCGTGGTTGAGAGAGCAGAAGAGGGTGTTTTGAAATGGTTCGGGCACATGGAGAGAATGAGTGAGGAAAGATTGACCAAGAGAATATATGTGTCGGAGGTGGAGGGAACGAGGAGAAGAGGGAGACCAAATTGGAGGTGGAAAGATGGAGTGAAAAAGATTTTGTGTGATCGGGGCCTGAACATGCAGGAGGGTGAAAGGAGGGCAAGGAATAGAGTGAATTGGAGCGATGTGGTATACCGGGGTTGACGTGCTGTCAGTGGATTGAATCAAGGCATGTGAAGCGTCTGGGGTAAACCATGGAAAGTTGTGTAGGTATGTATATTTGCGTGTGTGGACGTATGTATATACATGTGTATGGGGGTGGGTTGGGCCATTTCTTTCGTCTGTTTCCTTGCGCTACCTCGCAAACGCGGGAGACAGCGACAAAGCAAAAAATATATATATATATATATATATATATATATATATATATATATATATATATATATATATATTACAGAGGTATAAGTTTGAGTATTCCTGGTAAATTATATGGGAGGGTATTGATTGAGAGGGTGAAGGCATGTACAGAGCATCAGATTGGGGAAGAGCAGTGTGGTTTCAGAAGTGGTAGAGGATGTGTGGATCAGGTGTTTGCTTTGAAGAATGTATGTGAGAAATACTTAGAAAAGCAAATGGATTTGTATGTAGCATTTATGGATCTGGAGAAGGCATATGATAGAGTTGATAGAGATGCTCTGTGGAAGGTATTAAGAATATATGGTGTGGGAGGAAAGTTGTTAGAAGCAGTGAAAAGTTTTTATCGAGGATGTAAGGCATGTGTACGTGTAGGAAGAGAGGAAAGTGATTGGTTCTCATTGAATGTAGGTTTGCGGCAGGGGTGTGTGATGTCTCCATGGTTGTTTAATTTGTTTATGGATGGGGTTGTTAGGGAGGTAAATGCAAGAGTTTTGGAAAGAGGGGCAAGTATGAAGTCTGTTGGGGATGAGAGAGCTTGGGAAGTGAGTCAGTTGTTGTTCGCTGATGATACAGCGCTGGTGGCTGATTCATGTGAGAAACTGCAGAAGCTGGTGACTGAGTTTGGAAAAGTGTGTGGAAGAAGAAAGTTAAGAGTAAATGTGAATAAGAGCAAGGTTATTAGGTACAGTAGGGTTGAGGGTCAAGTCAATTGGGAGGTGAGTTTGAATGGAGAAAAACTGGAGGAAGTGAAGTGTTCTAGATATCTGGGAGTGGATCTGGCAGCGGATGGAACCATGGAAGCGGAAGTGGATCATAGGGTGGGGGAGGGGGCGAAAATCCTGGGGGCCTTGAAGAATGTGTGGAAGTCGAGAACATTATCTCGGAAAGCAAAAATGGGTATGTTTGAAGGAATAGTGGTTCCAACAATGTTGTATGGTTGCGAGGCGTGGGCTATGGATAGAGTTGTGCGCAGGAGGATGGATGTGCTGGAAATGAGATGTTTGAGGACAATGTGTGGTGTGAGGTGGTTTGATCGAGTGAGTAGCGTGGGGGTAAGAGAGGTGTGTGGAAGTAAAAAGAGCGTGGTTGGGAGGGCAGAGGAGGGTGTTTTGAGGTGGTTTGGGCACATGGAGAGAATGAGTGAGGAGAGATTGACCAAGAGGATGTATGTGTCGGAGGTGGGGGGAGCGAGGAGAAGAGGGGGACCAGATTGGAGGTGGAAAGATGGAGTGGGGAGGGTTTTGTGTGATCGGGGCCTGAACATGCAGGAGGGTGAAAGGAGGGCAAGGAGTAGAGTGAATTGGAGCGATGTGGTATACAGGGGTTGACGTGCTGTCAGTGGATTGGATCAGGGCATGTGAAGCGTCTGGGGTGAACCATGGAAAGCTGTGTAGGTATGAATATTTGCGTGTGTGGACGTGTGTATGTACATGTGTATGGGGGGGGGGGGGTTGGGCCATTTCTTTCGTCTGTTTCCTTGCGCTACCTCGCAAACGCGGGAGACAGCGACAAAGTATAAAAAAAAAAAAAAAAAAAAAAAAAAATATATATATATTACAGAGGTATAAGTTTGAGTATTCCTGGTAAATTATATGGGAGGGTATTGATTGAGAGGGTGAAGGCATGTACAGAGCATCAGATTGGGGAAGAGCAGTGTGGTTTCAGAAGTGGTAGAGGATGTGTGGATCAGGTGTTTGCTTTGAAGAATGTATGTGAGAAATACTTAGAAAAGCAAATGGATTTGTATGTAGCATTTATGGATCTGGAGAAGGCATATGATAGAGTTGATAGAGATGCTTTGTGGAAGGTATTAAGAATATATGGTGTGGGAGGAAAGTTGTTAGAAGCAGTGAAAAGTTTTTATCGAGGATGTAAGGCATGTGTACGTGTAGGAAGAGAGGAAAGTGATTGGTTCTCATTGAATGTAGGTTTGCGGCAGGGGTGTGTGATGTCTCCATGGTTGTTTAATTTGTTTATGGATGGGGTTGTTAGGGAGGTAAATGCAAGAGTTTTGGAAAGAGGGGCAAGTATGAAGTCTGTTGGGGATGAGAGAGCTTGGGAAGTGAGTCAGTTGTTGTTCGCTGATGATACAGCGCTGGTGGCTGATTCATGTGAGAAACTGCAGAAGCTGGTGACTGAGTTTGGAAAAGTGTGTGGAAGAAGAAAGTTAAGAGTAAATGTGAATAAGAGCAAGGTTATTAGGTACAGTAGGGTTGAGGGTCAAGTCAATTGGGAGGTGAGTTTGAATGGAGAAAAACTGGAGGAAGTGAAGTGTTCTAGATATCTGGGAGTGGATCTGGCAGCGGATGGAACCATGGAAGCGGAAGTGGATCATAGGGTGGGGGAGGGGGCGAAAATTCTGGGAGCCTTGAAGAATGTGTGGAAGTCGAGAACATTATCTCGAAAAGCAAAAATGGGTATGTTTGAAGGAATAGTGGTTCCAACAATGTTGTATGGTTGCGAGGTGTGGGGTATGGATAGAGTTTTTGCGCAGGAGGATGGATGTGCTGGAAATGAGATGTTTGAGGACAATGTGTGGTGTGAGGTGGTTTGATCGAGTAAGTAACATAAGGGTAAGAGAGATGTGTGGAAATAAAAAGAGCGTGGTTGAGAGAGCAGAAGAGGGTGTTTTGAAATGGTTGGGCACATGGAGAGAATGAGTGAGGAAAGATTGACCAAGAGAATATATGTGTCGGAGGTGGAGGGAACGAGGAGAAGAGGGAGACCAAATTGGAGGTGGAAAGATGGAGTGAAAAAGATTTTGTGTGATCGGGGCCTGAACATGCAGGAGGGTGAAAGGAGGGCAAGGAATAGAGTGAATTGGAGCGATGTGGTATACCGGGGTTGACGTGCTGTCAGTGGATTGAATGCAAGGCATGTGAAGCGTCTGGGGTAAACCATGGAAAGTTGTGTAGGTATGTATATTTGCGTGTGTGGACGTATGTATATACATGTGTATGGGGGGGGGGGTTGGGCCATTTCTTTCGTCTGTTTCCTTGCGCTACCTCGCAAACGCGGGAGACAGCGACAAAGCAAAAAAAATATATATATATATATATATATATATCTATATATATAATATTATATATATATATATAACAGAGGTATAAGTTTGAGTAAAATTCCTGTAAATTATTGGTGGGTATTGATTGAAGGTGAAGCATGACAGAGCATCAGATTGGAAGAGCAGTGTGGTTTCAGAAGTGGCCAGGATGTGTGGATCAGGTGTTTGCTTTGAAGATGTATGTGAGAAATACTTAGAAAAGCAAAAATGGATTTGTATGTAGCATTTATGATCTGAGAAGGCATATGATAGAGTTGATAGAGATCTGTGGAAGGTATTAAGAATATATGGTTGGGAGAAAGTTGTTAGAAGCAGTGACAAGTTTTTTATCGAGGAATGTAAGGCATGTGTACGTGAAGAAGAGAGGAAAGTATTGGTTCTCATTGAATAGTTTGCGGCAGGGGTGTGTGATGTCTCCATGGTTGTTAATTTGTTATGATGGGTTGTTAGGGAGGTAATGCAAAGTTTTGGAAAGAGGCGCACGTATGAAGTCTGTTGGTTGATGAGATAGCTTGGAAGTGACATTCATTGTTGTTCGACTGATGATACAGCGCTGGTGGCTGATTCATTGTGAGAAACTGCAAGCGGTGACTGAGTTTGCGTGTGTGGACGTATGTATATACATGTGTATGGGGGGGGGGGGTTGGGCCATTTCTTTCGTCTGTTTCCTTGCGCTACCTCGCAAACGCGGGAGACAGCGACAAAGTATAATAAATAAATAAATATATATATATTTATCCCTGGGGATAGGGGAGAAAGAATACTTCCCACGTATTCCCTGCGTGTCGTAGAAGGCGACTAAAAGGGAAGGGAGCGGGGGGCTGGAAATCCTCCCCTCTCGTTTTTTTTTTCTCTTTTTTTTTAATTTTCCAAAAGAAGGAACAGAGAAGAGGGCCAGGTGAGGATATTTCCTCAAAGGCCCAGTCCTCTGTTCTTAACGCTACCTCGCTGTCGCGGGAAATGGCGGATAGTATGAAAAAAAAAAAAAAAAAAAAAAAAAATATATATATATATATATATATATATATATGTATGTATATATATATATATATATATATATATATATATATATATATATATATTTTTTTTTTTTTTTTTTTATACTTTGTCGCTGTCTCCCCAAACCATTTCAAAACACCCTCTTCTGCTCTCTCAACCACGCTCTTTTTATTTCCACACATCTCTCTTACCCTTACGTTACTTACTCAATCAAACCACCTCACACCACACATTGTCCTCAAACATCTCATTTCCAGCACATCCATCCTCCTGCGCACATCTCTATCCATAGCCCACGCCTCGCAACCATACAGCATTGTTGGAACCACTATTCCCTCAAACATACCCATTTTTGCTTTCCGAGATAATGTTCTCGACTTCCACACATTTTTCAAGGCTCCCAAAATTTTCGCCCCCTCCCCCACCCTATGATCCACTTCCGCTTCCATGGTTCCATCCGCTGACAGATCCACTCCCAGATATCTAAAACACTTCACTTCCTCCAGTTTTTCTCCATTCAAACTCACCTCCCAATTGACTTGACCCTCACCCCTACTGTACCTAATAACCTTGCTCTTATTCACATTTACTCTCAACTTTCTTCTTCCACACACTTTACCAAACTCAGTCACCAGCTTCTGCAGTTTCTCACATGAATCAGCCACCAGCGCTGTATCATCAGCGAACAACAATTGACTCACTTCCCAAGCTCTCTCATCCCCAACAGACTTCATACTTGCCCCTCTTTCCAGGACTCTTGCATTTACCTCCTTTACAACCCCATCCATAAACAAATTAAACAACCATGGAGACATCACACACCCCTGCCGCAAACCTACATTCACTGAGAACCAATCACTTTCCTCTCTTCCTACACGTACACATGCCTTACATCCTCGATAAAAACTTTTCACTGCTTCTAACAACTTGCCTCCCACACCATATATTCTTAATACCTTCCACAGAGCATCTCTATCAACTCTATCATATGCCTTCTCCAGATCCATAAATGCTACATACAAATCCATTTGCTTTTCTAAGTATTTCTCACATACATTCTTCAAAGCAAACACCTGATCCACACATCCTCTACCACTTCTGAAACCGCACTGCTCTTCCCCAATCTGATGCTCTGTACATGCCTTCACCCTCTCAATCAATACCTTCCCATATAATTTACCAGGAATACTCAACAAACTTATACCTCTGTAATTTGAGCACTCACTCTTATCCCCTTTGCCTTTGTACAATGGCACTATGCACGCATTCCGCCAATCCTCAGGCACCTCACCATGAGTCATACATACATTAAATAACCTTACCAACCAGTCAACAATACAGTCACCCCCTTTCTTAATAAATTCCACTGCAATACCATCCAAACCTGCTGCCTTGCCGGCTTTCATCTTCCGCAAAGCTTTTACTACCTCTTCTCTGTTTACCAAATCATTTTCCCTAACCCTCTCACTTTGCACACCACCTCGACCAAAACACCCTATATCTGCCACTCTGTCATCAGACACATTCAACAAACCTTCAAAATACTCATTCCATCTCCTTCTCACATCACCGCTACTTGTTATCACCTCCCCATTTACGCCCTTCACTGAAGTTCCCATTTGCTCCCTTGTCTTACGCACCCTATTTACCTCCTTCCAGAACATCTTTTTATTCTCCCTAAAATTTACTGATAGTCTCTCACCCCAACTCTCATTTGCCCTTTTTTTCACCTCTTGCACCTTTCTCTTGACCTCCTGTCTCTTTCTTTTATACTTCTCCCACTCAATTGCATTTTTTCCCTGCAAAAATCGTCCAAATGCCTCTCTCTTCTCTTTCACTAATACTCTTACTTCTTCATCCCACCACTCACTACCCTTTCTAAACAGCCCACCTCCCACTCATCTCATGCCACAAGCATCTTTTGCGCAATCCATCACTGATTCCCTAAATACATCCCATTCCTCCCCGACTCCCCTTACTTCCATTGTTCTCACCTTTTTCCATTCTGTACACAGTCTCTCCTGGTACTTCCCCACACAGGTCTCCTTCCCAAGCTCACTTACTCTCACCACCTTCTTCACCCCAACATTCACTCCTCTTTTCTGAAAACCCATACTAATCTTCACCTTAGCCTCCACAAGATAATGATCAGACATCCCTCCAGTTGCACCTCTCAGCACATTAACATCCAAAAGTCTCTCTTTCGCACGCCTGTCAATTAACACGTAATCCAATAACGCTCTCTGGCCATCTCTCCTACTTACATAAGTATACTTATGTATATCTCGCTTTTTAAACCAGGTATTCCCAATCATCAGTCCTTTTTCAGCACATAAATCTACAAGCTCTTCACCATTTCCATTTACAACACTGAACACCCCATGAATACCAATTATTCCCTCAACTGCCACATTACTCACCTTTGCATTCAAATCACCCATCACTATAACCCGGTCTCGTGCATCAAAACCGCTAACACACTCATTTAGCTGCTCCCAAAACACTTGCCTCTCATGATCTTTCTTCTCATGCCCAGGTGCATATGCACCAATAATCACCCACCTCTCTCCATCAACTTTCAATTTTACCCATATTAATCGAGAATTTACTTTCTTACATTCTATCACATACTCCCACAACTCCTGTTTCAGGAGTATTGCTACTCCTTCCCTTGCTCTTGTCCTCTCACTAACCCCTGACTTCACTCCCCAGACATTTCCAAACCACTCTTCCCCTTTACCCTTGAGCTTCGTTTCACTCAGAGCCAAAACATCCAGGTTCCTTTCCTCAAACATACTACCTATCTCTCCTTTTTTCACATCTTGGTTACATCCACACACATTTAGGCACCCCACTCTGAGCCTTCGAGGAGGATGATCACTCCTCGCGTGACTCCTTCTTCTGTTTCCCATTTTAGAAAGTTAATACAAGGAGGGGAGGATTTCCGGCCCCCCGCTCCCGTCCCCTCTAGTCGCTTTCTACGACACGCGAGGAATACGTGGGAAGTATTCTTTCACCCCTATCCCCAGGGATATATATATATATATATATATATATATATATATATATATATATATATATGTGTGTGTGTGTGTGCATATATGAGTGGACAAGTCTTTCTTCGTATGTTTCCTGGCACTACCTCACTGATGCAGAAAACAGTGATCAAGTATAATAATAAATAAATATATCTGGCAGTGGACTTAGCAGTGGATGGAACCATTGAAGCAGAAGTGTCACTTGGTGGGGGAGGGGGCAAAGGTTCTGGGAGTGATGAAGAATGTGTGGAAGGCAAAAACATTATCTAAGAGAGCAAAAATGTCTTTGTTTGAGGGAATAGTAGTTCCAACAATGTTATATGGTCGCAAGGCATGGGCTATAAATAGGGTTGTATGGAGGAGGACAATATGTGGTGTGAAATGGTTTGATCGAGTAAGTAATGAAAGAGTAAGAAAGATGTGTGGAAATGAAAAGATTGTGGTTGAGAGAGCAGAAGAGTGTTGAAATGATTTGGACATATGGGGAGAAGGAGTGAAGAAAGATGGACAAAGAGGATATATGTGCCAGAGGTGGAGGGAGCAAGAAGTGGGAGACCAAATTGGAGGTGGAAGGATGGAGTGAAAAAGATTTTGAGCAATCGGGGCCTGAACATACAGGAGAATGAAAGGTGTTCAAGGAATAGTCACAGTGAATTGGACATGCTGTCAGTGGACTGAACCAAGGCATGTGAAGTGTCTAGGGTGAACCATGGAAAGGTCTGTGGGGCCTGAATGTGGATAGGGAACTGTGGTTTTGATGCATTACACATGACAGCTAGAGACTGAGTGTGAATGAATGGGGCCTTTTTTGTTTGTATTCTTGGCACTGCCTTGCTGAAGCAGGGGATAGGGATGATGTTTTCCTTGGGGGAGGCGTAGCAACAGGAATGGATAAAGGCAAGCAAGTATGAATATGTGCATGTGTATTTATGTAATGTCTGTGTATGTATGTATATTTGCATATGTAGGCATTTATGTACATATATTTGTATATGAATGGTAGGCCATACTTCGTGTTTCCTGGTCATGAGAAGAAAGATCATGAGAGGCAAGTGTTTTGGGAGCAGCTGAGTGAGTGTGTTCGCAGCTTTGATGCATGAGACTGAGTTATAGTGATGGGTGATTTAAATTCAAAGGTGAGTAATGTGGCAGTTGAGGGTATAATTGGTGTACATGGGGTGTTCACTGTTATAAATGGAAATGGTCAAGAGATTGTGTGAGGAGGTACCAGGAGAGATTGAGTGCAGAATGGAAAAAGGTGAGAACAAATGATGTAAGGGGAGTGGAGGAGGAATGGGATGTATTTAGGGAAGCAGTGATGGCTTGTGCAAAAGATTCTTGTGGCATGAGAAAGGTGGGAGGTGGGCAGATTGGAAAGGGTAGAGTGGTGGGATGAAGAAGTAAGATTGTTAGTGAAAGAAAAGAAAGGCATTTGGATGATTTTTGCAGGGAAGCTGTGCAAATGACTGGGAGGTGTATAAAAGAAAGAGGCAGGAGGTCAAGAGAAAGTGCAATAGGTGAAAAAGAGGGCAAATGAGAGTTGGGGAGAGAGAGCATCGTTAAATTTTAGGGAGACTAAAAAGATGTTTTGGAAGTAGGTAAATAAAGTGCATAAGACAAGAGAACAATTGGGAACATCAGTGAAGAGGTTAATGGGGAGGAAATAACAAGTAGTGGTGATGTGAGAAGATGGAGTGAGTATTTTGAAGGTTTGTTGAATGTGTTTGATGATAGAGTGGCAGATATAGGGTGTTTTATTCGAGGTGGTGTGCGAAGTGAGAGGGTCAGGGAGAATGGTTTGGTAAACAGAGAAGAGGTAGTGAAAGCTTTGTGTAAGATGAAAGCTGGTGGGTTTGGATGATATTGCAGTGGAATTTATCAAAAAAGGGGGTTACTATGTTGTTGACTGGTTGGTAAGGATATTCCCTGTATGTATGGTTCATGGTGTAGTGCCTGAGGATTGGCAGAATGCATGCATAGTGTCATTGTACAAAGGCAAAGGGGATAAAGGTGAATGTTCAAATTACAGAGGTATAAGTTTGTTGAGTATTCCTGGGAAATTATATGGGAGGGTATTGATTGAGAGGGTAGAGGCATGTACAGAGCACCAGACTGGGGAAGAGTAGTGTGGTTTCAGAAGTGGTAGAGGATGTGTGGATCAGGTGTTTGCTTTGAAGAATGTATGTGAAAAATACTTAGAAAAACAAATGGATTTGTGTGTAGCATTTATGGATCTGGAGATGGCATATGATAGAGTTGATAAAGATGCTTTGTGGAAGGTATTAAGAGTATATGGTGTAGGAGGTAAGTTGCTAGAAGCAGTGAAAAGTTCTTATCAAGGATGTATGGCATGTTTACAAGTAGGAAGAGAGGAAAGTGATTGGTTTTCAGTGAATGTCGGTTTGCGGTAGGGGTGCGTGATGTTTCCATGGCTGTTTTATTTGTTTATGGATATGTTTTATTATTATTACACTTGATAGCCACTTCCCGCACCAGAAGTAGCGCCAGGAAACAGATGAAGAATGGCCCATCCACTCATATACACGAATATATACATAAACACCCATGCACGCACATACACATATCAACATATATAGAGACATGTACGTATATAAACATGCATGTACATATTCATAATTGCTTGCCTTCATCCATTCCCGGCACTACCTCGCCCAACAGGAATCAGCCTCGCTACCCCCTGCTTCAGTGAGGTAGCACCAGGGAAACAGACAGAAAAGTCCACATTTGTTCACACTCAGTCTCTAGCTGTCATGTGTAATGCACTGAAACCTCAGCTCCCTATCCACATCCAGGCCCCACAGACTTTTACATGGTTTACCCCATACGTTTTCAAGGCACTGGTGGCATTCATTGTTGCTGGGGAATAAAGCCATGCGAACAAGCATTGAGAGTTGAAGCCAGTGCCATGCACATTTATTTTTTATGGCATTTCAGAATTGAATTAGATATGTAGTGTTCTGAGCTGTGGCTGAGAGAATAGGTGCATAATGTAACTGATTTTACATCCATGAATTTAGAAGCACTGGAGAGTTAAGCTCTCATGGCCGTTACACAGTGTGCTTTATTACATCAGTCTGGGTCTTTAGATGAGACAACATTTATACCAAGTTTGCAAGCATTGGATTAATGTAATATAAATGTTATCTAGCTGTGAAATAGGCTGAATTCCCAACAGTTGAAGAAATTTTGCTTAATCACAAAATTATCCAAACTTGTCCCACTTAAGCAGCTTAGACATTGTCTATGGAACTTGATGCTTGCAAAGGTGCTTGTGATCTAACACTTGTAGACATGTTGCTGGATGAAGTATGTTTTTAAGAATAAGAAACTGATTTTCAGCTGTCTAATATGATCTCAGTTTATATGAATGCCGTAGGCTGTGATTCATCAAATTCTGTGCACATGATTTGTAGTTTCCTCATAATCATTGAGACTTCATCAGATTATAATAGTAAACTTTACAGTGTTTTGTAATTATATTTTTTATAAACTTTATACAGCAGTATCAGATGATTGTCATTTAGTTAAGCTTATGGTAGCTCTGATAGATTTCATGTACTCATTAAGGTTATCTTCCTGCTTATCAGGAAGTGCTTGGGATATTGTTTATGGACAACATATAATTGCATTTATGGAATAAATATTCATAATTATAAACTCAATTTTCAGCGAACCTTCTATCAGTCACAATCAGTTCCATTCTTTTTCTGTGGGGTGGCTCAGGTGCAGATAAGTATGCACCTTTTGTGGGAATGAATACTGCAAAAATGGGGTCCCAAACCCCTGTTGTGCAGTTTGGCAGAATGCTGGATGCCCAATCACTTAGAGGTAGACTTGCTACCCAATTAATAAACCATCACACTTCCAAAGAGCCAAGCTATACTGTAACTGATTTGTTGATTACTTAAAGACTGAATAGAAAAAAAGCAAACCATGACTCAACTAGTCCATGTGCAGATAGTTCCAGGTGTGTTGATATCCCATATTATGCTTCACTTGGATCATTTGGCAACATTGCACTACTTGTGTAACTAGGGAGCTGATTGTTAGAGTGGTTTCTTAGTAATGTTTCAATCCATCCTAAAATGCAAAGGAATAATCCTCAATAGAAATAATACAAGTGTTGGAGTTTCTGCAATGGCAAAATATTTCATTAAAAGAATACCTCTGAAGTAAGAGGAAGTGGGAAGGGAGACAGAAAGGCTGTTTGAAACCAAGTTGGATGTCGGAATTGCTAGCACAAACCTGCCTCATTACCTTACTCACACCACACTTCTGCAGATTGATCATCAGCAACAATAATTGGCAATACAGGGCAGAACTGATTCCTTGAGAGAGTCTGGCCATATGATTAGAGCCATAGCAACAGAGATAGGAATTTCAAAATCTGGTGTAATGTTGGTGTAGATGATGGGAGGAAAGTGAAAATAATCTGGATCAACATAAATGTAGCAAAATGAGAAAGACCACTCCTGCAGGTGAAACTCATTGTGTAAAAATCTGGCTAGAGGAGACAACTTGTTCTCACAATTATCCATCTACAGGGGTTAATAGTTTAAATACTATCCCATCAGACATGCACTCATCCAAAAACACTCTTCTTAGACAAATACGAGAAAGACGCTTAGATGAGATGACATGAACTCTGCAAACAAAAGCAGTCACTATCAGAGAACAGCCACATCAGACATTTCTCTGGGAACTGTCAGGTGGTAGCATTACAAAGCAGAGATACATCACAAGACAACAGCTATTGAGGAGAGGGTAAAGCAACCTCCATTATAATGCCATATTCCAATTTGCCCACCATTATTGAAGACCTTGATTTTTGGAGCATGGTAATCTTCTCAGTTGAGAAGACATTTGCACCCACCAGCCATGTTCCTCTCCACTGTTGCAGCCTAGCAACACCAGATATTCCCAAGAAAAATTTTTGAGATGAAAAAAAAAAAAAGGCATATCACATGCAGTATGTGGGGATGGCTACATCTTTGGCATAGATGAACTGGGAGACATTGAAAGGAGATGCAACACAAAAAATATCAGAATTTAAAAGTGATGGTCCCTTCTGTGTGTCTATGCTCTCCCATGTCTTGAGCATATAATATTCATGCAGGTATGAATGATGTTTTACTCTTCTGCATAATTTGTAGTGTCCAGTGTAAAGATATAAAGTGCATTGTTATTGTTTTTTTTTTTTTGCTTTGTCGCTGTCTCCCGCATTTGCGAGGTAGCGCAAGGAAACAGACAAAAGAAATGGCCCAACCCACTCCCATACACATGTATATACATACACGTCCACACACGCAAATATACATACCTATACATCTCAATGTACACATATATATACACACACAGACACATACATATATACACATGCACACATTTCACACTGCCTTTATTCATTCCCATCGCCACCTCGCCACACATGGAATAACATCCCCCTCCCCCCTCACGTGTGCGAGGTAGCGGTAGGAAAAGACAATAAAGGCCCCATTCGTTCACACTCAGTCTCTAGCTGTCATGCAATAATGCCCAAAACCACAGCTCCCTTTCCACATCCAGGTCCCACAGAACTTTCCATGGTTTACCCCAGGCGCTTCACATGCCCTGGTTCAATCCATTGACAGCACGTCGACCCCGGTATACCACATCAATCCAATTCACTCTATTCCTTGCCCGCCTTTCACCCTCCTGCATGTTCAGGCCCCGATCACTCAAAATCTTTTTCACTCCATCTTTCCACCTCCAATTTGGTCTCCCACTTCTCCTTGTTCCCTCCACCTCCGACACATATATCCTCTTGGTCAATCTTTCCTTACTCATTCTCTCCATGTGCCCAAACCATTTCAAAACACCCTCTTCTAAATTGTTTTTATTTACTATTATATTTGACCAGTTTCCCATGTCAGCAAGATAGTGCCCATACACAGACAAAGAATGGCCCATCCACTCATATATACATGTCTATACATAAGTGCCCATACACAGACATATATATACATTTACATATCAACATATACATACACAGACATATGAATATATACACATATACATGTTCATACTTGCTTGCCTTCATCCATTTCTGTCTCTACCCCATCCCACAATTAACAGCATTGCAATCCCCTGCTTCAATGAGATAGCACCAGGAAAAAAGACAAAAAAGCATTGTTATTTCTATAAATTCCTGATTGTGACAAACATCATTCCATTAAATATTACACATTTAGAGTAAAATTAATTTATAAAAGCACGATTACTTAAGACAATGATTTATTTCCAAGGTATGTTTTACTCTACCATTAAGGATAATTCCCTAATACACATGGCCAGAGTTGTCATATTACGGTTTGACAGACAGTCCAACATACAGCTTCTGGTGAGGCCTAGTAAGGGGTTGGACCTCAACCCCATTCAGAATGCATGGAGAACCACTGTTACATTCTGGAATACAGAAGAAAGCTGAACTTCACAACTACTCAAAAAAGAAAAAAATGGGAAATTTTTTTGCACTAACTTGCAACAGATTCTGTGTAACACTGTAGCTTCTCTTCCAGACAGACTGCAAGAGGTAATCACATACAATGGTACATGGACAAGTATTGAACTGGTAAATGGCTGTTCACTCCTAGAATTCACACATAACTCCCTCCTGCTACCCCAAGTTGCTTAAAAAGACTAATTATACCCTTAAATACTCAATGAAGCATACTGACAAGTCATTATTGTCCTATTTTTATAATTTACATTTATATGTTTTGAAAATTGTCATTGAATAATGATTTTTTTCTTCTCATAAACATTAAATCAAGCACAAACTCTTGTATCACATAATTTCTTTTTTTCATTGTTATACTTTGTCGCTGCATTAGCAAGGTAGTGCAAGGAAACAGACAAAAGAATGGCCCAACCCACCCACATACGCATGCATATACATAAACACCCACACACGCACATTTCAATGCATACATACAAAAACATACACAGATACATACACATATATACACATGCAAATATTCATACATGCTGCCTTCATCCATTCCTGCCGCCACCCTGCCACACACGAAATGACACCCCCCCCTCCCCCCACTTGCACATGAGGTAGCACTAGGAAAGGACAACAAAGGCCACATTCGTCCACACTCAGACTCTAGCTGTCATGTGTAATGCACCAAAACCACAGCTCCCTTTACAAATCCAGGCCCGACAAAACTTTCCATGGTTTACCCCAGATGCTTCACATGCCCTGGTTCAATTCATTGACAGCACGCCTTTCACCCTCCTGTATGTTCAGGCCCCGATCACTCAAAATCTTTTTCACTCCATCCCTCCACCTCCAATTGGGTCTCCCACTTCTTGTTCCCTCCACCTCTGACACATATCCATTTTGTCAATCCTTCCTCACTCATACTCTCCATGTAACCAAACCATTTAAATACACCCCTTTTCTGCTCTCTCAACTACACTCTTTTTATTACCACACATCTCTCTTACCCTTTCATTACTTAATCAAACCACACCACATATTGTCCTCAAACATCTCATTTCCATTACATCCACCCTCCTCCACACAATCCTATCTATCACCCATGCCTCACAACCACATAACATTGTTGGAACCACTGTTCCTTCAAACATACCCATTTTTGCTTTCCGAGATAATGTTCTCACCTTCCACACATTCTTCAACGCTCCCAGAACTTTTGCCCCCTCCCCCACCCTGTGACTCACTTTCTTAGGTTTGATTATATTGTGTTTATAAGTCTGTCTACCGGTCTCTCTTTCTGTTCTTGGGGATTTTAATATTCCAGAAATCAACTGGCACACTGTCTCCCATGTAGAATATGAATCTGTTAAACTTATCATCTTCGTCGAAGACACTTTTCTCTACAAAACCATCACTGAGCCAATGAGGGAAACTAATATACTTGATTAATTCTTGCATCCCCGTAGTTCTTAGTAACAAATACCTTCCAGGGGAACATGTAAGCACTTGTGATCATTTGGTAAAGTTCAAAGTAAATATCAAAACAAACTCCCCTAAAACCAGTATTAATGCCTGAAACTTTAAAAGTGCAGATTTTAATGGGTTGCATGATGTATTAAAGAGTATCACCCTTGTTGGTTCATGCCCAGAGGAATTATGGGCCAGTTTATGCACCATCAAGTAACATTCATTCCCATGCATGACAAACAAAACTAAGAAGCCTGAATGGTACTCCTAAGATACTGCAAGAGCTATTATTATTATTATTATTATTATTTTGCTTTGTCACTGTCTCCCGCGTTAGCGAGGTAGCGCAAGGAAACAGATGAAAGAAAGGCCCAACCCACCCACATACACATGTATATACATACACGTCCACACACAGCACATATTCATATACATACCTATACATCTCAATGTATACATATATATACACACACAGACATATACATATATACCCATGTACATAATTCATACTGCCTGCCTTTATTCGTTCTCATCGCCACCCTGCCACACGTGGAATAACAACACCCTCCCCCTCATGTGTGCGAGGTAGCGCTAGGAAAAGACAACAAAGGCCCCATTCGTTCACACTCAGTCTCTAGCTGTCACGTAATAATGCACCGAAACCACAGCTCCCTTTCCACATCCGGGCCCCACAGAACTTTCCATGGTTTACCCCAGACACTTCACATGCCCTGGTTCAATCCAGTGACAGCACGTCGACCTCGGTATACGACATCGTTCCAATTCACTCTTCCTTGCACGCCTTTCACCCTCCTGCATGTTCAGGCCCCGATCACTCAAAATCTTTTTCACTCCATCTTTCCAACTCCAATTTGGTCTCCCACTTCTCCTCGTTCCCTCCACCTCTGATACATATATCCTCTTGGACAATCTTTCCTCACTCATTCTCTCCATGTGACCAAACCATTTCAAAACACCCTCTTCTGCTCTCTCAACCACACACTTTTTATTACCACACATCTCTCTTACCCTACTATTACTCACTCGATCAAACCACCTCACACCACATATTATCCTCAAACATCTCATTTCTAGCACATCCACCCTCCTGTGCACAACTCTATCCATAGCCCATGCCTTGCAACCATACAACATTGTTGGAACCACTATTCCTTCAAACATAGCCATTTTTGCTTTCCGAGATAATGTTCTCGACTTCCACACATTCTTCAAGGCTCCCAGAATTTTCGCCCCCTCCCCCACCCTATGATTCACTTCCGCTTCCATGGTTCCATCCGCTGCCAAATCCACTCCCAGATATCTAAAGCACTTTACTTCCTCCAGTTTTTCTCCATTCAAACTTACCTCCCAATTGACTTGACCCTCAACCCTATTGTACCTAATAACCTTGTTCTTATTCACATTTACTCTCAGCTTTCTTCTTTCACACACTTTTCCAAACTCAGTCACCAGCTTCTGCAGTTTTTCACATGAATCAGCCACCAGCGCTGTATCATCAGCAAACAACAACTGACTCACTTCCTAAGCTCTCTCATCCACAACAGACTGCATACTTGCCCCTCTTTCCAAAACCCTTACATTCACCTCCCTAACAACCCCATCCATAAACAAATTAAACAACCATGGAGACATCACGCACCCCTGCCGCAAACCTACATTCACTGAGAACCAATCACTTTCCTCTCTTCCTACACGTACACATGCCTTACATCCTCGATAAAAATTTGGATTGGCGGAATGCTTGCATAGTGCCATTGTACAAAGACAGAGGAGATAATAGTGATCGCTCAAATTACAGAGGTATAAGTTTGTTCAGTATTCCTGGGAAATTATATGGGAGGGTATTGATTGAGAGGGTGAAGGCATGTACAAAGCATTAGATTGGGGAAGAGCAGTATGGTTTCAGAAGTGGTAGAGGATGTGTGGATCAGGTGTTTGCTTTGAAGAATGTATGTGAGAAATATTTAGAAAAGCAAATAGATTTGTATGTAGCATTTATGGATCTGGAGAAGGCATATGACAGAGTTGATAGAGATGCTCTTTGGAAGGTATTAAGAATATATGGTGTGGGAGGCAAGTTGTTAGAAGCAGTGAAAAGTTTTTATCGAGGATGTAAGGCATGTGTATGTGTAGGGAGAGAGGAAAGTGATTGGTTCTCAGTGAATGTTGGTTTGCGGCAGGGGTGTGTGATGTCTCCATGGTTGTTTAATTTGTTTATGGATGGGGTTGTTAGGGAGGTGAATGCAAGAGTTTTGGAAAGAGGGGCAAGTATGCAGTCTGTTATGGATGAGAGAGCTTGGGAAGTGAGTCACTTGTTGTTCGCTGATGATACAAAGATGGTGGATGATTTATGTGAGAAACTGTAAAGCTGGTGACTGAGTTTGGTAAAGTGTGTGAAAGAAGAAAGCTGAGAGTAAATATCAATAAGAGCAAGGTTATTAGGTACAGTAGGCCTACATTGAGGGACAAGTCAATTGGGAGGTAAGTTTAAACGGAGAAAAACGGGATGAAGAGAAGTGTTATAGATATCTGGGAGTGGATTTGGCAGCGGATGGAACCATGGAAGCGGAAGTGAATCATAGGGTGGGGGAGGGGGCAAAAGTTCTGGGAGCGTTGAAGAATGTGTGGAAGTTAAGAACATTATCTCGGGAAGCAAAAATGGGTATGTTTGAAGGAATAGTAGTTCCAAAAATGTTATATGGTTGCAAGGCGTGGGCTATGGATAGAGGTGTGCGGAGGAGGGTGGATGTGCTGGAAATGAGATGTTTGAGGACAATATGTGGTGTGAGGTGGTTTTTATCGAGTAAGTAATAATAGGGTAAGAGAGATCTGTGGAAATAAAAAGAGTATGGTTGATAGAGCAGAAGAGGGTGTTTTGAAATGGTTTGGTCACATGGAGAGAATGAGTGAGGAAAGATTGACCAAGAGGATATATGTGTCGGGGGTGAAGGGAAGAGAAGAAGTGGGAGACCAAATTGGAGGTGGAAAGATGGAGTGAAAAAGATTTTGAGTGATCAGGGCCTGAACATGCAGGAGGGTGAAAGGCGTGCAAGGAATAGAGTGAATTGGAATGATGTTGTATACTGGGGTCGATGTGCTGTTAATGGATTGAACCAAGTAATGTGAAGCGTCTGGGGTAAACCATGGAAAGTTCCGTAGGGCCCGGATGTGGAAAGGGAGCTGTGGTTTCGGTGCATTATTACATGACAGCTAGAGACTGAGTTTGAACAAATGGGGCCTTTGTTGTCCTTTCCTAGTGCTACCTGGCACACATAAGGGGGGAGGGGGTTGTTATTTCATGTAAGGCAAGGTGGCGATGGGAATGAATAAAGGCAGACTATGAATTATGTATATGTGTATATATGTATATGTCTGAGTGTGTATATGTATGTATACATTGAGATGTATAGGTATGTATATTTGCGTGTGTGGACGTGTATGTATATACATGTGTATGTGGGTGGGTTGGGCCATTCTTTCATCTGTTTCCTTGAGCTACCTTGCTAACGCGGGAGACAGCGACAAAGCAAAATAATTAAAATATATATATATATATATATATATATATATATATATATATATATATATATATATATATATATATATATATATATAACTTCTTTTATTCTGCAACCTTGGGACCTGACCAGTGAAAATGCCAGAAAACAGAACTTGACCCCTAAGGGAAACCCTTATGTAAACATATGCCCGACCCTGAGTCCTGCCAGCTCATTCCACATACAAATTGCTGTGTTATCAAAGGTAGAACAAAACTAAAAACAGGAAATAATACAACCATCAACACTTCCAAACACGGTTTTTATTGTTACATCAGAAGTAACCCCATATGGAGACTCCTCAATATCTTGGGCAAGAGTTTTTCATGGCATATGACACCAATACAGAGCAGATTCATCAGCATTATACACTTGTTCTGGGGTAAGCTTTCCACAGCCACTAGCTGTGCAAATTCATCCACAAACTTTGTTGCAGCTTTGTGATGAGTGTTAATGTAGCAATGACTGCATATTGGTAGCTGGCTTTAGTCAACCCTTGTTACTATTGGTATTATATTGTTATTGTCAAGGCAGCCATCCTGCGCTGTGTCAGTCCCAGCCAGGCAGCTGGTTTGTTCACTCTCTTGTCCTGTACAAATTGCTGCTGGTTGTTTAAAAGAGAACTGGTTTTTATTGATTCTATTAATACAACCTTAAACTACAAGTTTCTGTGTCAGCGATACACTTTTCACTGCACACAATATGTACCGAAATTCCATGTCTCCACTTAAACTTGAGTAACCATTCCTGTGAATATTCAGTCATTGTCAAGCTTTAGTTTTCTATGAAAAACTTTGGCTTGCTCAATAACATCTCCCCAAAAATGCTTACACCTTCATTACTTGGGAGCTTGAGCCATTTTATATGTGCACTGTCTAATTCTGTACTCCTGGCTCCTTTCAAAGTTTTCCGTAACTTTAAACTTTTCTGGCTTTCATTTTCAGCATAATAATGAATATAAGAAATAAACAAGATTGTTGATTAGCTTGGCTGCAGTGTAAACAGATTTTGGTGCCTTAGCACTACTAACAGTGCCGACCTGGTGGCAAATCCACAAACTAATGGCAGCAGATGCAAAATGTGCCAGACCATGGGACAACAGTGCCACATTTTCATAACAGGCTTCCTCATTCACTCATCATTAATCAGTACGCTTTATTAAGACATTTATATAAAACTTAAAGTATATCACATACATACTTCTTTATTAAGCATTAAGACTATTCTTCAAATTATGATATACATGACTAAGCTTCGTTCACCATTACCCAACCATTGCCTATTTGGGAGTCTGACAAGCAGGTTGCAAAAGTTTCATTATACCCAAAACAATACTGAAAAAATGTGATTGTGGATGATATAATAATAGGTTTTTAATACACAATCCTCTTAACAAAGAAATTACAAGCAAATATAACTGAAAAATCATGGAGGATATCTTAATTTCTCAGTGTCTTGTCATAAACTAAATCTGGCAATGGACAACATGGAAATTTTCTAGAGAGCATACACAAAACAGACAAATTTTCATGGATTAGCTTTTAATTTTAATCAGTCTGCAGCAAACATAAAAGCAAATGTTGATGACATCAAGTTCATGGCATATGATAAATCTTACTCTCAGATTTGCCAGAAGACTAACTAGACAAGCAATAAAATTTGCAAAAAAAAAACCAAAATATAAATTTCCAGAGGTAATATGTACATACTTTATAGAAAAAAGCACATCTATAGAGCATACCCTACTCAGTTATCCTGTGAACTGTAGAAAATAGATATTCAAAAGTTTTAACAGATAAATTCCATTTCATAGTTCTGATTCAATATCTGCTCTTCAACAACAGTTGCTGCCCTAGTAAACTCGTCATCACTATCATCTTCAAAACTAATTGCTGCATTAGCAAAATCTTCAACATTTTGTGGAGGATCAGCTGCTGCTTTTGCAAACTCTTTGTCAGCTTCAGTTTTTCTATATAATCCTGCTTCCAAATGATGTTGAGACAAGTCCAAATCTTGTGTAATGTTGTGTGATAATTCATCAAAGAAAGAACTACCTTGAGTTGAAACGAAAGAAAGTCTTTCCCATGCGTTGCCTTTCTGTGAAAAATTAATATGTGAGTTCTGTTGAGATCCCTGAAGACTGCATGAAGAGTTTAAAGCATGGTCAAGCTTGTCCCATATCTCAAATGCTTCTGCAGCAATCACAAGCTGTTCATCTGACACATCCTCCATCTCAACTTGAGATAGTGCAGTCAGTAAC
The DNA here is from genome assembly GCF_036320965.1 of Panulirus ornatus. Classification (NCBI taxonomy): domain Eukaryota; kingdom Metazoa; phylum Arthropoda; class Malacostraca; order Decapoda; family Palinuridae; genus Panulirus; species Panulirus ornatus. The sequence continues at coordinate 9,713,390 of NC_092229.1, forward strand.
ATTCTATCATCATCATCATCATCACTATCACAATCATTCACAGAATGAAGCCATTTAATGTCATCATCCGTCATGTTCTGCCAAAAGACAGTATTCTCCGGCAAAGGCCAGGCCTCAGACCTAAATTCTTTGCAGTCAGGGTCATGACACTTCTGATAATACATAGCACTCTTAAGGTCAACAACATACATAATTCCATTACTCTTATGCTCACGTCCAATGTTATAGCAAAACCTATTAAGAGCTATTTCATATACTAACCTCTCACTCTGAGAAAAATAATACCAGCAGCGTATGTAGCCCAAGCCAATAATCGTTTGAATGTAGTTATCAATTTCTGGGTATGGTGACTGACTGCAGCCTTCTGTTTCTAAAAGCTTTTTATTATCATTCTTAGTTTTTGATCTCACGTGATGGCAACTTTCTCCATATCTTAAAACTCTACAACCGTTCTCCACCAGAGTAATGAGAGAATCCTGAAATATTTTTTCTTCTTGATACACTCCATACTTATTATTTGGTACATACTCGTTTTCTTGGGAGATAATCAAGGGGGAGTTTTTTCCCAACTTCGTGGACTGAAACATCCTGAAATTTCTGTTTCTGGTGTAAACTCCTTCATCACAAAAGAGAACTTCAGTATTTTTGGAATCTACCACAAACAGATTCTTGATATCACTTAATGTAATACCAGGAACGTTCACAGTCTCTCTTTTCTTAACCCAGTCTCTGATTTTATTGCATATCATCACAACAAAATGCCCAACATGAATGTTAGTAGCAAATGCAGCACCTGGGATATTAAAAATTAGATGACGACTAAATTTACTGGAGGAAGTACTGCTTAGATCTAAGATATGTTTTCTGGTACAAAAGATGTTGAATTCTTTGTGAAGGAAATAACAAACTATCTGAATAAAAGTATTAGTCATAGAAACCCCATCCCTCTTTGGGTTATAAGTGTAGAGGAACTCAAGATCAAAGTAAAGTTTACAAACAGATTGTTTTTGTATGACTTCATATGTACACCTCTGGTTTGGAAGTCGTCCACAATGCCGAATCCACATCATGGAAGGATGAGTAACCACATAATTTCTTTTACCACCTTCTCCAATGGCATCCCCTTCAAAAGAAAAAACCATTAGTCCATCTCCATGATCCTGTGCAAACTTAATTGCCTCTGACTGACGAGAAAATGTCTTCCAAGTGGTTGGTGGTCCAAGAATACCTGGATGATAATTACATGGTAAGGGATTCTGTTCCATATGCTTAACCAATTTTGCCACATGAAGAACCTGATCTCGTGTCTGTCGAGCTTTGCCATAGAAGCCATCAACGTTGAATGTGGTGCATGTATCTTGTTCTCTTTTGCTATTTTCCATTCCGTACAAGTTATTTCATTCTCTGAGTGAGTTCTGTTCTAGTACTGTAACCATATTTTTTTTCTGGAACCTGTAATATAAATCTGCAAGTTTACAAAAGAAAAACAATACAAATAGCTTTAAAAACTATAAATTTTGCAAGGAAATTAATTTTAGCAGTATAAAAGAGAAGGTAAAAGGGCTACAATCTATGAAATCCCGCTGTCAAAACACCTGGAACTAAAGATAAAGAGTACAATTACTCAGACAAATTACAACTGCCTTTCATGTGTCTGTTAGCCATGAGCTCTAAAAACATATGAAGCAATAATAAAGTTATTATGAACCCATACAGGGTCATTTATACTGAGTATCAAATGATAAACACTCTTGTTGGACTTACAATACAAAGGAATTCAAACAGCAACAGACCACTCAGTCCTTTCGAGGCTGTTGGTAATAGTGAAAAAGATAATAAACTCACCGATTAGTGTGGTAAAAGTTAGAGGGCATACAGATATTTCAGAGAATACCCTGCAAATTGTCACTGTGACTAAGGAGGTACAACTAATGTAAGTCATGAACTTAAAGCAAAGTAATTATCAAGTCTGTTCTTAAATGTAAGTATAGTACTGCTTTCTGACACACTAATTGGCAAAGCATTCCATTTGTCACCAATCCTGTTGAAGAAAAAGCACTTAGCCTCATTTGAGGTAAAGCATATGTATCCATTACTACAAGTAAAATCAAATGAATCAAATCTGAAATAACTTGACAGATCAAGATTATCAAAGCCTTTTATCATTTTGAATACTTGTATTAGATCACCTCTTAAACTCCTTTCTAAGGCAAATAAATTCAAGTCATTTAATCTGCTCTCATTAGATTTGTTTCTCAGTCCAGGTATGCTTTGTAGCTCAATGCTGTACTATCACCATTGGCTTTTTTTTCTTTAAAGTAGGATGACTAAAACTGAACATAATATTCAAGATGTGGAAGAACCAATGATTGGTAGATTGGTAAACAGTAAGGAGGATTTCCCTGGACTTAAAATCAAAGGCCCTACCTATGAATCCAAAGGTTTTGTTCATACTTTACCCTACTTCTGTGCACTGCTTATTTGGTTTTAGGTCATCAAAGATTACCACATCCAGGTGCTTTTCCTCTTTACTTTTGTAGTTCAAAAGAATTCTTACTGTAACTTGCCTTTTCAGTTTTACGACATATATAAAATTTTGCAGTTATCAATATTAAAATTCATTTGCCACCTATGTACCCATTTCGTCAGTTTGTCTATGCCAGTTTGAAGCTGTAGATCTTGAAGTTCATTTGTAGATTTATTTCCCAGCTTGGTATCATCAGCAATTTTTGATATCTTGCAATGAAGCCCAATGTCAATATTATTAATATATGTGAAAAAGAGAAAAGTGAAAAGTTTTTATCGAGGATGTAAGGCATGTGTACGTGCAGGAAGAGAGGAAAGTGATTGGTTCTCAGTGAATGTAGGTTTGCGGCAGGGGTGTGTGATGTCTCCATGGTTGTTTAATTTGTTTATGGATGGGGTTGTTAGGGAGGTGAATGCAAGAGTTTTGGAGAGAGGGGCAAGTATGCAGTCTGTTGTGGGTGAGAGAGCTTAGGAAGTGAGTCAGTTGTTGTTTGCTGATGATACAGTGCTGGTGGCTGATTCGTGTGAGAAACTGCAGAAGCTGGTGACTGAGTTTGGTAAAGTGTGTGAGAGAAGAATACTGAGAGTAAATGTGAATAAGAGCAATGTTATTAGGTTATTAGGTACATTAGGGTTGAGGGACAAGTCAATTGGGAGGCAAGTTTGAATGGAGAAAAACTGGAGGAAGTGAAGTGTTTTAGATATCTGGGAGTGGATATGGCAGCGGATGGAACCATGGAAGCAGGAGTGAATCATAGGGTGGGGGAAGGGGCGAAAGTTCTGGGAGCATTGGAGAATGTGTGGAAGTCAAGAACATTATCTTGGAAAGCAATAATGGGTATGTTTGAAGGAATAGTGGTTCCAACAATGTTATATGGTTGCGAGGCATGGGCTATGGATAGAGTTGTGCGCAGGAGGGTGGATGTGCTGGAAATGAGATGTTTAAGGACAATATGTGGTGTAAGGTGGTTTGATCAGGTAACTAATAATAGGGTAAGAGAGATGTGTGGTAATAAAAAGAGTGTGGTTGAGAGAGCAGAAGAGGGTGTTTTGAAATGGTTTGGTCACATGGAGAGAATGAGTGAAGAAAGATTGACCAAGAGGATATATGTGTCAGAGGTGGAGGGAACGAGAAGTGGGAGACCAAATTGGAGGTGCAAAGATGGAGTGAAAAAGATTTTGAGTGATCGGGGCCTGAACATGCAGGAGGGTGAAAGGCGTGCAAGGAATAGAGTGAATTGGAACGATGTGGTATACCGGGGTCGACGTGCTGTCAATGGATTGAACCAGGGCATGTGAAACGTCTGGGGTAAACCATGGAAAGTTGTGTGGGGCCTGGATGTGGAGAGGGAGCTGTGGTTTCGGTGCATCATTACATGACAGCTAGAGACTGGGTGTGAATGAATGTGGCCTTTGTTGTCTTTTCCTAACGCTACCTCACGCACATGAGGGGGAGGGGGTTGTTATTTCATGTGTGGCGGGATGGCGATGGGAATGAATAAAGGCAGACAGTAAGAATTATGTACATGTGTATATATGTATATGTCTGTGAGTGTATATATATGTATATGTTGAGATGTAAAGGTATGTATATTTGCGTGTGGGGACGTGTATGTATATACATGTGTATGTGGGAGCGTTGGGCCATTCTTTCGCCTGTTTCCTTGCACTACCTCACTAATGCAGGAGACAGTGACAAAGCAAAATAAAAAAATAATAGATAAAAATGAGAAAGAGAATCAGTCCTACGACTAATCCTCTTGTTACGTCTAACCATTCTAGGGCAAGACAATTAATTACAACTCTTTGTTTATGGGTAGTCACCCGATTTCATATCCACTTAAATACAATCCCATGAATGCCATCTGACAATTTTTGCTAGTAACCTTTGATGCTAAACCTTATTGAAAGCTTTTTGAAAATCTAGATAGATAACAGCAACTGCTTTACTTTTGTCATACCTGGTGATTTTATCATGAGAGAAATCAAGCAAATTCGTAAGACATGAGTGATTTCATCAAAACTCACGCTGAGAAACATTTAGCAAGTGGTGGTCCCCTAAGTGCTTTACAATTCTATCTCAAATGATGGTTTCCATGAGTTTTCCAACTACAGATGTTAAGCTAATAAGAGGATATTTATGGGCAGTGATTTATCACCTTTTTTGAATATCAGTGTTACAATGGCAAACTTCCATTAATCTGAAACTTTTCCCAAGGCAAGTAACTTATTGAAAAGGGCAGTGAAGGGCCTAACCATCTCATTTTTAACCACTTTCATTGTTTTTGGATAGAACTTGTTAAGGCCTGCCATTAAAGTTTCATTCTCTTTCTTACTGGAAGTGTGTCTTTGGCTTTCATGTTGATTTGATGAAGTCTTTAGCTTTCATGTTGATTTGATGAAGAAAATCTTTGGTTTTCATGTTAATTTGATGAAGACCATCTTTGGCTTTCCTATAATTTGATGACGAACGTCGTCCTCTCATCAGTAAAACTGAATTTCAGACATGGTTGTGTTTTCAATCATAAATGCCAATGCAAAAAAGTCATTTAATATTTCTGACATGGCTTTGCTGTATTGAACTAAGTCACCATTTTCCATAATTAATGGATCTATTGACCTGGCAATGACTCTTTTGCTTCTAGCATAACTGTAAAACTTCACTATTTTCAGCACTATACGTTTAATATTGACATTTACTTTGTCTTATATTTCTCTTACATTCTCAACAAATTTACATAACTTCCTCAGGTTGGTTAATGATTTCCTGAGTTTCTTATAAGTTACCTGCTTAAACAAAAGGCACCTCTTTATTTCATTATTCCACCACCTTGGCTTTGTTTTGGAAAAAGACTATCTAATATGCATAGGCATGTATGTTCCCTCTACTGTTTTGAAGGTTTTACTGAAGCTTTTCCAAACTATGTTCATGTCATTTTCACTGACCATATCAACCCAGGTTTGCCTGTCAAGAGTAATGTGATGATCATTGAAATCTGCATGTTTAAAATTGGATATTTTTTGAGATTATTATGTTAACTGACATTACATACAGTGATGAAAGCAACATGTAATTTGTCAGTGATCACTTGCAATAAACTTTTCTCTAACTTCAACAATATTTATGAGACCCTCATTTGTAATGAAAATTCAATCTATCTTCTCTCTGCAAGTAGATTCCTTGATTAGTTGTATTAGGGCACTATTAAGCAAATATAGGTAGAGTCCATGTTCATAATCAAATATCAAAGAAATTAATTTTGTAAATTACCAATTTAGTGAAAGTAGCTCTAAGTATTTGAGTCATTTTGTTCTGCAAAACTTGTGTAGTGTTCACAATTTCCATTATGAGAGTTATGGATGCAATATGGAGCATCATAAGTAGTGTATACTGAAATTCTAAACATGGTGGTAGTGGTGAAGGTTATGAATAACAAGAAAAATTATTATATTATCATTATACTTTGTTGGTCTCCCACATTAGCGAGGTAGCGCAAGGAAACAGATGAAAGAATGGCCCAACCCACCCACATACATATGCATATACATAAATGCCCACACACGCACATATACATATCTATACATTTCAATGTATACATACATATACACATGTACATACGTACATATTCATACTTGCTGCCTTCATCCATTCCCATAGCAACCCAGCCACACATGAAATGGTACCCCCTCCCCCCGGGCGTGCACGAGGTAGTGCTAAGAAAAGCTAAGACAACAAAGGCCACATTCATTCACACTCAGTCTCTATTCACTCTATTCCTGGCACGCATTTCACCCTCCTGTATGTTCAGGCCCTGATCACTCAAAATCTTTTTCACACCATCCTTCCACCTCCAATTTGGTCTTCCACTTCTCCTCGTCCCCTCCATCTCTGACACATATATCCTTTATGTCAATCTTTCCTCGCTCATTCTCTCCATGTGACCAAACCATTTCATTACACCCTCTTTTGCTCTCTCAACCACACTCTTTTCATTACCACACATCTCTCTTACCCTTTCATTCCTTACTTGATCAAACCACCTCACACCACATATTGTCCTCAAACATATCATTTCCAACACATCCACCCTCCTCCACACAACCACTATTCCTTCAATCATACCCATTTTTGCTCTCCAAGATAAAGTTCTCACCTTCCACACATTCCTCAACGCTCCTAGAACCTTTGCCCTCTCCCCCACCCTGTGACTCACTTCTGCTTCCATGGTTCCATCTGCTGCTAAATCCACTCCCAGATATCTAAAACACTTCACTTCCTCCAGTTTTCCTCCATTCAAACTTACCTCCCAATTGACTTGTCCCTCAACCCTACTGAACCTAATAACCTTGCTCTTATTCACATTTACTCTTAGCTTTCTTCTTTCACTCACTTTACCAAAGCCAGTCACCAACTTCTGCAGTTTCTCACCCAAATCAGTCATCAGCATTGTATCATCAGTGAACAACAACTGACTCACTTCCCAAGCCCTCTCATCCACAACAGACTGCATACTTGCCCCTCTCTCCAAAACTTTTGCATTCACCTCTATAACAACCCCATCCATAAACAAATGAAACAACCATGGAGACATCACACACACCTGCTGCAAACTGACATTCACTGGGAACCAATCACTTTCCTCTCTCCCTTCTCATACACATGCCTTATATCCTCGATAAAAACTTTTCACTGCTTCTATATGTTATTTATTTATTTTGCTTTGTCGCTGTCTCCCGCGTTAGCAAGGTAACACAAGGAAACGGACGAAAGAATGGCCCAACCCACCCACATACACATGCATATACATACTCATCCACACACGCAAATATGCATACCTATACATCTCAATGTACAAATATATATACATACACACAGACATATACATATATACACATGCACATAATTCATACTGTCTACCTTTATTCATTCCCATTGCCACCCCACCACACAACCCCTCTCCCCTCATGTGCGCGAGGTAGCACTAGGAAAAGACAACAAATGCCACATCCGTTAACACTCAGTCTCTACCTGTCATGTAATAATGCACCGAAACCACAGCTCCCTTTTCACATCCAGGCCCCACAGAACTTTCCATGGTTTACCCCAAATGCTTCACATGCCCTGGTTCAATCCATTGACAGCATGTCGACCCCGGTATACCACATCGTTCCAATTCACTCTATTCCTTGCATGCCTTTCACCCTCCTGCATGTTCAGGCCCCGATCACTCAAAGTCCCCATCACTCCATCTTTCCACCTCCAATTTGGTCTCCCACTTCTCCTCGCTCCCTCCACGTCCGACACATATATCTTCTTGGTCAATCTTTCATCACTTATTCTCTCCATGTGACCAAACCATTTCAAAACACCCTCTTCTGCTCTCTCAACCACACTCTTTTTATTACCACACATCTCTTTTACCCTATTATTACTTACTCGATCAAACCACCTCACACCACACATTGTCCTCAAACATCTCATTTCCAGCACATCCACCCTCCTCCGCACAACTCTATCCATAGCCCATGCCTTGCAACCATATAACATTGTTGGAACCACTATTCCTTCAAACATACCCATTTTTGCTTTCCCAGATAATGTTCTCGACTTCCACACATTCTTCAGTGCTCCCAGAACGTTCGCCCCCTCCCCAACCCTATGATTCAGTTCTGCTTCCATGGTTCCATCTGCTGCCAAATCCACTCCCAGATATCTAAAACACTTCACTTCCTCCAGTTTTTCTACGTTTAAACTTACCTCCCAAATGAATTGTCTCTCAATCCTACTGTACCTAATAACCTTGCTTGTATTCACATTTACTCTCAGCTTTCTTCTTTCACACACTTTACCATACTCAGTCACCAACTCCTGCAGTTTCTCACCCAAATCAGTCACCAGCGGCGTACTATCAGCGAACAACACCTGACTCACTTCCCAAGCTCTCTCATCCATAACAGACTGCATATTTGCCCCTCTTTCCAAAACCCTTGCATTCACATCCCTAACAACCCCATCCATAAACAAATTAAACAACCATGGAGAAATCACACAACCCTGCCTCAAACCTACATTCACTGAGAACCAATCACTCTCCTCTCTTTCTACACTTACACATGCCTTACATCATTGATAAAAACTCTTCACTGCTTCTAACAACATGCCTCCCACACCATATATTCTTAATACCTTCCACAGAGCATCTCTATCAACTCTATCATATGCCTTCTCCAGATCCATAAATGCTACATACAAATCCATTTGCTTTTCTAAGTATTTCTCACATACATTCTTCAAAGCAAACACCTGATCCACACATCCTCTACCACTTCTGAAACCACACTGCTCTTCCCCAATCTGATGTTCTGTATATGCCTTCACCCTCTCAATCAATACCCTCCCATATAATTTACCAGGAATACTCAACAAACTTATACCACTGTAATTTGAGCACTCCCTTTTATCCCCTTTGCCTTTGTACAATGGCACTATGCAGACATTCCGCCAATCCTCAGGCACCTCACCATGAGTCATACATACATTAAATAACCTTACCAACTAGTCAACAATACAGTCACCCCCTTTTTTTAATAAATTCCACTGCAACAAAATCCAAACCCACTGCCTTGCCAGCTTTCATCTTCCACAATGCTTTTACCACCATTTCTCTGTTTACCAAATCATTCTCCCTAACCCTCTTACTTTGCACACCACCTTGACCAAAACACCCTATATCTGCCACTCTATCATCAAACACATTCAACAAACCTTCAAAATACTTACTCCATCTCCTCACATCATCACTACTCGTTATAACCTCCCCATTTGCCCCCTTCACTAAAGTTCCCATTTGTTCCCTTGTCTTACGCACTTTATTTACCTCCTTCCAAAACGTCTTTTTATTCTCCCTAAAATATAAAGATACTCTCTCACCCAAACTCTCATTTGCCCTCTTTTTCACCTCTTGCACCTTTCTCTTGACATCCTGCCTCTTTCTTTTATACATCTCCCACTCATTTGCTTATTTTCCATGCAAAACTCGTCCAAATGCCTCTCTCACCTCTTTCACTAATAATCTTACTTCTTCATCCCACCACTCACTACCCTTTCTAATCTGCCCACCTCCCACGCTTCTCATGCCACAAGCATCTTTTGTGCAAGCCAGCACTGCTTCCCTAAATACATCCCATTCCTCTCCCACTCCCCTTACGTCCTTTGTCCTCACCTTTTTCCATTCTGTACTCAATCTTTCATGGTACTTCCTCAAACAAGTCTCCTTCCTAAGCTCACTTACTCTCACCACTCTTTTCACCCAAACATTTTCTCTTCTTTTCTGAAAACCTCTACAAATCTTCAACTTCGCCTCCACATGATAATGATCAGACATCCCTCCAGTTGCACCTCTCAACACATTAACATCCAAAAGTCACTCTTTCACACGCCTATCAATTAACACGTAATCCATTACTGCTCTCTGGCCATCTCTGGGTGAAGAGAGTGGTGAGAGTAAGTGAGCCTAGGAAGAAGACTTGTGTGAGAAACGTGGGAGGTAGGCAAATGAGAAAGGGTAGTGAGTAGTGGGATGAAGAAGTAAGATTAATAGTGAAAGAGAAGAGAGAGGCATTTGGACGATTTTTGCAGGCAAATAGTGCAAATGACTGGGAGATGTATAAAAGAAAGAGGCAAGAGGTCAAGAGAAAGGTGCAAGAGGTGAAAAAAAAGGGCAAATGAGAGTTGGAGTGAGAAAGTATCACTAAATCTTAGGGAGAAAAAATGATGTTTTGGAAGCAGGTAAATAAAGTGCGCAAGACGAGAACAAATGGGAACATCGGTCAAGGGGGCTAATGGGGAGGTAATAGCAAGTAGTGGTGATGTGAGAAGGAGATGGAGTGAGTATTTTGAAGGTTTGTTGAATGGGTCAGATGATAGAGTGGCAGATATAGGGTGTTTTGGTCGAGGTGGTGTGCAAAGCGAGAGGGTCAGGGAGAATGGTTTCATAAACAGAGAAGAGGTAGTGAAAGCTTTGTGGAAGATGAAAGCAGGCAAGGCAGCGGGTTTGGATGGTACTTGCAGTGGAATGTATTAAAAAAGGTGGTGACTCTTGTTGATGACTGGTTGGTGAGGATATTTAATGTATGTATGGCTCATGGTGAAGTGCCTGAGGATTGGCAGAATGCATGCATAGTGCCACTGTGCAAAGGCAATGGGGATAAAGGTGTGCTCAAATTACAGAGGTATCAATCTGGTGAGTATTCCCGGGAAATTATATGGGAGGGTATTGATTGAGAGGGTCAAGGAATGTACAGAGCATCAGATTGGGGAAGAGCAGTCTGGTTTCAGAAGTGGTAGAAGATGTGTGGATCAGGTGTTTGCTTTGAAGAATGTGAGAAATACTTAGAAAAGCAATTGGATTTGTATGTAGCATTTATGCACTGGAGAAGGCATATGATAGAGTTGATAGAGATGCTCTGTGGAAGGTATTAAGAATATATGGTGTGGGAAGCAAGTTGCTAGAAGCAGTGAAAAGTTTTTGTCAAGGGTGTAAGGTATGTGTACAAGTAGGAAGAGAGGAATTGATTGGTTCCCAGTGAATGTCAGTTTGCGGCAAGGGTGCATGATGTCTCCATGGTTAATTTGTTTATGGATGGGGTTGTTAAGGAGGCAAATGCAAGAGTTTTGGAGAGAGGGGCAAGTATGCAGTTTGTTGTGGATGAGAGGGCTTGGGAAGTGAGTCAGTTGTTGTTTGCTGATAGTACACCGCTGGCGACTGATTTGGATGAGAAACTGCAGGAGTTTGTGACTGAGTCTGGTAAAGTGTGTGAAAGAAGAAAGCTGAGAGTAAATGTGAATAAAAGCAAGGTTATTAGGTACAGTAGGGTTGAGGATCAAGTAAACTGGGAGGTATGTTTGAATGGAGAAAAACTGGAGGAAGTGAAGTGTTTTAGATATCTGGGAGTGGATTTGGCAGCGGATGGAACCACGGAAGCAGAAGTGATTCACAGGGTGGGGGAGGGGCAAAGGTTCTGGGAGCGTTGAAGAGTGTGTGGAAGGTGAGAACATTATCTTGGAAAGCAAAAATGGGTATGTTTGAAGGAATAGTGGTTCCAACATTGTTATATGGTTGTGAGGTGTGGGCTATAGATGGGGAAGTGTGGAGGAGGGTGGATGTGTTGGAAATGAGATGTTTGAGGACAATATGTGGTGTGAGGTGAGTAAGTAATGAAAGGGTAGGAGAGATGCGTGGTAATAAAATGAGTGTGGTTGAAAGAGCAGACGAGGGTGTTTTGAAATGGTTTGGTCACATGGAGAGAATGAGTGAGGAAAGATTGACAAAGAGGATATATGTGTCAGAGGTGGAGGGAACAAGAAGTGGGAGACCACATTGGAGGTGGAAAGATGGGGTGACAAAGATTTTGAGCGATCAGGGCCATAACATGCAGGAGATTGAAAGGCGTGCAAGGAATAGAGTGAATTGGAACGATGTGGTATACTGGGGTTGACGTGCTGTCAATGAATTGAATCAGGGCATGTGAAGTGTCTGGGGTAAACCATAAAAAGTTTTGTGGGGCCTGGATGTGGAAAGGAAGCTGTAGTTTCGGTGCATTATACATGACAGCTAGAGACTGGGTGTGAACGAAAGTGGTCTTTGTTGTCTTTTCCTAGCGCTACCTCGTGCGCATGCAGGGGGAGGAGGTTGTCATTTCATGTGTGGTGGGGTGGCGACAGGAATGAATAAAGGTAGCAAGTATGAATTATGTACATGTGTATATATGTATATATCTGCGTATGTATATATGTGTATACGTTGAAATGTATAGGTATGTATATGTGAGTGTGTGGACGTGTATGTATATACATATGTATGTGGGTGAGTTGGACCATTCTTTTGTTTGTTTCCTTGCACTACCTTGCTAATGTGGGAGATGGGGATTAAGTAAAATAACAATTGTCAAATATGAAAGAATCTATGAAAACATAGTATAGTAGATGAAATGATAACAGAAATATGTAAATATTATATTCATCTCCAGCTGAGGATTGTATAGTGTCATCGGGGACATGTTGGTGGTGCATTTTGATGAGTGTGACTGGTACATCTTGACAAGATGACAAGCTAGGGAAATTATGAGGTTTTCAATAGGTTTTGCTGATATAAGTGTAAGTGTATTATAAGTGTATTATAATTGTAATACATACTTTTAATTTAATAAACACCTGTTGCCTTATCTGACCTTTTCTTTACAATTCTTTTTTTTTTTTTTTTTTTTTTTTGCTTTGTCGCTGTCTCCCGCGTTTGCGAGGTAGCGCAAGGAAACAGACGAAAGAAATGGCCCAACCCACCCCCATACACATGTATATACATACGTCCACACACGCAAATATACATACCTACACAGCTTTCCATGGTTTACCCCAGACGCTTCACATGCCCCGATTCAATCCACTGACAGCACGTCAACCCCGGTATACCACATCGCTCCAATTCACTCTATTCCTTGCCCTCCTTTCACCCTCCTGCATGTTCAGGCCCTGATCACACAAAATCTTTTTCACTCCATCTTTCCACCTCCAATTTGGTCTCCCTCTTCTCCTCGTTCCCTCCACCTCCGACACATATATCCTCTTGGTCAATCTTTCCTCACTCATTCTCTCCATGTGCCCAAACCACTTCAAAACACCCTCTTCTGCTCTCTCAACCACGCTCTTTTTATTTCCACACATCTCTCTTACCCTTACGTTACTTACTCGATCAAACCACCTCACACCACACATTGTCCTCAAACATCTCATTTCCAGCACATCCATCCTCCTGCGCACAACTCTATCCATAGCCCACGCCTCGCAACCATACAACATTGTTGGAACCACTATTCCTTCAAACATACCCATTTTTGCTTTCCGAGATAATGTTCTCGACTTCCACACATTCTTCAAGGCTCCTAGAATTTTCGCCCCCTCCCCCACCCTATGATCCACTTCCGCTTCCATGGTTCCATCCGCTGCCAGATCCACTCCCAGATATCTAAAACACTTCACTTCCTCCAGTTTTTCTCCATTCAAACTCACCTCCCAATTGACTTGACCCTCAACCCTACTGTACCTAATAACCTTGCTCTTATTCACATTTACTCTTAACTTTCTTCTTTCACACACTTTACCAAACTCAGTCACCAGCTTCTGCAGTTTCTCACATGAATCAGCCACCAGCGCTGTATCATCAGCGAACAACAACTGACTCACTTCCCAAGCTCTCTCATCCCCACCAGACTTCATACTTGCCCCTCTTTCCAAAACTCTTGCATTCACCTCCCTAACAACCCCATCCATAAACAAATTAAACAGCCATGGAGATATCACACACCCCTGCCGCAAACCTACATTCATTGAGAACCAATCACTTTCCTCTCTTCCTACACGTACACATGCCTTACATCCTCGATAAAAACTTTTCACTGCTTCTAACAACTTTCCTCCCACACCATATATTCTTAATACCTTCCATAGAGCATCTCTATCAACTCTATCATATGCCTTCTCCAGATCCATAAATGCTACATACAAATCCATTTGCTTTTCTAAGTATTTCTCACATACATTCTTCAAAGCAAACACCTGATCCACACATCCTCTACCACTTCTGAAACCACACTGCTCTTCCCCAATCTGATGCTCTGTACATGCCTTCACCCTCTCAATCAAAACCCTCCCATATAATTTACCAGGAATACTCAACAAACTTTTTTTTTTATTTTTTTTTATTATACTTTGTCGCTGTCTCCCGCGTTTGCGAGGTAGCGCAAGGAAACAGACGAAAGAAATGGCCCAAACCCCCCCCCCCCCATACACATGTATATACATACGTCCACACACGCAAATATACATACCTACACAGCTTTCCATGGTTTACCCCAGACGCTTCACATGCCTTGATTCAATCCACTGACAGCACGTCAACCCCGGTATACCACGTCGCTCCAATTCACTCTATTCCTTGCCCTCCTTTCACCCTCCTGCATGTTCAGGCCCCGATCACACAAAATCTTTTTCACTCCATCTTTCCACCTCCAATTTGGTCTCCCTCTTCTCCTCGTTCCCTCCACCTGTGACACATATATCCTCTTGGTCAATCTTTCCTCACTCATTATCTCCATGTGCCCAAACCACTTCAAAACACCCTCTTCTGCTCTCTCAACCACGCTCTTTTTATTTCCACACATCTCTCTTACCCTTACGTTACTCACTCGATCAAACCACCTCACACCACACATTGTCCTCAAACATCTCATTTCCAGCACATCCATCCTCCTGTGCACAACTCTATCCATAGCCCACGCCTCGCAACCATACAACATTGTTGGAACCACTATTCCTTCAAACATACCCATTTTTGCTTTCTGAGATAGTGTTCTCGACTTCCACACATTCTTCAAGGCTCCCAGAATTTTCGCCCCCTCCCCCACCCTATGATCCACTTCCGCTTCCATGGTTCCATCCGCTGCCAGATCCACTCCCAGATATCTAAAACACTTCACTTCCTCCAGTTTTTCTCCATTCAAACTCACCTCCCAATTGACTTGACCCTCAACCCTACTGTACCTAATAACCTTGCTCTTATTCACATTTACTCTTAACTTTCTTCTTTCACACACTTTACCAAACTCAGTCACCAGCTTCTGCAGTTTCTCACATGAATCAGCCACCAGCGCTGTATCATCAGCGAACAACAACTGACTCACTTCCCAAGCTCTCTCATCCCCACCAGACTTCATACTTGCCCCTCTTTCCAAAACTCTTGCATTCACCTCCCTAACAACCCCATCCATAAACAAATTAAACAGCCATGGAGACATCACACACCCCTGCCGCAAACCTACATTCATTGAGAACCAATCACTTTCCTCTCTTCCTACACGTACACATGCCTTACATCCTCGATAAAAACTTTTCACTGCTTCTAACAACTTTCCTCCCACACCATATATTCTTAATACCTTCCATAGAGCATCTCTATCAACTCTATCATATGCCTTCTCCAGATCCATAAATGCTACATACAAATCCATTTGCTTTTCTAAGTATTTCTCACATACATTCTTCAAAGCAAACACCTGATCCACACATCCTCTACCACTTCTGAAACCACACTGCTCTTCCCCAATCTGATGCTCTGTACATGCCTTCACCCTCTCAATCAAAACCCTCCCATATAATTTACCAGGAATACTCAACAAACTTTTTTTTTTTATTTTTTTTATTATACTTTGTCGCTGTCTCCCGCGTTTGCGAGGTAGCGCAAGGAAACAGACAAAAGAAATGGCCCAACCCCCCCCCATACACATGTATATACATACGTCCACACACGCAAATATACATACCTACACAGCTTTCCATGGTTTACCCCAGACGCTTCACATGCCTTGATTCAATCCACTGACAGCACGTCAACCCCGGTATACCACGTCGCTCCAATTCACTCTATTCCTTGCCCTCCTTTCACCCTCCTGCATGTTCAGGCCCCGATCACACAAAATCTTTTTCACTCCATCTTTCCACCTCCAATTTGGTCTCCCTCTTCTCCTCGTTCCCTCCACCTGTGACACATATATCCTCTTGGTCAATCTTTCCTCACTCATTATCTCCATGTGCCCAAACCACTTCAAAACACCCTCTTCTGCTCTCTCAACCACGCTCTTTTTATTTCCACACATCTCTCTTACCCTTACGTTACTCACTCGATCAAACCACCTCACACCACACATTGTCCTCAAACATCTCATTTCCAGCACATCCATCCTCCTGCGCACAACTCTATCCATAGCCCACGCCTCGCAACCATACAACATTGTTGGAACCACTATTCCTTCAAACATACCCATTTTTGCTTTCCGAGATAATGTTCTCGACTTCCACACATTCTTCAAGGCCCCCAGAATTTTCGCCCCCTCCCCCACCCTATGATCCACTTCCGCTTCCATGGTTCCATCCACTGCCAGATCCACTCCCAGATATCTAAAACACTTCACTTCCTCCAGTTTTTCTCCATTCAAACTCACCTCCCAATTGACTTGACCCTCAACCCTACTGTACCTAATAACCTTGCTCTTATTCACATTTACTCTTAACTTTCTTCTTCCACACACTTTACCAAACTCAGTCACCAGCTTCTGCAGTTTCTCACATGAATCAGCCACCAGCGCTGTATCATCAGCGAACAACAACTGACTCACTTCCCAAGCTCTCTCATCCCCAACAGACTTCATACTTGCCCCTCTTTCCAAAACTCTTGCATTTACCTCCCTAACAACCCCATCCATAAACAAATTAAACAACCATGGAGACATCACACACCCCTATATTCACTGAGAACCAATCACTTTCCTCTCTTCCTACACGTACACATGCCTTACATCCTCGATAAAAACTTTTCACTGCTTCTAACAACTTTCCTCCCACACCATATATTCTTAATACCTTCCACAGAGCATCTCTATCAACTCTATCATATGCCTTCTCCAGATCCATAAATGTAATTTGAGCACTCACTCTTATCCCCTTTGCCTTTGTACAATGGCACTATGCACGCATTCCGCCAATCCTCAGGCACCTCACCGTGAGTCATACATACATTAAATAACCTTACCAACCAGTCAACAATACAGTCACCCCCTTTTTTAATAAATTCCACTGCAATACCATCCAAACCTGCTGCCTTATATGTGTGTTTACTGTCTCCTGCAAGAGCAAAGGCAAAGTCAGAAATGGATGTCTGAGCCTTAGAGGAAAAATATCCAAGCTTGACCCAATGTCTATTCCTCCTTTGGCAAAGTGATCTTGGAGGGATGGATTCAATGAAATATAATGTTCTGTATCATGTTCTGCTAGTATTTTTGTCATCGCAACAAAGTACAGAAACAGAAGCCACTAAAACATGAATGATCACTTCCCAAAGCTAGTTTAAAGCAGAACAAAAGAAATTTTGTTTTTAAGTTTACCAATTACTTCTCTTAAAAGTTCAAAATTTGCAAATAAGGTAGAGGAGGGAAAGTAATAAATTACAGTAACATGATATTCTTCCTGCAGATGTTGACAACAGCATTCATGCAACAGGTTGTAGCTCCACAGAATTTTATATAAATGATACTAAACCCCATCTTCTAGAGTATGGCACATTTTCTCAGCCTTACAGCACTAAAGTTCAGTACACCCAGGAACACAACCCATAAAGTCATGATTTTTACTAAGGCAATGGTTATCATGCTGACTAGTAGGCTAAAAAGGTATAGATACACTGGTGCCAATTAGTTGCCAAAAAAGATTCAAGGGTTAAGGGGAAGAGTGGTTTGGGAATGTCTTGGGAGTAAAGTCAGGGGTTAGTGAGAGGACAAGAGCAAGGGAAGGAGTAGCACTACTCCTGAAACAGGAGTTGTGGGAGTATGTGATAGAATGTAAGAAAGTAAATTCTCAATTAATATGGGTAAAACTGAAAGTTGATGGAGAGAGATGGATGATTATTGGTGCATATGCACCTGGGCATGAGAAGAAAGATCATGAGAGGCAAGTGTTTTGGGAGCAGCTGAATGAGTGAGTTAGTGGTTTTGATGCACGAGACCGGGTCATAGTGATGGGTGAGTTGAATGCAAAGGTGAGTAATGTGGCAGTTGAGGGAATAATTGGTATACATGGGGTGTTCAGTGTTGTAAATGGAAATGAAGAGCTTGTAGATTTATGTGCTGAAAAAGGAATGGTGATTGGGAATACCTGGTTTAAAAAGCGAGATATACATAAGTATACGTATGTAAGTAGGAGAGATGGCCAGAGAGCGTTATTGGATTACGTGTTAATTGACAGGCGCGCGAAAGAGAGACTTTTGGATGTTAATGTGCTGAGAGGTGCAACTGGAGGGATGTCCTGATCATTATCTTGTGGAAGCTAAGGTGAAGATTTGTATGGGTTTTCAGAAAAGAAGAATGAATGTTGGGGTGAAGAGGGTGGTGAGAGTAAGTGAGCTTGGGAAGGAGACTTGTGTGAGGAAGTACCAGGAGAGACTGAGTACAGAATGGAAAAAGGTGAGAACAATGGAAGTAAGGGGAGTGGGGGAGGAATGGGATGTATTTAGGGAATCAGTGATGGATTGCGCAAAAGATGCTTGTGGCATGAGAAGAGTGGGAGGTGGGTTGATTAGAAAGGGTAGTGAGTGGTGGGATGAAGAAGTAAGATTATTAGTGAAAGAGAAGAGAGAGGCATTTGGACGATTTTTGCAGGGAAAAAAATGCAATTGAGTGGGAGATGTATAAAAGAAAGAGACAGGAGGTCAAGAGAAAGGTGCAAGAGGTGAAAAAGAGGGCAAATGAGAGTTGGGGTGAGAGAGTATCATTAAATTTTAGGGAGAATAAAAAGATGTTCTGGAAGGAGGTAAATAAAGTGCATAAGACAAGGGAGCAAATGGGAACCTCAGTGAAGGGCGCAAATGGGGAGGTGATAACAAGTAGTGGTGATGTGAGAAGGAGATGGAGTGAGTATTTTGAAGGTTTGTTGAATGTGTTTGATGATAAGAGTGGCAGATATAGGGTTTTTGGTCGAGGTGGTGTGCAAAGTGAGAGGGTTAGGGAAAATGATTTGGTAAACAGAGAAGAGGTAGTAAAAGCTTTGCAGAAGATGAAAGCCAGCAAGGCAGCAGGTTTGGATGGTATTGCAGTGGAATTTATTAAAAAAGGGGGTGACTGTATTATTGACTGGTTGGTAAGGTTATTTAATGTATGTATGACTCATGGTGAGGTGCCTGAGGATTGGCGGAATGCGTGCATAGTGCCACTGTACAAAGGCAAAGGGGATAAGAGTGAGTGCTCAAATTACAGAGGTATAAGTGTGTTGAGTATTCCTGGGAAATTATATGGGAGGGTATTGATTGAGAGGGTGAAGGCATGTACAGAGCATCAGATTGGGGAAGAGCAGTGTGGTTTCAGAAGTGGTAGAGGATGTGTGGATCAGGTGTTTGCTTTGAAGAATGTATGTGAGAAATACTTAGAAAAGCAAATGGATTTGTATGTAGCATTTATGGATCTGGAGAAGGCATATGATAGAGTTGATAGAGATGCTCTGTGGAAGGTATTAAGAATATATGGTGTGGGAGGCAAGTTGTTAGAAGCAGTGAAAAGTTTTTATCGAGGATGTAAGGCATGTGTACGTGTAGGAAGAGAGGAAAGTGATTGGTTCTCAGTGAATGTAGGTTTGAGGCAGGGGTGTGTGATGTCTCCATGGTTGTTTAATTTGTTTATGGATGGGGTTGTTAGGGAGGTGAATGCAAGAGTTTTGGAAAGAGGGGCAAGTATGAAGTCTGTTGGGGATAAGAGAGCTTGGGAAGTGAGTCAGTTGTCGTTCGCTGATGATACAGCACTGGTGGCTGATTCATGTGAGAAACTGCAGAAGCTGGTGACAGTTTGGTAAAGTGTGTGAAAGAAGTTAAGAGTAAATGTGAATAAGAGCAAGGTTATTAGGTTCAGTAGGGTTGAGGGTCAAATCAATTGGGAGGTAAGTTTGAATGGAGAAAAACTGGAGGAAGTAAAGTGTTTTAGATATCTGGGAGTGGATCTGGCAGCAGATGGAACCATGGAAGCGGAAGTGGATCATAGGGTGGGGGAGGGGGCGAAAATTCTGGAAGCCTTGAAAAATGTGTGGAAGTCGAGAACACTATCTCGGAAAGCAAAAATGGGTATGTTTGAAGGAATAGTGGTTCCAACAATGTTGTATGGTTGCGAGGCGTGGGCTATGGATAGAGTTGTGCGCAGGAGGATGGATGTGCTGGAAATGAGATGTTTGAGGACAATGTGTGGTGTGAGGTGGTTTGATCGAGTGAGTAACGTAAGGGTAAGAGAGATGTGTGGAAATAAAAAGAGCGTGGTTGAGAGAGCAGAAGAGGGTGTTTTGAAATGGTTTGGGCACATGGAGAGAATGAGTGAGGAAAGATAGACCAAGAGGATATAGGTGTCGGAGGTGGAGGGAACGAGAAGTGGGAGACCAAATTGGAGGTGGAAAGATGGAGTGAAAAAGATTTTGTGTGATCGGGGCCTGAACATGCAGGAGGGTGAAAGGAGGGCAAGGAATAGAGTGAATTGGAGCGATGTGGTATACCGGGGTTGACGTGCTGTCAGTGGATTGAATCAAGGCATGTGAAGCGTCTGGGGTAAACCATGGAAAGCTGTGTAGGTATGTATATTTGCATGTGTGGACGTATGTATATACATGTGTATGGGGGTGGGTTGGGCCATTTCTTTTGTCTGTTTCCTTGCGCTACCTCACAAACACATGAAACTATTTCCTGAATATATGTTTGTATCTGCTCAAAGTAACAGCATTCCACTCCCTGGTGTGGCACCATACAATCTAATGTAGATGAACCTAACTTTAATCTGACCTAATCAACTTAATCTAAATTACCCTGACTGAGAAATTTCTGTTTAGCTCAAAATCACATTTAGCTTTCTATAGTATTTTGCAACACTAGTGTGGTGCTTATAGAATAAAACAGCAGTTTTATTCTATAAACATAATATCATTCTATAAGTATAACATTATTCTAGAAGCATAATATTTCATTAAACAATATTAGATAAAGTGATACACATCATGTAACTGTACATCAGGGAATATGTGGGGTTAAATAAAAGTACATAATAGACTTTTAAGTAACAACTTGTTAAAATCTCACCTAAAAGTTGAAAAAGATAGCAGAAATATACCAGCAACATCTTTTTCTGAAAATCATGCTATGTTGTCTGTTTACATGTGGCAGTGCATTTTCATAAGTGTTACTGGAGTACTAAAGTGTAAAATTAAACATTTATATTATTCTTCACTGACAGGAGATTAGGCAGTTTTCATAATTTAGTAAAGTCTTTTGCATGTGTATTACCTACATATACAAAAATAAAATCCCTCTTTTTCTTAATATTCTACAAATACCTAATATAATACATAACAAAATACAAGATAAATCAGACCTTCACAGGCATTTCTAAGATCACAATGAACTCAATAAAGCAACTCAGAACTAAATAAAATGCAAAGCTCAACTGGTCAATTACAGGTAAAGTGAGGTATGGTATGGTGTTACTGTGAACCAATACTACTATAATGGATGACTTCTTACCATATTTGTAGGCAAAGATCCACTACGTGGCAATTTGGGATTTAAAACTGACCTAAACTATTGTGCACCCGCGTCAACGTTTATTTTGCCGACTAGCCAGCATTATATATTCGTTTAACCATCAAATATCTTGATTTATTTTTTTTTTTGCTTTGTCACTGTCTCCCGCGTTTGCGAGGTAGTGCAAGGAAAGAGACGAAAGAAATGGCCAAACCCACCCCCATACACAGTGTATATACATACACGTCCACACACGCAAATATACATACCTATACATCTCAATGTACACATATATATACACACACAGACACATACATATATACCCATGCACACAATTCACACTGCCTTTATTCATTCCCATCGCCACCTCGCCACACATGGAATACCATCCCCCTCCCCCCTCATATGTGCGAGGTAGCACTAGGAAAAGACAACAAAGGCCCCATTCGTTCACACTCAGTCTCTAGCTGTCATGCAATAATGCCCGAAACCACAGCTCCCTTTCCACATCCAGACCCCACACAACTTTCCATGGTTTACCCCAGACGCTTCACATGCCCTGATTCAATCCACTGACAGCACGTCAACCCTGGTATACCACATCGATCCAATTCACTCTATTCCTTGCCCGCCTTTCACTCTCCTGCATGTTCAGGCCCCAATCACACAAAATCTTTTTCACTCCATCTTTCCACCTCCAATTTGGTCTCCCACTTCTCCTTGTTCCCTCCACCTCCGACACATATATCCTCTTGGTCAATCTTTCCTCACTCATTCTCTCCATGTGCCCAAACCATTTCAAAACACCCTCTTCTGCTCTCTCAACCACGCTCTTTGTATTTCCACACATCTCTCTTACCCTTACATTACTTACTCAATCAAACCACCTCACACCACACACTGTCCTCAAACATCTCATTTCCAGCACATCTATCCTCCTGCGCACAACTCTATTCATAGCCCACGCCTCGCAACCATACAACATTGTTGGAACCACTATTCCTTCAAACATACCCATTTTTGCTTTCAGAGATAGTGTTCTCGACTTCCACACATTCTTCAAGGCTCCCAGGATTTTCGCCCCTTCCCCCACCCTATGATTCACTTCCGCTTCCCTGGTTCCATCCACTGCTAGATCCACTCCCAGATATCTAAAACACTTTACTTCCTCCAGTTTTTCTCCATTCAAACTTACCTCCCAACTGACTTGACCCTCAACCCTACTGTACCTAATAACCTTGCTCTTATTCACATTTACTCTTAGCTTTCTTCTTTCACACACTTTACCAAACTCAGTCACCAGCTTCTGCAGTTTCTCACATGAATCAGCCACCAGCGCTGTATCATCAGCGAACAACTGACTCACTTCCCAAGCTCTCTCATCCACAACAGACTTCATACTTGCCCCTCTTTCCAAAACTCTTGCATTCACCTCCCTAACAACCCCATCCATAAACAAATTAAACAACCATGGAGACACCACACACCCATGCCGCAAACCTACATTCACTGAGAACCAATCACTTTCCTCTCTTCCTACACGTACACATGCCTTACATCCTTGATAAAAACTTTTCACTGCTTCTAACAACTTGCCTCCCACACCATATATTCTTAATACCTTCCACAGAGCATCTCTATCAACTCTATCATATGCCTTCTCCAGATCCATAAATGCTACATACAGATCCATTTGCTTTTCTAAGTATTTCTCACATACATTCTTCAAAGCAAACACCTGATCCACACACCTTTTACCACTTCTGAAACCACACTGCTCTCCCCCAATCTGATAGTATTTGTTAATTATCATCATACTGTTGTGCTCCTACTCAAGATATCGATGAAGTATGTGCCAAGTTAACTTATAAAACTGAAATTTACGCCATGATTATGTGACAACATCAAAGGATGAAAACAGTCCTGATGAACCAGTTATACATACATCCAGAATGTTGACTTGAAGGTTTATGAATGTGTGCCAACATGACAAACGAGCGTAAATGTTGCCGCAGTATTGTGCTTCACCATCAAGCTTGCCGCCATCATAACTACTCCACTCTGACGTCATCATACTGCCCTCTACCTCATTACTGTACCAGGCCTGCTTAACATACCTTACATTTACAACTAGGAATAACCAATAAATATTTGTTAAATACTTACTCGTATCAAACAACACATATGAAATTAATTGTTATAAATGTTTGTGGTCGTTCGTACTGGTATTCATTTGATAATCAAGAAAACTATTTGAATTTTGTCATTTACCATCAAGTAGATTATAGTAAATAATAAAGGGCGTAAGAAATTTAATTTGATTAGTCACATCTCAAACTAATCAATTTCAAGTCAGTTTTATCATTTCTACTAATTTTTGGACATCATCAAACGTACCTCCATGTAAATAGACGCACATTCTGAGTAGGTGCGTAAGGTACGCTTTGTTCTGTATCACCATATTATTTGTGCTTTTTCACCATGAGTCGAATACCAAATCCATTTCTCAGTGGTCAAGGGCAGCAGCAACAAAGTACCCAGTCAACTTCCACCCCAGGGTTCCTGGTTATGACAAGGCCTGCCACAGGATCCAACAGCTATGGTGGCAGGGATTATAGGTCTCCTTACCATACTCCATCTAGGCCATCGGACAGTTTCATCCCCTTATCTGCATCTGGAAGCAAAATTAGCAATGAAGATGCAAACCGACGTGGTGGTAGTCGTAACAGCATTGGCAGATATATCCGTAGTGGTGCAAGGAACTTTCCAAATCAGGGAAGCCCAAGGTTTATTCATCCATACCAACAAACCCCTGGAAGGATGAGTACTCCATTTGGGCAAAATCAGGGATTCTCAAACTCCCCAAGAGGTAGACTAAATATTGCTCCTGTTGGAGGAAGATTTGCTGATAGACAAGATAGGTCATTTGGAGAGCAGAACATGTTTAACCATACTCCAAATTCAAGGAGAGGAAGGAACAGAGGTCCACTTGCTTTTGTTCCAATTGATAAATTTGTCTCTCTTAGTATGGTAAAAGATCCTTGGGCTGAGTTTGATGTTACAGCAGATGCTGATACAACATCCAATCCTAATTCGAGTCCAGTTGTTGTAACTTTAGGGGACTCAGATGCTGAACTTATAATTGATTCAGATGTTAGTGTAGTTATTGAAAATTCCTATGAAGAAGGGATAAGTGGAACAGAAGGTGATAGTTCGCCAGTGCATGATACAGGAAGCGACTCGCCATATCTTGTGACATCATCAACCTCTGAAAAAGATACTGGAAGTGATTCAACAAGTGATACATAGTGCAATCCCTTAAACTGGAATAGTTCTTTTAACCATTTTGTAGGCTATATTTGATGGGTTTGGAAAGATGTTTCCTTGAATATCCATCTTGGTTGAGTTGATTTTACTAAATGTATGTAGTAAAGGCTATACTCACTTTTTATAATGAGGAAGTTAGTTTATGTGAAAAAAATTTGATTATGTAACCTGTATAGATATTGGTTTGTTTCGTTGAAATATCGCTGACATTTTTTATTAACAATAAGATTTTTTGAAATAGGAAAACTTTTGGGGGAAATAACTTTATAAATATACCTTATAACAAAGAACTTAACCAAATTTATGTTTAGATCATGTGCTATGGAATGAGTTATTGGTAATAGTCTGATATCAAGGAAACTGATTGCTTTTGTGTTTAATGATAGCCTGTTCAAAGTATTGAAGTACAAAAATACGAACAGAATGTACAAAGTAATCAATCAGTTCATAAATTCTAGATTTTTATAACTTTTTAATAGCCTTTTCATTAAAACTATTCGCTGCTCTTTTATGAAAATAAGTTATGTTCTCAAACGTTAGTCACAGTTTTATAACTTCTTTAATTACTTTACTCCAGTTTTGTCAGTATCTCTTGAACTAGTGGAGATTAGAACTACTGTATATACTTATAATGTTTTGAATGTTTTTACCGTCATTATATGATGAATGTTGTCAGTTTCATAGTAATGCAGTATGGTGTATTGCAGTGTTATATGTATGAATGTAGAATGCAATAACATATTTTGAGGATAACATGATTTATAGTTTTGAAAATTAAGAAGCGGAGATCTTTTATAATATACAGTTGTTAATGATATTTATCTTGTATTTATTTATTTCATGAAGGATTTAATATTTTGATTAAGATATGGGAACAGTTTCTTCTATTTTGGAAAAACCAAGTTCACTTTCGCACTGAATTTTATAGACATACTCAACAATGTTTTTCTCGTAGGAATTAGCCTGTGGACTTCAGATATGTCATATCTTGTGTATAAAGGTATTATTCATATGATCATTGTTAATCTTCTGTTAAAAGAACAGTATCCACAACTTAAATACGTCCTATGATACATATATTCCATTCTTAAATTCAGGTTTCTCTATGTTTCATTTAGATTAGAAAATGCAAATACTGTATTTACAGCAATAAGGATTTACGGCTACTTGTAGCTATTATAAAGTAAGGGAAAATTACTCATTAGATTTGAACCTCCCAAACAAAGTTTAATTACATATACCTATATGTACATATAAAGCAGTCATATTTGTGCATGGCTCGTTTGAGTTTTCAAGAAATTTCGTGTAAGTACACTTGAAAAAATAGTCTAGCATTTTATAGAAAAGAAAAAAAATATGCAGAGAAGGCATCAGTCCTCATGGAGTGCTCAGGCAGTCAACAGTTGAAATAACTTGAAAATTAGATACCCACATTTTTATATTTGCAAAAATTTAATTTCAGACATACTTCAAAATCTTCATGAGGGATAAATACTGTGCCATGCTTTTTGAGATTATGTATATACATGTATAAAACTATTTTTTGACTGGAGTTCTCTTGTAGGAAAACTTCTTTTCTATTAAATGCCATGTAACAAATGTACTGCATTTTTGTCTTGGTAAATCCTGGTATTATATGATTTGTATTGAGTTAACAGAGAAGTTAAAAAATGCAATATATTTATTTACTTATTTATGTATTTACTTATTTTGCTTTGTCGCTGTCTCCCGCGTTAGAGAAGTAGCGCAAGGAAACAGATGAAAGAATGGCCCAACCCACCCACATACACAATACACATGTATATACATACAAGTCCACACACACAAATATACATACCTGTACATCTCAACATATACATATATATACACACACATATACATATATACACATGTACATAATTCATACTGTCTGCCTTTATTCATTCCATCGCCACCCCGCCACACATGAAAAACAACACCCTCCACCTCATGTGAGCGAGGTAGCGCTAGGAAAAGACAATAAAGGCTACATTCATTCACACTCAGTCTCTTGCTGTCATGTATTAATGCACTGAAACCACAGCTCCCTTTCCACATCCAGGCCCCACGGAACTTTCCATGGTTTACCCCAGACGCTTCACATGCCCTGGTTCTATCCATTGACACCACATCGACCCTAGTATACCACATTGTTCCAATTCACTGTATTCCTTGCATGCCTTTCACCCTCCTGCATGTTCAGGCCCTGATCACTCAAAATCTTTTTCACTCGCATCTTTCCACCTCCAATTTGGTCTCCCACTTCTCCTCGTTCCCTCCACCTGTGACACATATCCTCTTTGTCAATCTTTCCTCTTTCATTCTCTCCATGTGACCAAACCATTTCAAAACACCCTCTTCTGCTCTCTCAACCACACTCTTTTTATTACCACACATCTCTCATACCCTTTCATTGCTTATTCGATCAAACAACCTTACACCACATATTGTCCTCAAACATCTCATTTCCAGGACATCCACCCTCCTCCGCACAACTCTATCTATAGCCCACGCCTCGCAACCATATAACATTGTTGGAACCACTATTCCTTCAAACATACCCATTTTTACTTTCTGAGATAATGTTCTCGACTTCCACACATTCTTCAATGCTCCCAGAACTTTTGCCCCCTCCCCCACCCTATGATTCACTTCTGCTTCCATGGTTCCATCCACAGCCAAATCCACTCCAAGATATCTAAAAAACTTCTTTTCCTCCAGTTTTTCTCCATTCAAACCTACCTCCCAATTGACTTGTCCCTCAATCCTACTATACCTAATAACCTTGCTCTTATTTACATTTCCTCTCAGCTTTCTTCTTTCACACACTTTACCAAACTCTGTCTGCAGTTTCTCACACGAATCAGCCACCAGCGGTGTACTATCAGCGAACAACAACTGACTCACTTCCCAAGCTCTCTCATCCACAACAGACTGCATACTTGCCCCTTTCCAAAACTCTTGCATTCACCTCCCAAACAACCCCATCTATAAACAAACTTAACAACCATGAAGACATCGCACACCCCTGCCGCAAACCTACATTCACTGAGAACCAATCACTTTCCTCTCTTCCTACACGTACACATGCCTTACATCCTTGATAAAAACTTTTCACTGCTTCTAACAACTTGCCTTCCACACCGTATGTTCTTAATACCTTCCACAGAGCATCTCTATCAACTCTATCATTTACTTTCTCCAGATCCATGAATGCTACATACAAATCCATTTGCTTTTCTAAGTATTTCTCGCATACATTCTTCAAGGCAAACACCTGATCCACACATTCCCTGCCACTTCTGATACCACACTGCTCTTCCCCAATCTGATGCTCTGTACATACCTTCACCCTCTCAATCAATACCCTCCCATATAATTTCCCAGGAATACTCAACAAACTTATACCTCTGTAATTTGAGCACTCACTTTTATCCCCTTTGCCTTTGTACAATGTGACTATGAAAGCATTCAGCCAATCCTCAAGCACCTCACCATGAGTCATAAATACATTAGATAACCTTACCAACCAGTCAACAATACAGTCACCCCCATTTTTAATGAATTCCACTGCAGTACCATCCAAACCCGCTGCCTTGCTGGCTTTCATCTTCCGCAAAGCTTTTGTTACCTCTTCTCTGTTTACCAAATCATTCTCCCTAACCCCATCACTTTGCACACCACCTCGACCAAAACACCCTATATCTGCCACTCTATCATCAAACACATTCAACAAACCTTCAAAATACTCATTCCATCTCCTCACATCACCTCTACGTGTTATCACCTCACCATTAGCCCCCTTCACTGAAGTTCCCATTTGTTCCCCTGTCTTACGCACTTTATTTATCTCCTTCCAAAACATCTTTTCATTCTCCCTAAAATTTAATGATACTCTCTCACCCCAACTTTCATTTGCCCTCTTTTTCACCTCTTGTACCTTTCTCCTGACCTCCTGCCTCTTTCTTTTATACATCTTCCAGTCATTTGCATTATTTCCTTGCAAAAACTGTCCAAATGCCTCTCTTCTCTTTCCCTAATAATCTTACTTCTTCATCCCACCACTCACTACCCTTTCTAATCTGCCCACCTCCCACGCTTCTCATGCCACAGGCATCTTTTGTGCAAGCCATCACTGCTTCCCTAAATACATCCCATTCCTCCCCCACTCCCCTTACGTCCTTTGTTCTCACCTTTTTCCATTCTGTACTCAGTCTCTCCTGGTACTTCCTCACACAAGTCTCCTTCCCAAGCTCACTTACTCTCACCACTCTCTTCACCCCAACATTCTCTCTTCTTTTCTCAAAACCTCTACAAATCTTCACCTTCACCTCCACAAGATAGTGATCAGACATCCCTCCAGTTGCACCTCTCAGCACATTAACATCCAAAAGTCTCTTTCGCGCGCCTATCAATTAACACGTGATCCAATAACACTCTCTGGCCATCTCTCCTACTTACATATGTATACTTATGTATATCTCTCTTTTTAAACCAGGTATTCCCAATCACCATTCCTTTTTCATAAATCTACAAGCTCTTCGCCATTTCCATGTACGACACTGAACACCCCATGTACACCAGTTATTCCCTCAACTGCCACATTACTCATCTTTGCATTCAAATCACCCATCACTATAACCCAGTCATATATATATATATATATATATATATATATATATATATATAGAGGAATAGAGTGAATTGGATCGATGTGGTATACCGAGGTTGACGTGCTGTCAGTGGATTGAATCAAGGCATGTGAAGCGTCTGGGGTAAACCAAGGAAAGCTGTGTAGGTATGTATATTTGCGTGTGTGGACATATGTATATACATGTGTATGGGGGTGGGTTGGGCTATTTCTTTTGTCTGTTTCCTTGCGCTACCTCGCAAACGCTGGAGACAGCGACAAAGCAAAAAAAAATATATATATATATATATATTGTATGGTTGCGAGGCATGGACTATGGATAGAGTTGTGCGCAGGAGGATGGATGTGCTGGAAATGAGATGTTTGAGGACAATATGTGGTGTGAGGTGGTTTGATCGAGTGAGTAACGTAAGGGTAAGAGGGATGTGTGGAAATAAAATGAGCGTGGTTGAGAGAGCAGAAGAGGGTGTTTTGAAGTGGTTTGGGCACATGGAGAGAATGAGTGAGGAAAGATTGACCAAGAGGATATATGTGTCGGAGGTGGAGGGAACGAGGAGAAGAGGGAGACCAAATTGGAGGTGGAAAGATGGAGTGAAAAACATTTTATGTGATCGGGGCCTGAACATGCAGGAGGGTGAAAGGAGGGCAAGGAATAGAGTGAATTGGAGCGATGTGGTATACCGGGGTTGACGTGCTGTCAGTGGATTGAATCAAGGCATGTGAAGCGTCTGGGGTAAACCATGGAAAGCTCTGTAGGTATGTATATTTGCGTGTGTGGACGTATGTATATACATGTGTATGGGGGAGGTTGGGCCATTTCTTTCGTCTGTTTCCTTGCGCTACCTCGCAAACGCGGGAGACAGCGACAAAGTATAATAAAAAAAATAAAAATATATATATATATATATATATATATATATATATATATATATATATATATATATATAAATAAAGAATATTTATTATTTATTTATATATTTTGCTTTGTCGCTGTCTCCCGCATTTGCGAGGTAGCACAAGGAAACAGAAGAAAGAAATGGCCCAACCCACCCCCATACACATGTATATACACACACGTTCACACACGCAAATATACATACCTATACATCTCAATGTACACATATATATACACACACATACATATATACCCATGCACACAATTCACACTGTCTGCCTTTATTCATTCCCATCGCCACCTCGCCACACATGGAATACCATCCCCCTCCCCCCTCATGTGTGCGAGGTAGCGCTAGGAAAAGACAACAAAGGCCCCATTCGTTTACACTCGGTCTCCAGCTGTCATGCAATAATGCCCGAAACCACAGCTCCCTTTCCACATCCAGGCCCCACACAACCTTCCATGGTTTACCCCAGACGCTTCACATACCCTGATTCAATCCACTGACAGCACGTCGACCCCGGTATACCACATCGATCCAATTCACTCTATTCCTTGCCCGCCTTTCACCCTCCTGCATGTTCAGGCCCCGATCACTCAAAATCTTTTTCACTCCATCTTTCCACCTCCAATTTGGTCTCCCACTTCTCCTCGTTCCCTCCACCTCCGACACATATATTCTCTTGGTCAATCTTTCCTCACTCATTCTCTCCATGTGCCCAAACCATTTCAAAACACCCTCCTCTGCTCTCTCAACCACGCTCTTTTTATTTCCACACATCTCTCTTACCCTTACATTACTAACTCAATCAAACCACCTCACACCACACATTGTCCTCATACATCTCATATCCAGCACATCCACCCTCCTGCGCACAACTCTATCCATAGCCCACACCTCGCAACCATACAACATTGTTGGAACCACTATTCCTTCAAACATACCCATTTTTGCTTTCCGAGATAATGTTCTCGACTTCCACATATTCTTCAATGCTCCCAGAATTTTTGCCCCCTCCCCCACCCTATGATTCACTTCCGCTTCCATGGTTCCATCCGCTGCCAGATCCACTCCCAGATATCTAAAACACTTTACTTCCTCCAGTTTTTCTCCATTCAAACTTACCTCCCAATTGACTGGACCCTCAAACCTACTGTACCTAATAACCTTGCTCTTATTCACATTTACTTTTAACTTTCTTCTTTCACACACTTTACCAAACTCAGTTACCAGCTTCTGCAGTTTCTCACATGAATCAGCCACCAGCGCTGTATCATCAGCGAAGAACAACTGACTCGATTCCCAAGCTCTCTCATCCACAACAGACTTCATACTTGCCCGTCTTTCCAAACTCTTGCATTCACCTCCCTAACAACCCCATCCATAAACAAATTAAACAACCGTGGAGACATCACACACCCCTGCCGCAAACCTACATTCACTGAGAACCAATCACTTTCCTCTCTTCCTACACGTACACATGCCTTACATCCTTACATATATATATATATATCTTTCTTTCTTCTTTTAAACTATTCGCCATTTCCCGCGTTAGCGAGGTAGCGCTAAGAACAGAGGACTGGGCCTTTTTTGGAATATCCTCACCTGGCCCCATCTGTTCCTTCTTTTAGAAAATTTAAAAAAAAAAATGAGAGGGGAGGATTTCCAGCCCCCCGCTCCCTCCCCTTTTAGTCGCCTTCTACGACACACAGGGAATACGTGGGAAGTATTCTTAATCCCCTATCCCCATATATATATATATATATATATATATATATATATATATATATATATATATATAATTTTTTTTTTTTTTTTTTTTTTTCATACTATTTGCCATTTCCCGCATTAGCGAGGTAGCGTTAAGAACAGAGGACTGGGCCTTTGAGGGAATATCCTCATATGGCCCCCTTCTCTGTTCCTTCTTTTGGAAAATTTAAAAAAAAAATGAGAGGGGAGGATTTCCAGCCCCCCGCTCCCATATATATATATATATATATTTTTTTTTTTTTTGTCGCTGTCTCCCGCGTTTGCGAGGTAGCGCAAGGAAACAGACGAAAGAAATGGCCCAACCCAACCCCATACACATGCCTTGATTCAATCCACTGACAGCACATCAACCCCGGTATACCACATCGCTCCAATTCACTCTATTCTTTGCCCTCCTTTCACCCTCCTGCATGTTAAGGCCCCGATCACACAAAATCTTTTTCACTCCATCTTTCCACCTCCAATTTGGTCTCCCTCTTCTCCTCGTTCCCTCCACCTCCGACACATATATCCTCTTGGTCAATCT
Source organism: Panulirus ornatus (assembly GCF_036320965.1). NCBI lineage: Eukaryota > Metazoa > Arthropoda > Malacostraca > Decapoda > Palinuridae > Panulirus > Panulirus ornatus. Next base: position 9,746,252 of record NC_092229.1, read on the forward strand.
TTCCTCACTCATTCTCTCCATGTGACCAAACCATTTCAAAACACCCTCTTCTGCTCTCTCAACCACGCTCTTTTTATTTCCACACATCTCTCTTACCCTTACGTTACTTACTCGATCAAACCACCTCACACCACACATTGTCCTCAAACATCTCATTTCCAGCACATCCATCCTCCTGCGCACAACTCTATCCATAGTCCACGCCTCGCAACCATACAACATTGTTGGAACCACTATTCCTTCAAACATACCCATTTTTGCTTTCCGAGATAATGTTCTCGACTTCCACACATTCTTCAAGGCTCCCAGAATTTTCGCCCCCTCCCCCACCCTTTGATCCACTTCCGCTTCCATGGTTCCATCCGCTGCCAGATCCACTCCCAGATATCTAAAACACTTCACTTCCTCCACTTTTTCTCCATTCAAACATACCTCCCAATTGAATTGACCCTCAACCCTACTGTACCTAATAACCTTGCTCTTATTCACATTTACTCTTAACTTTCTTCTTTCACACACTTTACCAAACTCAGTCACCAGCTTCTGCAGTTTCTCACATGAATCAGCCACCAGCGCTGTATCATCAGCAAACAACAACTGACTCACTTCCCAAGCTCTCTCATCCCCAACAGACTTCATACTTGCCCCTCTTTCCAAAACTCTTGCATTCACCTCCCTAACAACCCCATCCATAAACAAATGGAAATAAAAAGAGCGTGGTTGAGAGAGCAGAAGAGGGTGTTTTGAAATGGTTTGGTCACATGGAGAGAATGAGTGAGGAAAGATTGACCAAGAGGATATATGTGTCGGAGGTGGAGGGAACGAGGAGAAGAGGGAGACCAAATTGGAGGTGGAAAGATGGAGTGAAAAAGATTTTGTGTGATCGGGGCCTGAACATGCAGGAGGGTGAAAGGAGGGCAAAGAATAGAGTGAATTGGAGCGATGTGGTATACCGGGGTTGACGTGCTGTCAGTGGATTGAATCAAGCCATGTGTATGGGGGTGGGTTGTGCCATTTCTTTCGTCTGTTTCCTTGCGCTACCTCGCAAACGCGGGAGACAGCGACAAAGCAAAAAAAAAAAAAAATATATATATATATATATATATATATATATATATATATATATCTGGGAGTGGATCTGGCAGCGGATGGAACCATGGAAGCGGAAGTGGATCATAGGGTGGGGGAGGGGGCGAAAATTCTGGGGGCCTTGAAGAATGTGTGGAAGTCGAAAACATTATCTCGGAAAGCAAAAATGGGTATGTTTGAAGGAATAGTGGTTCCAACAATGTTGTATGGTTGTGAGGCGTGGGCTATGGATAGAGTTGTGCGCAGGAGGATGGATGTGCTGGAAATGAGATGTTTGAGGACAATGTGTGGTGTGAGGTGGTTTGATCGAGTGAGTAACGTAAGGGTAAGAGAGATGTGTGGAAATAAAAAGAGCGTGGTTGAGAGAGCAGAAGAGGGTGTTTTGAAGTGGTTTGGGCACATGGAGAGTATGAGTGAGGAAAGATTGACCAAGAGGATATATGTGTCGGAGGTGGAGGGAACGAGGAGAAGAGGGAGACCAAATTGGAGGTGGAAAGATGGAGTGAAAAAGATTTTGTGTGATCGGGGCCTGAACATGCAGGAGGGTGAAAGGAGGGCAAGGAATAGAGTGAATTGGAGCGATGTGGTATACCGGGGTTGACGTGCTGTCAGTGGATTGAATCAAGGCATGTGAAGCGTCTGGGGTAAACCATGGAAAGCTGTGTAGGTTTGTATATTTGCGTGTGTGGACGTATGTATATACATGTGTATGGGGGGGGTTGGGCCATTTCTTTCGTCTGTTTCCTTGCGCTACCTCGCAAACGCGGGAGACAGCGACAAAGTATAAAAAAAAAATATATATATATATATATATATATATATATATATATATATACATATATATTTTTTTTCCACACATCTCTCTTACCCTTACGTCACTTACTCGATCAAACCACCTCACACCACACATTGTCCTCAAACATCTCATTTCCAGCACATCCATCCTCCTGCGCACAACTCTATCCATAGTCCACGCCTCGCAACCATACAACATTGTTGGAACCACTATTCCTTCAAACACCCATTTTTGCTTTCCGAGATAATGTTCTCGACTTCCACACATTCTTCAAGGCTCCCAGAATTTTCGCCCCCTCCCCCACCCTATGATCCACTTCCGCTTCCATGGTTCCATCCACTGCCAGATCCACTCCCAGATATCTAAAACACTTCACTTCCTCCAGTTTTTCTCCATTCAAACTCACCTCCCAATTGACTTGACCCTCAACCCTACTGTACCTAATAACCTTGCTCTTATTCACATTTACTCTTAACTTTCTTCTTTCACACACTTTACCAAACTCAGTCACCAGCTTCTGCAGTTTCTCACATGAATCAGCCACCAGTGCTGTATCATCAGCGAACAACAACTGACTCACTTCCCAAGCTCTCTCATCCCCAACAGACTTCATACTTGCCCCTCTTTCCAAAACTCTTGCATTCACCTCCCTAACAACCCCATCCATAAACAAATTAAACAACCATGGAGACATCACACACCCCTGCCGCAAACCTACATTCACTGAGAACCAATCACTTTCCTCTCTTCCTACACGTACACATGCCTTACATCCTCGATAAAAACTTTTCACTGCTTCTAACAACTTGCCTCCCACACCATATATTCTTAATACCTTCCACAGAGCATCTCTATCAACTCTATCATATGCCTTCTCCAGATCCATAAATGCTACATACAAATCCATTTGCTTTTCTAAGTATTTCTCACATACATTCTTCAAAGCAAACACCTGATCCACACATCCTCTCCCACTTCTGAAACCACACTGCTCTTCCCCAATCTGATGCTCTGTACATGCCTTCACCCTCTCAATCAATACCCTTCCATATAATTTGCCACGAATACTCAACAAACTTTTACCTCTGTAATTTGAGCACTCACTCATATCCCCTTTGCCTTTGTACAATGGCACTATGCACGCATTCCGCCAATATATGTATATGTACATATATGTATATATGTATGTATGTATGTATATATATATATATATATATATATATATATATATATATATATATATATATATATATATATATTTTTTTTTTTTTTTTTTTTTTTTTTTTTTATACTTTGTCGCTGTCTCCCGCGTTTGCGAGGTAGCGCAAGGAAACAGACGAAAGAAATGGCCCAACCCCCCCCATACACATGTATATACATACGTCCACACACACAAATATACATACCTACACAGCTTTCCATGGTTTACCCCAGACGCTTCACATGCCTTGATTCAATCCACTGACAGCACGTCAACCCTGGTATACCACATCGCTCCAATTCACTCTATTCCTTGCCCTCCTTTCACCCTCCTGCATGTTCAGGCCCCGATCACACAAAATCTTTTTCACTCCATCTTTCCACCTCCAATTTGGTCTCCCTCTTCTCCTTGCTCCCTCCACCTCCGACACATATATCCTCTTGGTCAATCTTTCCTCACTCATACTCTCCATGTGCCCAAACCACTTCAAAACACTCTCTTCTGCTCTCTCAACCACGCTCTTTTTATTTCCACACATCTCTCTTACCCTTACGTTACTCACTCGATCAAACCACCTCACACCACACATTGTCCTCAAACATCTCATATCCAGCACATCCATCCTCCTGCGCACAACTCTATCCATAGCCCACGCCTCGCAACCATACAACATTGTTGGAACCACTATTCCTTCAAACATACCCATTTTTGCTTTCCGAGATAATGTTCTCGACTTCCACACATTCTTCAAGGCCCCCAGAATTTTTGCCCCCTCCCCCACCCTATGATCCACTTCCGCTTTCATGGTTCCATCCGCTGCCAGATCCACTCCCAGATATCTAAAACACTTCACTTCCTCCAGTTTTTCTCCATTCAAACTCACCTCCCAATTGACTTGACCCTCAACCCTACTGTACCTAATAACCTTGCTCTTATTCACATTTACTCTTAACTTTCTTCTTTCACACACTTTACCAAACTCAGTCACCAGCTTCTGCAGTTTCTCACATGAATCAGCCACCAGCGCTGTATCATCAGCGAACAACAACTGACTCACTTCCCAAGCTCTCTCATCCCCAACAGACTTCATACTTGCCCCTCTTTCCAAAACTCTTGCATTTACCTCCCTAACAACCCCATCCATAAACAAATTATATATATATATATATATATATATATATATATATATATATATATATATATATATATATATATATCTTCTGTTTCCCATTTTAGAAAGTTAAAAAAAAATACAAGGAGGGGAGGATTTCTGGCCCCCCGCTCCCGTCCCCTCTAGTCGCTTTCTACGACACGCGAGGAATGCGTGGGAAGTATTCTTTCACCCCTATCCCCAGGGATAATATACATATATATACACACATACACACACATACACACACACACGCACATATACACACACACACACACACATACATATATATAAATCAGATTGGGGAAGAGCAGTGTGGTTTCAGAAGTGGTAGAGGATGTGTGGATCAGGTGTTTGCTTTGAAGAATGTATGTGAGAAATACTTAGAAAAGCAAATGGATTTGTATGTAGCATTTATGGATCTGGAGAAGGCATATGATAGAGTTGATAGAGATGCTCTGTGGAAGGTATTAAGAATATATGGTGTGGGAGGCAAGTTGTTAGAAGCAGTGAAAAGTTTTTATCGAGGATGTAAGGCATGTGTACGTGTAGGAAGAGAGGAAAGTGATTGGTTCTCAGTGAATGTAGGTTTGCGGCAGGGGTGTGTGATGTCTCCATGGTTGTTTAATTTGTTTATGGATGGGGTTGTTAGGGAGGTGAATGCAAGAGTTTTGGAAAGAGGGGCAAGTATGAAGTCTGTTGGGGATGAGAGAGCTTGGGAAGTGAGTCAGTTGTTGTTCGCTGATGATACAGCGCTGGTGGCTGATTCATGTGAGAAACTACAGAAGCTGGTGACTGAGTTTGGTAAAGTGTGTGAAAGAAGAAAGTTAAGAGTAAATGTGAATAAGAGCAAGGTTATTAGGTACAGTAGGGTTGAGGGTCAAGTCAGTTGGGAGGTGAGTTTGAATGGAGAAAAACTGGAGGAAGTGAAGTGTTTTAGATATCTGGGAGTGGATCTGGCAGCGGATGGAACCATGGAAGCGGAAGTGGATCATAGGGTGGGGGAGGGGGCGAAAATTCTGGGAGCCTTGAAGAATGTGTGGAAGTCGAGAACATTATCTCGGAAAGCAAAAATGGGTATATTTGAAGGAATAATGGTTCCAACAATGTTGTATGGTTGCGAGGCGTGGACTATGGATAGAGTTGTGCGCAGGAGGATGGATGTGCTGGAAATGAGATGTTTGAGGACAATGTGTGGTGTGAGGTGGTTTGATCGAGTGAGTAACGTAAGGGTAAGAGAGATGTGTGGAAATAAAAAGAGCGTGGTTGAGAGAGCAGAAGAGGGTGTTTTGAAGTGGTTTGGGCACATGGAGAGAATGAGTGAGGAAAGATTGACCAAGAGGATATATGTGTCGGAGGTGGAGGGAACGAGGAGAAGAGGGAGACCAAATTGGAGGTGGAAAGATGGAGTGAAAAAGATTTTGTGTGATCGGGGCCTGAACATGCAGGAGGGTGAAAGGAGGGCAAGGAATAGAGTGAATTGGAGCGATGTGGTATACCGGGGTTGACGTGCTGTCAGTGGATTGAATCAAGGCATGTGAAGCGTCTGGGGTAAACCATGGAAAGCTGTGTAGGTATGTATATTTGCGTGTGTGGACGTATGTATATACATGTGTATGGGGGTGGGTTGGGCCATTTCTTTCGTCTGTTTCCTTGCGCTACCTCGCAAACGCGGGAGACTGACAAAAAAAAAAAGAAAAAAAAATATATATATATATATATATATATATATATATATATATATATATATATATATATATATATATATATGTGGAAGGTATTAAGAATATATGGTGTGGGAGGAAAGTTGTTAGAAGCAGTGAAACGTTTTTATCGAGGATGTAAGACATGTGTATGTGTAGGAAGAGAGGAAAGTGATTGGTTCTCACTGAATGTAGGTTTGCGGCAGGGGTGTGTGATGTCTCCATGGTTGTTTAATTTGTTTATGGATGGGGTTGTTAGGGAGGTAAATGCAAGAGTTTTGGAAAGAGGGTCAAGTATGAAGTCAGTTGGGGATGAGAGAGCTTGGGAAGTGAGTCAGTTGTTGTTCGCTGATGATACAGCGCTGGTGGCTGATTCATGTGAGAAACTGCAGAAGCTGGTGACTGAGTTTGGTAAAGTGTGTGGAAGAAGAAAGTTAAGAGTAAATGTGAATAAGAGCAAGGTTATTAGGTACAGTAGGGTTGAGGGTCAAGTCAATTGGGAGGTGAGTTTGAATGGAGAAAAACTGGAGGAAGTGAAGTGTTTTAGATATCTGGGAGTGGATCTGGCAGCGGATGGAACCATGGAAGCGGAAGTGGATCATAGGGTGAGGGAGGGGGCAAAAGTTCTGGGAGCGTTGAAGAATGTGTGGAAGGCGAGAACATTATCTCGGAAAGCAAAAATGGGTATGTTTGAAGGAATGGAGGTTCCAACAATGTAATATGGTTGTGAGGCATGGGCTATGGATAGAGTTGTGCGGAGGTGGGTGGATGTGCTGGAAACGAGATGTTTGAGGACAATATGTGATATGAGGTGGTTTGATCGAGTAAGTAATAATAGGGTAAGAGAGATGTGTGGTGATAAAAAGATTGTGGTTGAGAGAGCAGAAGAGTTTGTTTTGAAATGCTTTGGTCACATGGAGAGAATGAGTGAGGAAAGATTGACCAAGAGGATATATGTGTCAGAGGTAGAGGGAACGAGAAGTGGGGGACCGAATTGGAAGTGGAAAGATGGAGTGAAAAAGATTTTGAGTAATCGGGGCCTGAACATGCAGGAGGGTGAAAGGCGTGCAAGGAATAGAGTGAACTGGAACGATGTGGTATACCGGAGTCGACGTGCTGTCATTGGACTGAACCAGGGCATGTGAAGCGTCTGGGGTAAACCAAGGAAAGTTCTGTGGGGCCTGGATGTGGAAAGGGAGCTGTGGTGGTTATCTCATGTGTGGCGGGGTGGCGATGGGAATGAATAAAGGTTGAAAGTATGAATTATGTATATGAGTATATATGTATATTTCTGTGTGTGTATATATAAATATAGTTTGAGATGTATAGGTATGTCTATGTGCGTGTGTGGACATATGTATATACATGTGTATGTGGGTGGGTTGGGCCATTCTTTCGTCTGTTTCTTTGCGCTACCTCGCTAACGCAGGAGACAGCAACAAAGCCAAATAAATAGATGATAAATAAGTGGCTTTGGTATAGCACTGAAGTATATGCGTATATCCCTGGAGGGGTGGTGGAGGAGGGTGTCATTCAGATTTACTGTTTCCCATCTCAAAAGGAAATATTCAGTCATAAGAAGAGGATATGAAAGAATAAGTGATATAACATACCTCTCATATGATTGTTGCATTGCACAGAAACACATTTAGATCACTGAAAGGGGTGGTAGAGAAATGTGTGCATCAGAAGTTGTCACAGTCTTAGGCATTGCATAGATGCCACCCATGCTGTCTGTGTATGGGAAGTGACCAAGGCAATGCCTTGTAACCATACAAATGGCATAATATTGGTAGGTGGTTCAAGATATGCCTGCAAAAATTAGCACATTTATGAAAATATAGTGAAAATATCAATGTACATGACTCCCAGCATTCCCTAACTAGTTAGTTTTTATCCCCACCTGTGTTTTAGGTTTAATAACAGATGACAGGTGTTGAAAAGTCAATGGATGTGTGCAAATGAGCCTATTGTGCACTTGTTCCTGACACTACTTGCTATGAGAGGAAAGGTTGATAAGTATAAAAAAGTGCATGAAATTCATACATTGTCTTTATTGAATACTTTCTCTTTCTTACCCTGAAAGTAATATTCTGAATAGTTCATTTGAGATTAAGATCAATAGTCACAACAGCAATACAGTAAAACTGTCTTTCAGTTACATATTTTCATGCCTTTAAAAGTTTCAGCTTTATTATTTAACTTTCAGGGTTGTATTGCATGTTTCCCTGAAACTAAAGTAAGTTAATAAACAGCAGGTTGTTAAATGCCATTCTTACTCATCTTTTACTTTTTGCAGAGTATTTGAAAATAAAGCAGCGTGTGAGACCAACTTTTTCTGTATGCCTTAGACAGTATTTGAATATGAAAATGAAATAAGAGAATATGAAAATACATGACTTTAGACACACACATACATTTTCTGTAAGCTTGACTGTCAGGATTCTGAAAACTTGTTAAGGATGTTGATGTTCAGAATCAGTTTTCTCTTCCAATTAAAAAGTTGTGTGTGTCACCGTGTGCAAAAGCTTTTCCAAATTATGATTTTATTACATCAGTGATTGACAATATTTAGTAAGCTAAATAGAAAAAAACATTACTGTTAAGGAACAAGCATTAGGGAATCCAAATTCTGATTAATACAATTTGTAGAAGCTTACTTAATTCAAGCCAAATTTCAAAGAGCCTGGGCCAGGCTTCTGTAATGCTGCACTTTCTTGGGTATTTTAATTAAGAATATTATTAAAAGGTAAAAACTGACTTTGATATGATTAATTTTAAGAACTTTCAAATGTAGTGAATATTATTAAAGCATGAATGCAACAATTGTTTCAACATGATGAATAAAGATACGGAAAATGAATAATGGAATCTACAAATTTGACTAAAAGGCAATTCATATTTTACATTATCAGAAAATTGCAATTTTTTTCACCACCAAACGTCTTATGGTTTAAGATAAACATTTGTCGAACTATCATAGTTTGACTACAGAATTATCCAATTATGTAATCATTGGATTAACTAACTGTAAAGATACAAGATCCAAGTTTATTATTTGATTATTTCAAATTGCCAATTTATAACTGAAGATTTAAGTAAAAATATCAGAGTACAGATATGTTTAACATGCAGGTGTTTTATTGCAAAATAAGAAAGTGATTGAAAAAACTTACGAATTTTTATGTGCACCTTCTTAACTCCTTTCTCTCCACATCCTCAGCCTGTGTCCAGTATGTTAAAGTAAAGCATGATCTTTCCACATTCATAATTGTGCTTCAGTAAATGCTATTACATAATAATTCTTCAAGGTTATGCAAAAGAATAGTTCAAATTCCAAAAGAAGTTATTAGTTTATGAATTACCTCAGACAAGCAAGAATATTCAGATTAAGCAAATGAGCATTAAAGCCAAAAACATAGGGTGATAACTTTGTCTCCCCAAATTCTTGTACCACTTTTCCAAGGCGTCACTGTGAACCCAGTCCTATGTTTTCTCTAGATCCATAAATACCACCTACAATTCACCGTCTTTGCCCAGGTATTTCTTACACAAGCTTTTCAAAGCAAATGCCTGGTCCACAATCCTCTGACTTTCCTAAAACCACATTTCTCCAGTCTGATGCTCGGTGAATGCTACTACCTTGTAATTACAACTCATCCTTACACCTGACCCGGCATACTCATTAGAGTTATGCCATTGCAATTTAGGCATTCATTTTTGTCACCCATACCATTATGTAGGGTACTATATATATGCTTTCTGCTACTCCTCAGGGTTCTTACTTAGGCTCATGAAAACACTGACAAGCCTGACTTACCACTCAACAAAATTGTCATCACCTATCATGAGAAGCTCAACTGTAATACCATCAATTTTTGCAGTTTTTCAACACTTTATGTTATGCAAGACTAACTATGTCTTTTTTCTGCTGGAATCTCGTACTCATCATTTAATATTCAACAGTTCTTTAAAATGTTCGCTTCATTTTTTTTTTACTTTGTGTGTTATCACTTCACATCTGCTCCTTTCACTGTGATTTCCATTAGTTATCTTGTTCTCTAACGGCTAATCACCTCCTTCAAGGAGATTTGTTTATTCTTCAAAAGGTACTGGTTAGCACTGCTCACTAGCACATTCATGGGCTGACTGAGGATGAGCCTGGGTAGGTGTGAAGATAGTGCCAGGAATAGACAAATAAAGCCACATTTCGTTGTATCCATTCACTAGCTGAAACCATAGCTCCCTATCCACCAGGACCCATTGACCTTTCCATACACTTCTGATACTTATTCTCTTTGTCAACCTCTCCTCTCTCATTCAGTCCGTATGTTCAAACCATTTCAGCACAACCCCTTTAACCTTTTCAGCCACACACTTATTACCACACCTCTCTCTTATCCTTTCAAAACTTACATAGTCAAGCCATCTAACATCAAACATTTTCCTGAGACATTTAATTTCCAACAAGTCCCCCCGCTGCATACCTTCATCTATAGGCCATGCCTTGCATCCATACAACATTGTTTGGACTACTATATCTTCACACCCATTTTTGCCCTCCCAGTTAAGGACCTCCCTTTCTACACATTCCTTAATGCTCCCAGAATCTTTACCCCCTCACTCACCCTATGACTCATTTCTCCTTCCATGGTTCCATTTACTGCCATGTCCACTCCTACAACCAGTGCACATGGCTTCTTTCACAACCAGATGCACATGACTCCTCTCACAACCAGGTGCATATGACTCTTCTCACAACCAGATGCACATGACTCCTGGCTCATTTTAAAAGACAGGTTTTTCACTTTCTCCAAATTTCATAAGATCTCTCCCGTGTCTTCTTTTTCTCTTTCATTATTCTTTCTATATTTCAATTAAGGCCTGGCCTTGATGTTGACTTTTGTCTGTGACTGGAGCTTTCAACATGAAAAAAAGGCTCATACGACACCTCTCACAACCATGTGTATATGACATCTCACAAGATCCATATGAATTTTTCCACAACCAGGTGCATATGATTCCTCTCCTAACCAGGTACATGTGACTTGTCAGTGAACCAGGTTCATATGAGTTCTCTCACAATGAGGTGCAAATGACTTTTAACAACCAGGTGCATATGACTTCTCTCACGACGAGATCCATATGAACTCTCACAACCAGGTCTGTGATTCCTCTCACAATCAGATCCATATGATTCTCTCACAAACAGGTGCATATGATGCCACTTAAACCAGATGAACATGACTCCTCTCATAACTGTAGATATGATGCCTGTCACAACTATGTGCATGAGACTTCTTTGAAAAGCAGATGCATATATCTTCTTTGTCAACCTGGCACATGTGACTTCTCACAACCAGGTGAATATGACACCTCTCACAACCAGGTGAACATGACACCTCTCACAACAGGTGAATATGACAGCTCTTACAACAAGGTGCACATGACTCCTCACAACCAGGTGCATATGACTCTTACGACCAGTGCACATAACATTTCAAAACGAGGTGTATATGAGAGCTCTCACAACCAAGTGCACATGACTTGTCACCACCAGATCCATGTGACACCTCTCAAAACCAGATGCACATGACACCTCTCACAACTAGGTGCACATAACACTTCATAACAAGGTGCATATGACTCCTCACAACTAGGTGTACATGACACCTCTCAACCAGGTGCACATTATACCTCTCAACCAGATGCACATGACACTCAACCAGGTGCACATGACACCTCTCACAACTAGGTGCATATAACACCTCATAACAAGGTGCATATGACTCCTCTCACAACTACGTGTACATGACATCTTTCACAACCAGGTGCACATGATACCTCTCAACCAGGTGCACAAACTCCTCTCAACCAGGTGCACATGACTCCTCTCAACCAGGCGCACAAGTTTCCTCACAACTAGGTGCCCAAGACTCCTCTCCCATCCAGGTGTACATGACTTCTCTCACAACCAGGAGCACAAGACTCCTTTCAATCAGGTGCACAGGACTCCTCACAACCATGTGCGCATGACTCCTCATAACCATGTGCACATGACTCCTCATAACCATGTGCACAAGACTCCGACCAGGTGCACAAAACTCCTCACAACTAAGTGCACAAGACTTTTCACAACCAGGTGCACATGACCCATCACAAGTAGGTGCACATGACTCCTCTCAACCAGGTGCACAAGACTCCTCACAAACATGTGCACATGACTCCTCTCAACCAGGTGCACAAAACTTCTCAACCAGGTGCACATGACTCCTCACAACCATGCGCACAAAACTCCTCTCAAGTGGGTGCACAAGACCCCTCTCATAACCAGGTGCACAAGACTTCTCAACCAGGTGCACAAGGCCTCTCTCACAACCAGGTGCATGTGATTCCTCCCACAACCAGGCGCACGAGACTCCTCTCGACCAGGTGCCCATGACCTCTCACAAATAGGTGCACAAGACTCCTTACAACCAGGTGCCATGACTCCTCTCACAACCAGGTGCACAAGACTCTTTTCAACCAGGTGCACAAAACTCCTTACAACCCGGTACACAAGACTCCTCTCACAACCAGGTGCACATAACTCCTCTCACAACTCTCACAACCAGGTGCAAATGACTCCTCTCATAACCAGGTGCACATGACTCCTCTCACAACTAGGTACACAAAATTCCTCAACCAGGTGCGCATGACTCCTCTCACAACCAGGTGCACATGATTCCTCTCAACCCGGTGCACAAGACTGCTCTCAACCAAGTGCACATAACTCCTCTCACAGCCAGGTGCACATGACTCCTCTCACAGTTAGGTGCTCAAGACTCCTCTTACAACCAAGCGCACAATACTCCTAACAACCACGTGCACATGACTCCTCACAATCCGGGGCACAAGACTACTCTCACAATCATGTACGTACACACCAACGATCACTCATCTCACATAGTTAATGTTAAGATCATCAATGCTCACCTTAGTTCCTCACATTTGCAAAATCATCAATGGGCACCTGAGTTCCTCACATTTACAAGATCATCAATGCGCACCTCAGTTCCTCACATTTGCAAAATCATCAATGGGCACCTTAGTTCCTCACATTTACAAGATCATCAATGAACACCTTAGTTCCTCACAATTGCAAAATCATCAATGGGCACCTTAGTTCCTCACATTTACAAGATCATCAATGCGCACCTCAGTTCCTCACATTTGCAAAATCATCAATGGGCACCTGAGTTCCTCACATTTACAAGATCATCAATGCGCACCTCAGTTCCTCACATTTGCAAAATCATCAATGGGCACCTTAGTTCCTCACATTTACAAGATCATCAATGCTCAGCTTAGTTCCTCACATTTACAAGATCATCAATGCGCACCTCAGTTCCTCACATTTGCAAAATCATCAATGAACACCTTAGTTCCTCACATTTACAAGATCATCAATGGGCGCCTTAGTTCCTCACATTTACAAGATCATCAATGGGCACCTTAGTTCCTCACATTTACAAGATCATCAATGAACACCTTAGTTCCTCACATTTGCAAAATCATCAATGGGCACCTTAGTTCCTCACATTTGCAAAATCATCAATGGGCACCTTAGTTCCTCACATTTACAAGATCATCAATGAACACCTTAGTTCCTCACATTTGCAAAATCATCAATGGGCACCTTAGTTCCTCACATTTACAAGATCATCAATGGGCACCTTAGTTCCTCACATTTGCAAAATCATCAATGGGCACCTTAGTTCCTCACATTTGCAAAATCATCAATGGGCACCTTAGTTCCTCACATTTACAAGATCATCAATGCTCAGCTTAGTTCCTCACATTTACAAGATCATCAATGGGCACCTTAGTTCCTCACATTTGCAAAATCATCAATGGGCACCTTAGTTCCTCACATTTGCAAAATCATCAATGGGCACCTTAGTTCCTCACATTTACAAGATCATCAATGCTCACCTTAGTTCCTCACATTTACAAGATCATCAGTGCTCAGCTTAGTTCCTCACATTTACAAGATCATCAATGCTCAGCTTAGTTCCTCACATTTACAAGATCATCAATGGGGACCTTAGTTCCTCACATTTACAAGATCATCAATGCTCAGCTTAGTTCCTCACATTTACAAGATCATCAATGCTCAGCTTAGTTCCTCACATTTATAAGATCATCAATGGCTCAGCTTAGTTCCTAACATTTACAAGATCATCAATGCTCAGCTTAGTTCCTCACATTTACAAGATCATCAATGCTCAGCTTAGTTCCTCACATTTACAAGATCATCAATGCTCAGCTTAGTTCCTCACATTTACAAGATCATCAATGCTCAGCTTAGTTCCTCACATTTACAAGATCATCAATGCTCAGCTTAGTTCCTCACATTTACAAGATCATCAATGCTCAGCTTAGTTCCTCACATTTACAAGATCATCAATGCTCAGCTTAGTTCCTCACATTTTCAAGATCATCAATGCTCAGCTTAGTTCCTCACATTTACAAGATCATCAATGCTCAGCTTAGTTCCTCACATTTACAAGATCATCAATGCTCAGCTTAGTTCCTCACATTTACAAGATCAATGCTCAGCTTAGTTCCTCACATTTACAAGATCATCAATGCTCAGCTTAGTTCCTCACATTTACAAGATCATCAATGCTCAGCTTAGTTCCTCACATTTACAAGATCATCAATGAACACCTTAGTTCCTCACATTTACAAGATCATCAATGCTCAGCTTAGTTCCTCACATTTACAAGATCATCAATGCTCAGCTTAGTTCCTCACATTTACAAGATCATCAATGCTCACCTTAGTTCCTCACATTTACAAGATCATCAATGCTCACCTTAGTTCCTCACATTTACAAGATCATCAATGGGCACCTTAGTTCCTCACATTTTCAAGATCATCAATGGGGACCTTAGTTCCTCACATTTACAAGATCATCAATGCTCAGCTTAGTTCCTCTCACTTACAAGATCATCAATGCTCACCTCAATTCCTCACATTTACAAGATCATCAATGCTCAGCTTAGTTCCTCACATTTACAAGATCATCAATGCTCACCTCAGTTCCTCACATTTACAAGATCATCAATGCTCAGCTTAGTTCCTCACATTTACAAGATCATCAATGCTCAACTTAGTTCCTCACATTTACAAGATCATCAATGGGCGCCTTAGTTCCTCACATTTACAAGATCATCAATGCTCACCTCAGTTCCTCACATTTGCAAGATCATCAATGCTCAGCTTAGTTCCTCACATTTACAAGATCATCAATGGGGACCTTAGTTCCTCACATTTACAAGATCATCAATGGGGACCTTAGTTCCTCACATTTACAAGATCATCAATGGGCACCTTAGTTCCTCACATTTACAAGATCATCAATGCTCACCTCAGTTCCTCACATTTACAAGATCATCAATGCTCAGCTTAGTTCCTCACATTTACAAGATCATCAATGGGCGCCTTAGTTCCTCACATTTACAAGATCATCAATGCTCACCTCAGTTCCTCACATTTGCAAGATCATCAATGCTCAGCTTAGTTCCTCACATTTACAAGATCATCAATGCTCAGCTTAGTTCCTCACATTTACAAGATCATCAATGCTCAGCTTAGTTCCTCACATTTACAAGAGTTACACAGTTCCTTACATTTGTTCTCCAATCTTCTCCGACCAATGTACCTCCTTCCCCATGAACTTGATCCAGCTTAGAACCAGAACGTACAGGTTTCTGTTATCAAACATAACACCATTTTTATCTATACTCCCGGAGACATGTTCTGTACTGGGTGGTGGTGGTGGTGGTAGTGGTGATGGTTCTGCCCTTCGTGAAGGTGGTGTTGGTGATGGTGGTAGTGGTGACGGACTAACCCTGCTTGTTCTGCCCTGGGTGGTGGTGATGGTGTTGGTGATGGTGATGGTGAAGTAGCCCTGCTTGTTCTGCCCTGGGTGGTGGTGATGGTGTTGGTGATGGTGATGGTGAAGTAGCCCTGCTTGTTCTGCCCTGGGTTGTGATGGTGTTGGTGATGGTGATGGTGAAGTAGCCCTGCTTGTTCTGCCCTGGGTGGTGGTGATGGTGTTGGTGATGGTGATGGTGAAGTAGCCCTGCTTGTTCTGCCCTGGGTTGTGATGGTGTTGGTGATGGTGATGGTGAAGTAGCCCTGCTTGTTCTGCCCTGGGTGGTGGTGATGGTGTTGGTGATGGTGATGGTGAAGTAGCCCTGCTTGATCTGCCCTGGGTGGTGATGGTGTTGGTGATGGTGATGGTGAAGTAGCCGTGCTTGTTCTGCCCTGGGTGGTGGTGATGGTGTTGGTGAAGTAGCCCTGCTTGTTCTGCCCTGGGTTGTGATGGTGTTGGTGATGGTGATGGTGAAGTAGCCGTGCTTGATCTGCCCTGGGTGGTGGTGATGGTGTTGGTGAAGTAGCCCTGCTTGTTCTGCCCTGGGTTGTGATGGTGTTGGTGATGGTGATGGTGAAGTAGCCGTGCTTGATCTGCCCTGGGTGGTGATGGACTGCCGCTGCCATACAAGAAATCCATCAGATTTGTCAGACATGAACGATTACGTGGAAAGCTAGGCTGAGAATGGTTTAATAAGTGATGGTCGTCTAAATGGTGCACAATTTGATCTCCAACGTTGGTCTCCATAAGTTTTCCAGGTACAAACGTTAAACAAGGCAGTGACATTACATTTTCTATTATCATGTTCCATTGGCAAACTATCAATTATTTGCAACTTTTCCTGTAGCAAGTGATATAGAAAAGGGCACTCAAGGACTTAACTAAATATCATCTTTCGCCTTTTTCATTGTTCCCGGATCAAAGTTAGCAGGAGGAGCCGTTGTATTTATTTTCATTGCGTGTACGCATGTCCTCAGCTTTTATGTCATTGTGTGGGACAACGTTCTCTCATCATATCCGGGACATGGGTTGTGTCTTTGATCGTCAATACAAATACAAAAAGTCATTTGATATTTTTTCTATTGCTTCGTTGTTTTGAAGCAAGTCACCATTTTCCGTAATTAATGGACCTTTGACTGACTAATGACTATCTTGCTTCTAACATAACTGTAAAACTCCTTAGGGTTCCTTCAAATAATCTGAATATGTTTTGCACCTTAATCCTTTGCGCTGTAAATGCACAATCTTACCCCTAAATGGTTCATCTGACCACATATTCATAAATGTATCTATTTTAACGCCACCTTCCCCTCCAACAGCTCCTTCTAAAAGTAACTATTGGCACCTTAACAAAGCGGACTCAAATAACTTCAGAAAATTCTTTTCTAACTTTTCCTGGGTAAGGTTGTCTCATATTGATGATTCTTCAGTTTCCGCCAATCACATAGTTGTTGCGGGAATAGAAGCATTTATCCCCTCTTCCTCCAAGATGTCCTTCTAATCCATGTTTCAACCATTCGTTCCTGTTCTGAGGTCATTCAGGCTAGGATCAAGCATTTCTTCCTCTGACTCCCATTCAGTTTGTATCACTACACGTAATGGCTGCAAGCACGTTAACTGTGAGGCAAAGCGTTCCTTTATTCAGAGGAAGGGCGATAACCATTGGTAGGTATTTCTGGTCTTAAGCTAAGGACATCACTAACAACCTCTGTCGCTCTACCATTCCTTCACTTTTCCGTTCTGACGGTACTACAGCTGACTCTCCCGTAGACAAAACAACTCTGGTTCCCGTTTCTCCCCTAACTCCACCTTGGATAACTCGAACATACCTTCATCCCTGATGCTCCTCTTACTAATCCTATGTCTCTCCCCGTAATCTCTTTTTCGAACTGTGCGAACAATGCTTCTCTATCTGGATACAGACAAGGATTATGTCCTGATGGCCTCCATTCCCGTGTGTTGAAAGAGTGTCTCTCTGAAGCTGTGCTTACCCGTTTGTCCAGTTTTGGTTTACAAAACAGTACCATTCCATCTTCTGGGAAGCGTGAGTTGGGATATCCCATCCTAAGGAAGGTGGCTGTTCTAATCCCTCCAGTTATCGTCTTATTGCTTTGACGTCTACCATTTCCAGTGTTTGTTTTCCTCCTTAACTCCCATATCTTCAGCCCCACAATCTTCTCCCTGATCACCATTATGGCTTCCATAAGGCGAGATCCACTGGTGATGATATTTCCTATCTTACTAATGTCTAGTCATCATTCCTGAAAGATTTTGAGTAATCCTATGTAGTTGCGCTTGACATATCTAAAGCTTTTGGCTTCCCTTCCTCACATCTAATTTCCTCTCCGGCCGGACTGTCTCTGTGGTTGGTGATGGATCAGCCTCCCCCTTTTCTTGATTAACAGCGGTGTCCCTCAAGGTTCTGTGCTGGCCCCTACATTCTTTCTCCTATCTATCAACGATTTCCTTTTCTTTACACCCAAATACACTCATGCGTTGACGACTTAACACTGTATTCCTTCATATCCTTCAGGTCTACTTCTTCTCTTACTCGATCTGCATCTCATCTTGACACAGCTTCCTCAATAAACTCAGACTTGGACATGATATCTCAGTGGGGTAGACGAAATCTGGTTAAGTTTAATGCCTTCAAGACCCAGTTTCTACCTATTCCTGTCTTTGACGGATATGTAGTTCCACCTCTTACTCAAGGAACATACCTGGTATTACTGGTACATCCATTTTTTCCTGGAAACCTCACATTACAGGAATAGCTAAGTTTGCCTCTACGAAACTGGGAGTCTTGTTCAGATATAGAAATTTCTTGTCTCCGAATAGTTTTGCTACGTTTGTACAAAGGATTAATCCGTCCTTTTGTGGAGTACTGCTCCCACATGTAACATGGTTGTAGCACTACATCCTTACTTGATAGAGTTGAGTAGAAAGGGATTTGGCTTATAAACTATCCTAGACTATCTTCCAAACTTGACCCCCTTGCCGTACGCCGTAATGTTGGTTCACTATCTATGGGTATTACTTTGGTTTTTGCTCTCGTGACCTGCCTGCTTACGTGCCCCCATCATTACCACACGACACCTTGCAAGCTGCTGCCTCACATGATTACTGTGGCAACCGGTAACTCAAGTGAGCGACATTTTAGGTCATTTTTTCTTTGCCTACACCTCGAAACTTTGGAACTTTTTACCCTCTTATGTCCTTTTCAGTAACTATGCCCAGACACATTTTAAAGACAACTTTTTCACTTCCTTTAAAATTCGTAGTTACTTTCCTTTGTCTCTTCATTTTGCCTTTCGGTAACCTTTCTATACTTCAAGTGAGGCCCGCCCTTGGCTGGACTTGTGTGTGACTGGAGCTTCCAACCTTGGACAAAGTTCCCTATTATCCTAAATGTTTATCTCTGCGTCAGATGTCTGATTCTGGTTTACCTCTCTTGCCATGTTCCCTATCCTCCAGAATTCCTCTTTTGCTTTAACCATGACTTCAGTTCTTAAGTTGTTTGTTTATTCATAATGATCCTGATATTGCCGTCCAACATTCTACCTAAGAGAGTTTTCCAAGGTACTTTCCCATAAAGTATTGTCTGGGGCAAGAGGCTTCTAATGTTCCCATAAATATACACAAAAGGCGTTTTTCTCCTTCCTACAGAGACGATTCCTTAGATCTATTGTTTATCTCCAGCATTCTATAGATCTACTGTTTATCTCCAGCATTCTATAGATCTACTGTTTATCTCCAGCATTCTATAGACCTATTGTTTATCTCCAGCATTCTATAGATCTATTGTTTATCTCCAGCATTCTATAGATCTATTGTTTATCTCCAGCATTCTATAGATCTACTGTTTATCTCCAGCATTCTATAGATCTACTGTTTATCTTCAGCATTCTATAGACCTATTGTTTATCTCCAGCATTCTATAGACTGTTTATCTCCAGCATTCTATAGATCTACTGTTTATCTCCAGCATTCTATAGATCTACTGTTTATCTTCAGCATTCTATAGAGAGGATAGGGTGACGTCATACTGTGTGAGCAATACGATATGGTTTCCAAAAGCTCTCATGAACAGTTCTCTTGGTACCGGTCTAAGTCTTACTGGTATGAGACTCCCGTATCTAACCACCATTACATTTTGTATTATGTGTACTTTTTACACAGATCCACAAAGAGAAATTATGTTAAGTGTACTCTATAGAACGCTCGCCTGACTAACACTTTCTTTTTTTCTCTCGTTTCTCTTTCGTTTGTCGGCCCGTCAGTTGCCAGGTGCGGAAAAGAGTTACCAATTGCTACGTCGCAGTTCGGAATCATCAAACACGGCATTATAACATTTATAAACAAAAGTTTTTAACAAAGTATTTGCAAATGAGATACAACTATACACAGAGATAACCATATTGTTTCTCAATCCCGAAACTTTCTGAGCCAATAGCTGAATAGTAAGGCGTCACTGGAATAATCCGAAACTCTAACTCACAGGTTCATCGTTTGTTTCTTCGTCCAAGAGACGATACCCAAGATGCGTCTCGGACATCCCTGGAAAGGCGGCGGGTTGTTTGAGAGTGTGGCAACGGCGGCGACACCTTCAGTGTATGTTTGGCCGTGCGGTGAGGAGGACCATACTAGATCACTCTCCCGACGCTAGTGAAATTGCTGACCTAGTAATGGAGGGTAATCAAGCATTGTGAAATATCAATTCACTCTCACATGCTTTCGGATGTTTATAAACGTACAATGTTGAATGTAGTTGCCCATACGGATAAATCTTATTTGTAAATGAGAAAGTGAGATTTGGTGAAGTTCAGTGAATAAGATGTGGTTCATAATGAGGCGATTAGGAGTACAAACCTTGGTGATGGTGTGGTGGTGTACTGCTGCAGCTGTGTCTACCCCACAAACAGGTCAGTATGCTCGTCTTCTAGTAGTACAGTAGGAGCTGCTGTATCAAAGTAGCAGTCACTACATGAATAATCATTGCCAAATATGGAAAGATACAACCCTTAAAATGTTCTACAAGCATTTGTTGTTCGTTGATTGATACATTACATTGTATGATGATCGTTGATTGATACATTGTATGATGATCGTTGATTGATACATTGTATGATGATCGTTGATTGATACATTGTATGATGATCGTTGATTGATACATTACATTGTATGATGATCGTTGATTGATACAGCATATTGTATGATGATCGTTGATTGATACATTGTATGATGATCGTTGATTGATACATTGTATGATGATCGTTGATTGATACATTGTATGATGATCGTTGATTGATACATTACATTGTATGATGATCGTTGATTGATACATTACATTGTATGATGATCGTTGATTGATACATTACATTGTATGATGATCGTTGATTGATACATTACATTGTATGATGATCGTTGATTGATACAGCACATTGTATGATGATCGTTGATTGATACATTACATTGTATGATGATCGTTGATTGATACATTACATTGTATGATGATCGTTGATTGATACATTACATTGTATGATGATCGTTGATTGATACATTGTGTGATGATCGTTGATTGATACATTGTGATGATCGTTGATTGATACATTGTATGATGATCGTTGATTGATACAGCACATTGTATAATGATCGTTGATTGATACAGCACATTGTTTGATGATCTTTTATTGATACAGCACATTGTATGATGATCGTTGATTGATACATTACATTGATGATCGTTGATTGATACATTAAATTGTATGATGATCGTTGATTGATACATTACATTGTATGATGATCGTTGATTGATACATTACATTGTATGATGATCGTTGATTGATACATTACATTGTATGATGATCGTTGATTGATACAGCACATTACATTGTATGATGATCGTTGATTGATACATTACATTGTATGATGATCGTTGATTGATACATTACATTGTATGATGATCGTTGATTGATACATTACATTGTATGATGATCGTTGATTGATACAGCACATTGTATGATGATCGTTGATTGATACATTACATTGTATGTTGATTGTTGATTGATACAGCACATTGTATGTTGATTGTTGATTGATACATTACATTGTATGTTGATTGTTGATTGATACATTACATTGTATGTTGATTGTTGATTGATACATTACATTGTATGTTGATTGTTGATTGATACATTACATTGTATGTTGATTGTTGATTGATACAGCACATTGTATGTTGATTGTTGATTGATACATTACATTGTATGTTGATTGTTGATTGATACAGCACATTGTATGATGATCGTTGATTGATACAGCACATTGTATGATGATCGTTGATTGATACAGCACATTGTATGTTGATTGTTGATTGATACAGCACATTGTATGATGATCGTTGATTGATACAGCACATTGTATGATGATCGTTGATTGATACAGCACATTGTATGATGATCGTTGATTGATACAGCACATTACATTGTATGATAATCGTGGACATTTGCTGCCGTTGGGAATATCGATTTCATTTTTGTAGAAAGTCGAGATAAACTACGTACTAGATAACAGTAGGACTAGTTTATGTCCCCCACACAGACACCAGAGGTATGATCAGTTAGCGGACATCTGTAATGAACAACATTGCATAACAGTAGCAGATTTTAACATACCGAAATGAGGAGAATCCTTTTGCAGTAGCTCCGGTCGTGGACTCCCTAAATTTGCTTGCTAGTTTCGGAATCCAATTAGTCGACGAAAATAGATTTAGTTCTTACTACAAATGTTGAAAAGTTTGGTATAAGAGACCACCGGCAAATTACTTTTAAGGTCGCTTTCAACACTGCATGTTCTTGTCAACCAAACCTGGGTTAACATAGTCAACGAAAATGACATGAACCTGCATTGGAAAACTTTAGAAATACCTTCCACGCAGCAGTGGGAACATGCGTAGCAGATGGTCTATATCTAAAACAAAACCAAGGTGGAAGAACGATGAAATAAGAAAGTGGCTGTTGTCTACTAAAGTAGCTCATAAGAAAGTCAATAACCAACATTAACGTTGCAGTAAGATATGTAAATTTGAGTAAGGAAAGTAAGAGAGTTGAACGACAAAGTCAAGGTCAATATAAAGCGTATGTTGCTGAAATTATCAAAAGAAACCCTAAGGAGTTTTACAGTTATGTTAGAAGCAAGATAGTCATTAGTCAGTCAAAGGTCCATTAATTACGGAAAATGGTGACTTGCTTCAAAACAACGAAGCAATAGAAAAAATATCAAATGACTTTTTGTATTTGTATTGACGATCAAAGACACAACCCATGTCCCGGATATGATGAGAGAACGTTGTCCCACACAATGACATAAAAGCTGAGGACATGCGTACACGCAATGAAAATAAATACAACGGCTCCTCCTGCTAACTTTGATCCGGGAACAATGAAAAAGGCGAAAGATGATATTTAGTTAAGTCCTTGAGTGCCCTTTTCTATATCACTTGCTACAGGAAAAGTTGCAAATAATTGATAGTTTGCCAATGGAACATGATAATAGAAAATGTAATGTCACTGCCTTGTTTAACGTTTGTACCTGGAAAACATATGGAGACCAACGTTGGAGATCAAATTGTGCACCATTTAGACGACCATCACTTATTAAACCATTCTCAGCCTAGCTTTCCACGTAATCGTTCATGTCTGACAAATCTGATGGATTTCTTGTATGGCAGCGGCAGTCCATCACCACCCAGGGCAGATCAAGCACGGCTACTTCACCATCACCATCACCAACACCATCACAACCCAGGGCAGAACAAGCAGGGCTACTTCACCAACACCATCACCACCACCCAGGGCAGAACAAGCACGGCTACTTCACCATCACCATCACCAACACCATCACCACCCAGGGCAGATCAAGCAGGGCTACTTCACCATCACCATCACCAACACCATCACCACCCAGGGCAGATCAAGCACGGCTACTTCACCATCACCAACACCATCACAACCCAGGGCAGAACAAGCAGGGCTACTTCACCATCACCATCACCAACACCATCACCACCACCCAGGGCAGAACAAGCAGGGCTACTTCACCATCACCATCACCAACACCATCACCACCACCCAGGGCAGATCAAGCAGGGCTACTTCACCATCACCATCACCAACACCATCACCACCACCCAGGGCAGAACAAGCACGGCTACTTCACCATCACCACCCAGGGCAGATCAAGCAGGGCTACTTCACCATCACCATCACCAACACCATCACCACCACCCAGGGCAGAACAAGCACGGCTACTTCACCATCACCATCACCAACACCATCACCACCCAGGGCAGATCAAGCAGGGCTACTTCACCATCACCATCACCAACACCATCACCACCACCCAGGGCAGAACAAGCAGGGCTACTTCACCATCACCATCACCAACACCATCACAACCCAGGGCAGAACAAGCAGGGCTACTTCACCATCACCATCACCAACACCATCACCACCACCCAGGGCAGAACAAGCAGGGCTACTTCACCATCACCATCACCAACACCATCACAACCCAGGGCAGAACATGAAGGGCTAGTTCATCACTGCAATCACCACCATCACCACCAACACCATCACCACCCAGGGCAGATCAAGCACGGCTACTTCACCATCACCATCACCAACACCATCACCACCCAGGGCAGATCAAGCAGGGCTACTTCACCATCACCATCACCAACACCATCACCACCACCCAGGGCAGAACAAGCAGGGCTACTTCACCATCACCATCACCAACACCATCACAACCCAGGGCAGAATAAGTAGGGCTACTTCACCATCACCATCACCAACACCATCACCACCACCCAGGGCAGAACAAGCACGGCTACTTCACCATCACCATCACCAACACCATCACAACCCAGGGCAGAACATGAAGGGCTACTTCACCATCACCATCACCAACACCATCACCACCACCCAGGGCAGAACAAGCAGGGCTACTTCACCATCACCATCACCAACACCATCACCACCACCCAGGGCAGATCAAGCAGGGCTACTTCACCATCACCATCACCAACACCATCACAACTCAGGGCAGAACAAGCAGGGCTACTTCACCATCACCATCACCAACACCATCACAACCCAGGGCAGAACATGAAGGGCTACTTCACCATCACCATCACCAACACCATCACAACCCAGGGCAGAACATGAAGGGCTAGTTCATCACTGCAATCACCACCATCACCACCAACACCATCACCACCCAGGGCAGATCAAGCACGGCTACTTCACCATCACCATCACCAACACCATCACCACCCAGGGCAGATCAAGCACGGCTACTTCACCATCACCATCACCAACACCATCACAACCCAGGGCAGAACAAGCACGGCTACTTCACCATCACCATCACCAACACAACCCAGGGCAGATCAAGCAGGGCTACTTCACCATCACCATCACCAACACCATCACCACCACCCAGGGCAGAACAAGCACGGCTACTTCACCATCACCATCACCAACACCATCACCACCCAGGGCAGAACAAGCAGGGCTACTTCACCATCACCATCACCAACACCATCACCACCACCCAGGGCAGAACAAGCACGGCTACTTCACCATCACCATCACCAACACCATCACAACCCAGGGCAGAACAAGCAGGGCTACTTCACCATCACCAACACCATCACAACCCAGGGCAGAACAAGCACGGCTACTTCACCATCACCATCACCAACACAACCCAGGGCAGATCAAGCAGGGCTACTTCACCATCACCATCACCAACACCATCACCACCCAGGGCAGATCAAGCAGGGCTACTTCACCATCACCATCACCAACACCATCACCACCCAGGGCAGAACAAGCACGGCTACTTCACCATCACCATCACCAACACCATCACCACCCAGGGCAGATCAAGCAGGGCTACTTCACCATCACCATCACCAACACCATCACCACCACCCAGGGCAGAACAAGCAGGGCTACTTCACCATCACCATCACCAACACCATCACAACCCAGGGCAGAACAAGCAGGGCTACTTCACCATCACCATCACCAACACAACCCAGGGCAGATCAAGCAGGGCTACTTCACCATCACCATCACCAACACCATCACCACCCAGGGCAGATCAAGCAGGGCTACTTCACCATCACCATCACCAACACCATCACCACCACCCAGGGCAGAACAAGCACGGCTAGTTCATCACCACCATGAAAAGGTCGAGTACAGTAGGAATTGTGCTGAGGTATAAAAGGTGAGTGAGGAAAGTAGGTAGGTTGGTGGAGCGTGGGGGGAGGCACGCACACAGCAGGTTGGTGGAGTGTGGGGGGACGCACGCACACAGCAGGTTGGTGGAGTGTGGGGGGAGGCACGCACACAGCAGGTTGGTGGAGCGTGGGGGGAGGCACGCACACAGCAGGTTGGTGGAGTGTGGGGGAGGCACGCACACAGCAGGTTGGTGGAGTGTGGGGGGACGCACGCACACAGCAGGTTGGTGGAGTGTGGGGGGAGGCACGCACACAGCAGGTTGGTGGAGCGTGGGGGGAGGCACGCACACAGCAGGTTGGTGGAGTGTGGGGGGAGGCACGCACACAGCAGGTTGGTGGAGTGTGGGGGGAGGCACGCACACAGCAGGTTGGTGGAGTGTGGGGGGACGCACGCACACAGCAGGTTGGTGGAGTGTGGGGGGAGGCACGCACACAGCAGGTTGGTGGAGTGTGGGGGGAGGCACGCACACAGCAGGTTGGTGGAGTGTGGGGGTACAGCAGGTTGGTGGAGTGTGGGGGGAGGCACGCACACAGCAGGTTGGTGGAGTGTGGGGGGAGGCACGCACACAGCAGGTTGGTGGAGTGTGGGGAGGCACGCACACAGCAGGTTGGTGGAGTGTGGGGGAGGCACGCACACAGCAGGTTGGTGGAGTGTGGGGGGAGGCACGCACACAGCAGGTTGGTGGAGTGTGGGGGGAGGCACGCACACAGCAGGTTGGTGGAGTGTGGGGGGAGGCACGCACACAGCAGGTTGGTGGAGTGTGGGGGTACAGCAGGTTGGTGGAGTGTGGGGGGAGGCACGCACACAGCAGGTTGGTGGAGTGTGGGGGGAGGCACGCACACAGCAGGTTGGTGGAGTGTGGGGGAGGCACGCACACAGCAGGTTGGTGGAGTGTGGGGGGAGGCACGCACACAGCAGGTTGGTGGAGTGTGGGGGAAGGCACGCACACAGCAGGTTGGTGGAGTGTGGGGGGAGGCACGCACACAGCAGGTTGGTGGAGTGTGGGGGGAGGCACGCACACAGCAGGTTGGTGGAGTGTGGGGGGACGCACGCACACAGCAGGTTGGTGGAGTGTGGGGGAGGCACGCACACAGCAGGTTGGTGGAGTGTGGGGGAGGCACGCACACAGCAGGTTGGTGGAGTGTGGGGGGACGCACGCACACAGCAGGTTGGTGGAGTGTGGGGGGAGGCACGCACACAGCAGGTTGGTGGAGTGTGGGGGGAGGCACGCACACAGCAGGTTGGTGGAGTGTGGGGGGAGGCACGCACACAGCAGGTTGGTGGAGTGTGGGAGGCACGCACACAGCAGTTGGTGAGTGTGGGGGAGGCACGCACACAGCAGGTTGGTGGAGTGTGGGGGAGGCACGCACACAGCAGGTTGGTGGAGTGTGGGGGGCACGCACACAGCAGGTTGGTGGAGTGTGGGGGAGCACGCACAAGCAGGTTGGTGGAGTGTGGGGGAGGCACGCACACAGCAGGTTGGTGGAGTGTGGGGGAGGCACGCACACAGCAGGTTGGTGGAGTGTGGGGGGAGGCACGCACACAGCAGGTTGGTGGAGTGTGGGGGAGGCACGCACACAGCAGGTTGGTGGAGTGTGGGGGGAGGCACGCAACACAGCAGGTTGGTGGAGTGTGGGGGAGGCACGCACACAGCAGGTTGGTGGAGTGTGGGGGAGGCACGCACACAGCAGGTTGGTGGAGTGTGGGGGGAGGCACGCACACAGCAGGTTGGTGGAGTGTGGGGGTACAGCAGGTTGGTGGAGTGTGGGAGGAGGCACGCACACAGCAGGTTGGTGGAGTGTGGGGGGAGGCACGCACACAGCAGGTTGGTGGAGTGTGGTGGAGGCACGCACACAGCAGGTTGGTGGAGTGTGGGGGGAGGCACGCACACAGCAGGTTGGTGGAGTGTGGGAGGAGGCACGCACACAGCAGGTTGGTGGAGTGTGGTGGAGGCACGCACACAGCAGGTTGGTGGAGTGTGGGGGGAGGCACGCACACAGCAGGTTGGTGGAGTGTGGGGGGAGGCACGCACACAGCAGGTTGGTGGAGTGTGGGGGGAGGCACGCACACAGCAGGTTGGTGGAGTGTGGGGGTACAGCAGGTTGGTGGAGTGTGGGGGTACAGCAGGTTGGTGGAGTGTGGGGGTACAGCAGGTTGGTGGAGTGTGGGGGTACAGCAGGTTGGTGGAGTGTGGGGGTACAGCAGGTTGGTGGAGTGTGGGGGGACGCACGCACACAGCAGGTTGGTGGAGTGTGGGGGGAGGCACGCACACAGCAGGTTGGTGGAGTGTGGGGGGAGGCACGCACACAGCAGGTTGGTGGAGTGTGGGGGTACAGCAGGTTGGTGGAGTGTGGGGGGAGGCACGCACACAGCAGGTTGGTGGAGTGTGGGGGGAGGCACGCACACAGCAGGTTGGTGGAGTGTGGGGGTACAGCAGGTTGGTGGAGTGTGGGGGGAGGCACGCACACAGCAGGTTGGTGGAGTGTGGGGGTACAGCAGGTTGGTGGAGTGTGGGAGGAGGCACGCACACAGCAGGTTGGGCAAACTGATACTTCACTTCATGGGATGTCATTATGGATTTGAGTCTCGGGAAATTATTGTGGCTCCGTCCAAGTACCTTGCCATCTAGAATAAGGTCTCCAGTTTGGGTCACATCTTCTTAAGGTCTCCAGTTTGGGTCACATCTTCTTAAGGTCTCCAGTTTGGGTCACATCTTCTTAAGGTCTCCAGTTTGGGTCACATCTTCTTAAGGTCTCCAGTTTGGGTCACATCTTCTTAAGGTCTCCAGTTTGGGTCACATCTTCTTAAGGTCTCCAGTTTGGGTCACATCTTCTTAAGGTCTCCAGTTTGGGTCACATCTTCTTAAGGTCTCCAGTTTGGGTCACATCTTCTTAAGGAAAGACAGAAGGATTGGAGAGTTTGGTGCCCACCTGTCTGCATCATTCCTGGCCTCACAAACAAATCCTATATAAGCGGACTGAAAGCCAATTAAACCATTTGAATATATTTAACTTAGAAAAGAAAAGGTTTAAAGGTGATTTAATACAAGTATTCAAAAACATTAAAGGTTTGGACAATCTGTATCTAGTGAGCTAGTTAAGGTTAGGTTGGATTGAGTTATAGTAAGGGATTTTAAGTCGTAGACCAACGTTTTCCGTCGAATGAGGCAAGTAATAGTTCTTCACCAAGATTGTTAACACAATCATGAACACAACATGAAAACTTTGGCTTCACATATAGATAGACTTTATAAGTAGTTGCCTTCAAATCACGACTAACATTGTTTGCACCTCCATAGCTACATGGTATATTGTTTGCACCTCCATAGCTACATGGTACATTGTTTGCACCTCCATAGCTACATGGTACATTGTTTGCACCTCCATAGCTACATGGTACATGGTTTGCACCTCCATAGCTACATGGTACATTGTTTGCACCTCCATAGCTACATGGTACATTGTTTGCACCTCCATAGCTACATGGTACATTGTTTGCACCTCCATAGCTACATGGTACATTTACATTAAGGTCTTCCTCGGGAAGACATAGCCTCATCTTTCTTCTCCTTTCACAATAATACATCAATTTTTGTACTTCTTTATAGATGAGATTTGCCACATGTAGGGGAGGCAGGAAATGTACCAGGGTAGAACACAGGAAGATTTGCCACATGTGGAAGGTATAGTAGACATGGATGAAGAAAAAGAAACCACACATATATGGAAGACCATCCATGATATTGATATACATATTGAAGGGAAGAATGATAAAGTATGTCGGAAACTGGATGATCCTAACATATGGCATGGAAATGTTCAATATTGTATATCATGCTGGTGGATATGGCATGGAAATGTTCAATATTGTATATCATGCTGGTGGATATGGCATGGAAATGTTCAATATTGTATATCATGCTGGTGGATATGGCATGGAAATGTTCAATATTGTATATCATGCTGGTGAATATGGCATGGAAATGTTCAATATTGTATATCATGCTGGTGAATATGGCATGGAAATGTTCAATATTGTATATCATGCTGGTGGATATGGCATGGAAATGTTCAATATTGTATATCATGCTGGTGAATATGGCATGGAAATGTTCAATATTGTATATCATGCTGGTGGATATGGCATGGAAATGTTCAATATTGTATATCATGCTGGTGAATATGGCATGGAAATGTTCAATATTGTATATCATGCTGGTGAATATGGCATGGAAATGTTCAATATTGTATATCATGCTGGTGAATATGGCATGGAAATGTTCAATATTGTATATCATGCTGGTGAATATGGCATGGAAATGTTCAATATTGTATATCATGCTGGTGAATATGGCATGGAAATGTTCAATATTGTATATCATGCTGGTGAATAATTGATATTTTGGCTTGCATCACATCCTTTGTAGACCTACAGAAAACATCAATACACACACACACACAATAATATCTAGGTACACCACAAGTGTCTACATTATAAGTAACATCTTCCTGTCACCTTCTATGCCTGGCGGGATGGGGGAATCCCAGAGCATCCTGGCGCCTGCTTGCGATGTGACCAGGAAATGCCAGGTGGCGCTCCCACCCTTGCCAACCTGCCCAGGTGGCGCTC
The DNA here is from genome assembly GCF_036320965.1 of Panulirus ornatus. Taxonomy (NCBI): domain Eukaryota; kingdom Metazoa; phylum Arthropoda; class Malacostraca; order Decapoda; family Palinuridae; genus Panulirus; species Panulirus ornatus. The sequence continues at coordinate 9,777,058 of NC_092229.1, forward strand.
CCACCCTTGCCAACCTGCCCAGGTGGCGCTCCCACCCTTGCCAACCTGCCCAGGTGGCGCTCCCACCCTTGCCAACCTGCCCAGGTGGCGCTCCCACCCTTGCCAACCTGCCCAGGTGGCGCTCCCACCCTTGCCAACCTGCCCAGGTGGCGCTCCCACCCTTGCCAACCTGCCCAGGTGGCGCTCCCACCCTTGCCAACCTGTCCTGGTGGCGCTCCCACCCTTGCCAACCTGCCCAGGTGGCGCTCCCACCCTTGCCAACCTGTCCAGGTGGCGCTCCCACCCTTGCCAACCTGCCCAGGTGGCGCTCCCACCCTTGCCAACCTGCCCAGGTGGCGCTCCCACCCTTGCCAACTTGCCCAGGTGGCGCTCCCACCCTTGCCAACCTGCCCAGGTGGCGCTCCCACCCTTGCCAACCTGTCCTGGTGGCGCTCCCACCCTTGCCAACCTGCCCAGGTGGCGCTCCCACCCTTGCCAACCTGCCCAGGTGGCGCTCCCACCCTTGCCAACTTGCCCAGGTGGCGCTCCCATCCTTGCCAACCTGTCCAGGTGGCGCTCCCACCCTTGCCAACCTGTCCAGGTGGCGCTCCCACCCTTGCCAACCTGCCCAGGTGGCGCTCCCACCCTTGCCAACCTGCCCAGGTGGCGCTCCCACCCTTGCCAACCTGCCCAGGTGGCGCTCCCACCTTTGCCAACCTGCCCAGGTGGCGCTCCCACCCTTGCCAACTTGCCCAGGTGGCGCTCCCACCCTTGCCAACCTGTCCTGGTGGCGCTCCCACCCTTGCCAACCTGCCCAGGTGGCGCTACCACCCTTGCCAACCTGCCCAGGTGGCGCTCCCACCCTTGCCAACCTGCCCAGGTGGCGCTCCCACCCTTGCCAACCTGCCCAGGTGGCGCTCCCACCCTTGCCAACCTGCCCAGGTGGCGCTCCCACCCTTGCCAACCTGCCCAGGTGGCGCTCCCACCCTTGCCAACCTGCCCAGGTGGCGCTCCCACCCTTGCCAACCTGTCCTGGTGGCGCTCCCACCCTTGCCAACCTGCCCAGGTGGTGCTCCCACCCTTGCCAACCTGCCCAGGTGGCGCTCCCACCCTTGCCAACTTGCCCAGGTGGCGCTCCCACCCTTGCCAACCTGTCCAGGTGGCGCTCCCACCCTTGCCAACCTGCCCAGGTGGCGCTCCCACCCTTGCCAACCTGCCCAGGTGGCGCTCCCACCCTTGCCAACCTGCCCAGGTGGCGCTCCCACCCTTGCCAACCTGTCCTGGTGGCGCTCCCATCCTTGCCAACCTGTCCAGGTGGCGCTCCCACCCTTGCCAACCTGTCCAGGTGGCGCTCCCACCCTTGCCAACCTGCCCAGGTGGCGCTCCCACCCTTGCCAACCTGTCCTGGTGGCGCTCCCACCCTTGCCAACCTGCCCAGGTGGCGCTCCCACCTTTGCCAACCTGCCCAGGTGGCGCTCCCACCCTTGCCAACCTGTCCTGGTGGCGCTCCCACCCTTGCCAACCTGCCCTGGTGGCGCTCCCACCATTGCCAACCTGCCCAGGTGGCGCTCCCACCCTTGCCAACCTGTCCAGGTGGCGCTCCCACCCTTGCCAACCTGTCCTGGTGGTGCTCCCACCCTTGCCAACCTGTCCTGGTGGCGCCTCCACCTTTGCCAACCTGCCCAGGTGGCGCTCCCACCCTTGCCAACCTGTCCTGGTGGCGCTCCCACCCTTGCCAACCTGTCCTGGTGGCGCTCCCACCCTTGCCAACCTGCCCAGGTGGCGCTCCCACCCTTGCCAACCTGTCCTGGTGGCGCTCCCACCCTTGCCAACCTGCCCAAGTGGCGCTCCCACCCTTGCCAACCTGTCCTGGTGGCGCTCCCACCCTTGCCAACCTGCCCAGGTGGCGCTCCCACCTTTGTCAACCTGCCCAGGTGGCGCTCCCACCCTTGGCAACCTGTCCTGGTGGCGCTCCCACCCTTGCCAACCTGTCCTGGTGGCGCTCTCACCCTTGCCAACCTGTCCTGGTGGCGCCTCCACCTTTGCCAACCTGCCCAGGTGGCGCTCCCACCCTTGCCAACCTGTCCTGGTGGCGCTCCCACCCTTGCCAACCTGTCCTGGTGGCGCTCCCACCCTTGCCAACCTGCCCAGGTGGCGCTCCCACCCTTGCCAACCTGTCCTGGTGGCGCTCCCACCCTTGCCAACCTGCCCAGGTGGCGCTCCCACCCTTGCCAACCTGCCCAGGTGGCGCTCCCACCCTTGCCAACCTGTCCTGGTGGCGCTCGAACCCTTGCCAACCTGCCCAGGTGGCGCTCCCACCCTTGCCAACCTGTCCTGGTGGCGCTCCCACCCTTGCCAACCTGTCCTGGTGGCGCTCCCACCTATGCCAACCTGCCCAGGATGCGCTCCCACCCTTGCCAACCTGCCTAGGTGGTGCTCCCACCTTTGCCAACCTGCCCAGGTGGCGCTCCCACCTTTGCCAACCTGCCCAGGTGGCGCTCCCACCCTTGCCAACCTGTCCTGGTGGCGCTCCCACCCTTGCCAACCTGCCCAGGTGGCGCTCCCACCCTTGCCAACCTGCCCAGGTGGCGCTCCCACCCTTGCCAACCTGTCCTGGTGGCGCTCCCACCCTTGCCAACCTGTCCTGGTGGCGCTCCCACCCTTGCCAACCTGCCCAGGTGGCGCTCCCACCCTTGCCAACCTGTCCTGGTGGCGCTCCCACCCTTGCGAACCTGCCCAGGTGGCGCTCCCACCTTTGCCAACCTGTCCTGGTGGCGCTCCCACCCTTGCCAACCTGTCCTGGTGGCGCTCCCAGCTTTGCCAACCTATCCTGGCGGCGCTCCCACCTTTGCCAACCTGTCCTGGTGGCGCTCCCACCCTTGCCAACCTGTCCTGGTGGCGCTCCCACCTTTGCCAATCTGTTCTGGTGGCACTCCCACCTTTGCCAACCTGCCCTGGTGGCGCTTCCACCCTTGCCAACCTGTCCTGGTGGCGCTCCCACCCTTGACAACTTGCCCAGGTTGCGCGTCCACCCTTGCCAACCTCTCCTGGTGGCGCTCCCACCTTTGCCAACCTGACCTGGTGGCGCTCCCACCCTTGCCAACCTGCCCAGGTGGCGCTCCCACCTTTGCCAACCTGTCCTGGTGGCGCTTCCACCCTTGCCAGCCTGCCCTGGTGGCGCTCCCACCTTTGCCAACCTGTCCTGGTGGCGCTTCCACCCTTGCCAACCTGTCCTGGAGGCGCTCCCACCATTGCCAACCTGCCCAGGTGGCGCTCCCACCCTTGCCAACTTGCCCAGGTGGCGCTCCCACCCTTGCCAACCTGTCCTGGTGGCGCTCCCACCCTTGCCAACCTGTCCTGGTGGCGCCTCCACCCTTGCCAACCTGCCCAGGATGCGCTCCCACTCTTGCCAACTTGTCCAGGTGGCGCTCCCACCCTTGCCAACCTGTCCTGGTGGCGCTCCCACCCTTGCCAACCTGTCCTGGTGGCGCTTCCACCCTTGCCAACCTGTCCTGGTGGCGCTCCCACCTTTACCAACCTGTCTTGGTGGCGCTCCCACCTTTGCCAACCTGTCCTGGTGGCGCTCCCACCCTTGCCAGCCTGCCCTGGTGGCGCTTCCTCCCTTGCCAACCTGTCCTGGTGGCGCTCTAACCTTTGCCAACCTGACCTGGTGGCGCTCTCACCTTTGCCAACCTGTCCTGGTGGCGCTCCCACCTTTGCCAACCTGTCCTGGTGGCGCTCCCACCTCTGCCAACCTGACCTGGTGGCGCTCCAACCTTTGCCAACCTGACCTGGTGGCGCCCCACCTTTGCCAACCTGTCCTGGTGGCGCTTCCACCCTTGCCAACCTGCCCTGGTGGCGCTCCTACCCTTGCCAGCTTGCCCTGGTGGCGCTCCCACCCTTGCCAACCTGACCTGGTGGCGTTCCAACCTTTGCCAACCTGTCCTGGTGGCGCTCCCACCTATGCCACCCTGTCCTGGTGGCGCTTCCACCCTTGCCAGCCTGTCCTGGTGGCGCTTCCACCCTTGCCAACCTGACCTGGTGGCGCTCCAACCTTTGCCAACCTATCCTGGTGGCGCTCCCACCCTTGCCAACCTGTCCTTGGTGGCGCTCCCACCCTTGCCAACCTGTCCTGGTGGCGCTCCCACCCTTGCCAACCTGTCTTGGTGGCGCTCCCACCCTTGCCAGCCTGCCCTGGTGGCGCTCCCACCCTTGCCAGCCTGCCCTGGTGGCGCTCCCACCCTTGCCAGCCTGCCCTGGTGGCGCTCCCACCCTTGCCAGCCTGCCTTGGTGGCGCTCCCACCCTTGCCAGCCTGCCCTGGTGGCGCTCCCACCCTTGCCAGCCTGCCCTGGTGGCGCTCCCACCCTTGCCAACCTGCCATGGTTGCGCTCCCTCCATTGCCAGTATGCCCTGGTGGCGCCCCCACCCTTGAAAACCTGCCCTGTTGGCGCTCCCACCCTTGCCAACCTGCCATGGTTGCTCTCCCTCCATTGCCAGTATGCCCTGGTGGCGCCCCCACCCTTGAAAACCTGCCCTGGTGGCGCTCCCACCCTTGCCAGCCTGCCCTGGTGGCGCTCCCACCCTTGCCAGCCTGCCCTGTTGGCGCTCCCACCCTTGCCAACCTGCCATGGTTGCTCTCCCTCCATTGCCAGTATGCCCTGGTGGCGCTCCCACCCTTGAAAACCTGCCCTGGTGGCGCTCCCACTCTTGCCAGTCTACCCTAGTGGCGCTCCATACCTTGCCAGTCTGCCCTGGTGGCGCTCCCACCCTTGTCAGCCTGCCCTGGTGGCGCTCCAGCCCCTGCAAACCTGCACTGATGGTGTTCCCACCCTTGCCAACCTGCCTGGGTGGCTCTCCAACCCTTGCCAACCTACTCTGGTGGCGCTCCAATCCCTGCCAGCCTGTCCTGGTGGCGCTCCAACCCTTGGCAGCCTACTCTGGTGACGCTCCCACCCATGTCAGTCTGCCCTGGTGGCGCTCCCACCATTGCCAGTCTGCCCTGGTGGCGCTCCCACCATTGCCAGTCTGCCCTGGTGGCGCTCCAACCATTGCCAGTCTGCCCTGGTGACGCTCCCACCCATGCCAGTCTGCCCTGGTGGCGCTCCAACCATTGCCAGTCTGCCCTGGTGACGCTCCCACCATTGCCAGTCTGCCCTGGTGGCGCTCCCACCCTTGCCAGCCTGCCTTGGTGGCGCTCCCACCCTTGCCAGCCTGCCCTGGTGGCGCTCCCACCCTTGCCAGCCTGCCCTGGTGGCGCTCCCACCCTTGCCAACCTGCCATGGTTGCGCTCCCTCCATTGCCAGTATGCCCTGGTGGCGCCCCCACCCTTGAAAACCTGCCCTGTTGGCGCTCCCACCCTTGCCAACCTGCCATGGTTGCTCTCCCTCCATTGCCAGTATGCCCTGGTGGCGCCCCCACCCTTGAAAACCTGCCCTGGTGGCGCTCCCACCCTTGCCAGCCTGCCCTGGTGGCGCTCCCACCCTTGCCAGCCTGCCCTGTTGGCGCTCCCACCCTTGCCAACCTGCCATGGTTGCTCTCCCTCCATTGCCAGTATGCCCTGGTGGCGCTCCCACCCTTGAAAACCTGCCCTGGTGGCGCTCCCACTCTTGCCAGTCTACCCTAGTGGCGCTCCATACCTTGCCAGTCTGCCCTGGTGGCGCTCCCACCATTGCCAGTCTGCCCTGGTGACGCTCCCACCATTGCCAGTCTGCCCTGGTGGCGCTCCAACCATTGCCAGTCTGCCCTGGTGGCGCTCCAACCATTGCCAGTCTGCCCTGGTGACGCTCCCACCCATGCCAGTCTGCCCTGGTGGCGCTCCCACCATTGCCAGTCTGCCCTGGTGGCGCTCCAACCATTGCCAGTCTGCCCTGGTGACGCTCCCACCATTGCCAGTCTGCCCTGGTGACGCTCCCACCATTGCCAGTCTGCCCTGGTGGCGCTCCAACCATTGCCAGTCTGCCCTGGTGGCGTTCTAACCCTTGCCAGCCTGCCCTGGTGGCGCTCCCACCCTTACCAGCCTGCACTCGTCTCTCGTGTACAGTGCCTGAGGTTATATCCTTAACCACACTAGTTCTCTTTTCAAACAGTAATGGTTTTTCTCAGCACGATTGTTCCTGTAACAATGGTTCACTATCGAGTCTTTCCTCCATGTTCCTGCCATTCATCTCTCAGTGAATAGATGACCTGAGCTTATCATGCTGGGGACCAACCAAAGTCACCATGATGTTCATGTTTGTTTACAGACCCAGTATATTCCCACATCACACCTGTACCCACTCTATATAATATGTTCATGTGTTGTGTTCTCAAATCTGCTAATGTCTCTATTGGTGGTGATCGTAAGGTATATACTGCTATGCCACCCAAAGCTGTTAGTGTTGCCCCTCCTCCATATCAGGGAACCAGTGAAAGCCCTACAGCTCTTCTGCATAATCGGGAACCACTGAGGCTCTTCTCTAGATAAGATAACCACTGAAAGTTCTACTTCAGATCAGGGAACCACTGAAAGCTCTCCTGTAGATCAGGGAAAAATGAAAGCCCTCCTCCGGATCAGGGAACCAGTGAAATCTCCCTCTCCAGATTAGGGAATCACTGACAGCCCTTCTGGAGATCGGGGAACCCATGAAAGCTCTCTTCCAGATCAGGAACTACTGAAAGCCCTCCTTTATATTAGGGAACTAATGAAAGCCCTCCTTTAGATAAAGGAACTACTGAAAGCCCTCCTTTATATTAGGGAACTACTGAAAGCCCTCCTTTAGATTAAGGAACTACTGAAAGCCCTCCTTTAGAATAGAGAACTACTGAAAGCTCTCCTTTATATTAGGGAACTACTGAAAGCCCTCCTTTATATTAGGGAACTACTGAAAGCCCTCCTTTATATTAGGGAACTACTGAAAGCCCTCCTTTACATTAGGGAACTACTGAAAGCCCTCCTTTAGAATAGGGAACTACTGAAAGCCCTCCTTTATATTAGGGAACTACTGAAAGCCCTCCTTTAGATTAAGGAACTACTCAAAGCCCTCCTTTAGATTAAGGAACTACTGAAAGCCCCCCTTTATATTAGGGAACTACTGAAAGCCCTCCTTTATATTAGGGAACTACTGAAAGCCCTCCTTTAGAATAGGGAACTACTGAAAGCCCTCCTTTATATTAGGGAATACTGAAAGCCCTCCTTTAGATTAAGGAACTACTGAAAGCCCTCCTTTATATTAGGGAACTACTGAAAGCCCTCCTTTAGATTAAGGAACTACTGAAAGCTCTCCTTTAGATTAAGGAACTACTGAAAGCCCTCCTTTATATTAGGGAAATACTGAAAGCCCTCCTTTATATTAGGGAACTACTGAAAGCCCTCCTTTAGATTAGGGAACTACTGGAAGCCCTCCTTTAGATTAAGGAACTACTGAAAGCCCTCCTTTAGATTAAGGAACTACTGAAAGCCCTCTTTTATATTAGGGAACCACTGAAAGCCCTCCTTTATATTAGGGAACTACTGAAAGCCCTCCTTTAGATTAAGGAACTACTGAAAGCCCTCCTTTATATTAGGGAACTACTGAAAGCCCTCCTTTAGAATAGAGAACTACTGAAAGCCCTCCTTTATATTAGGGAACTACTGAAAGCCCTCCTTTATGTTAGGGAACTACTGAAAGCCCTCCTTTATATTAGGGAACTACTGAAAGCCCTCCTTTAGAATAGGGAACTACTGAAAGCCCTCCTTTATATTATGGAACTACTGAAAGCCCTCCTTTAGAATAGGGAACTACTGAAAGCCCTACTTTATATTAGGGAACTACTGAAAGCCCTCCTTTAGATTAAAGAACTACTGAAAGCCCTCCTTTAGATTAAGGAACTACTGAAAGCCCTCCTTTATATTAGGGAACTACTGAAAGCCCTCCTTTATATTAGGGAACTACTGAAAGCCCTCCTTTAGAATAGGGAACTACTGAAAGCCCTCCTTTATATTAGGGAACTACTGAAAGCCCTCCTTTAGATTAAGGAACTACTGAAAGCCCTCCTTTAGATTAAGGAACTACCGAAAGCCCTCCGTTAGATTAAGGAACTACTGAAAGCCCTCCTTTATATTAGGGAACTACTGAAAGCCCACCTTTAGAATAGGGAACTACTGAAAGCCCTCCTTTATATTATGGAACTACTGAAAGCCCTCCTTTATATTAGGGAACTACTGAAAGCCCTCCTTTAGAATAGGGAACTACTGAAAGCCCTCCTTTATATTAGGGAACTACTGAAAGCCCTCCTTTAGATTAAGGAACTACTGAAAGCCCTCCTTTAGATTAAGGAACTACCGAAAGCCCTCCGTTAGATTAAGGAACTACTGAAAGCCCTCCTTTATATTAGGGAACTACTGAAAGCCCACCTTTAGAATAGGGAACTACTGAAAGCCCTCCTTTATATTAGGGAACTACTGAAAGCCCTCCTTTAGATTAAGGAACTACTGAAAACCCTCCTTTATATTAGGGAACTACTGAAAGTCCTTCTTTATATTAGGGAACTACTGAAAGCCCTCCTTTATATTAGGGAACTACTGAAAGCCCTCCTTTATATTAGGGAACTACTGAAAGCCCTCCTTTAGATTAAGGAACTACCGAAAGCCCTCCTTTAGATTAAGGAACTACTGAAAGCCCTCCTTTATATTAGGGAACTACTGAAAGCCCACCTTTAGAATAGGGAACTACTGAAAGCCCTCCTTTATATCAGGGAACTACTGAAAGCCCTCCTTTGGGTTAAGGAACTACTGAAAGCCCTCCTTTATATTATGGAACTACTGAAAGCCCTCCTTTATATTAGGGAACTACTGAAAGCCCTCCTTTAGAATAGGGAGCTACTGAAAGCCCTCCTTTAGAATAGGGAACTACTGAAAGCCCTCCTTTAGATTAAGGAACTACTGAAAGCCCTCCTTTATATTAGGGAACTACTGAAAGCCCTCCTTTATATTAGGGAACTACTGAAAGCCCTCCTTTAGAATAAGAAACTACTGAAAGCCCTCCTTTATATTAGGGAACTACTGAAAGCCCTCCTTTAGATTAAGGAACTACTGAAAGCCCTCCTTTATATTAGGGAACTACTGAAAGCCCTCCTTTATATTAGGGAACTACTGAAAGCCCTCCTTTATATTAGGGAACTACTGAAAGCCCTCCTTTAGAATAGGGAACTACTGAAAGCCCTCCTTTATATTACTGAACTACTGAAAGCCCTCCTTTAGATTAAGGAACTACTGAAAGCCCTCCTTTATATTAGGGAACTACTGAAAGCTCTCCTTTAGATTAAGGAACTACTGAAAACCCTCCTTTAGATTAAGGAACTACTGAAAGCCCTCCTTTATATTAGGGAACTACTGAAAGCCCTCCTTTATATTAGGGAACTACTGAAAGCCCCCCTTTATATTAGGGAACTACTGAAAGCCCTCCTTTATATTAGGGAACTACTGAAAGCCCTCCTTTAGATTAAGGAACTACTGAAAGCCCTCCTTTAGATTAAGGAACTACTGAAAGCCCTCCTTTAGATTAAGGAACTACTGAAAGCCCTCCTTTATATTAGGGAACTACTGAAAGCCCTCCTTTAGAATAGGGAACTACTGAAAGCCCTCCTTTATATTAGGGAACTACTGAAAGCCCCCCTTTAGATTAAGGAACTACTGAAAGCCCTCCTTTATATTAGGGAACTACTGAAAGCCCTCCTTTATATTAGGGAACTACTGAAAGCCCTCCTTTATATTAGGGAACTACTGAAAGCCCTCCTTTAGAATAGGGAACTACTGAAAGCCCTCCTTTAGAATAGGGAACTACTGAAAGCCCTCCTTTAGATTAAGGAACTACTGAAAGCCCTCCTTTATATTAGGGAACTACTGAAAGTCCTCCTTTATATTAGGGAACTACTGAAAGATTTTCTCTTGGTTAGGAAACCAATGAAAGCTCTCCTCTAGATCATGGAACCTCTGAAGGCCCTCTACCACATCAGGGAACCACTGAAAGCTTTACTCAAGATAAGGGAACCACTTAAAGCCCTCTTTGCAGACCAGGAAACCACTGAGAGCTCTCTTCCAGACCCAGGATAGTGTCCATATTACAGACCCAGGATAGTGTCCATATTACAGACCCCAGGATAGTGTCCATATTACAGACCCAGGATAGTGTCCATATTACAGACCCAGGGTAGTGTCCATATTACAGACCCAGGATAGTGTCCATATTACAGACCCAGGGTAGTGTCCATATTACAGACCCAGGGTAGTGTCCATATTACAGACCCAGGATAGTGTCCATATTACAGACCCAGGATAGTGTCCATATTACAGACCCAGGGTAGTGTCCATATTACAGACCCAGGGTAGTGTCCATATTACAGAGCCAGGATAGTGTCCATATTACAGACCCAGGGTAGTGTCCATATTACAGACCCAGGATAGTGTCCATATTACAGACCCAGGGTAGTGTCCATATTACAGACCCAGGGTAGTGTCCATATTACAGACCCAGGGTAGTGTCCATATTACAGACCCAGGATAGTGTCCATATTACAGACCCAGGATAGTGTCCATATTACAGACCCAGGATAGTGTCCATATTACAGAGCCAGGATAGTGTCCATATTACAGAGCCAGGATAGTGTCCATATTACAGACCCAGGGTAGTGTCCATATTACAGACCCAGGGTAGTGTCCATATTACAGACCCAGGATAGTGTCCATATTACAGACCCAGGGTAGTGTCCATATTACAGACCCAGGATAGTGTCCATATTACAGACCCAGGGTAGTGTCCATATTACAGACCCAGGGTAGTGTCCATATTACAGACCCAGGATAGTGTCCATATTACAGACCCAGGGTAGTGTCCATATTACAGACCCAGGATAGTGTCCATATTACAGACCCAGGGTAGTGTCCATATTACAGACCCAGGATAGTGTCCATATTACAGACCCAGGGTAGTGTCCATATTACAGACCCAGGGTAGTGTCCATATTACAGAGCCAGGATAGTGTCCATATTACAGAGCCAGGATAGTGTCCATATTACAGAGCCAGGATAGTGTCCATATTACAGAGCCAGGATAGTGTCCATATTACAGACCCAGGATAGTGTCCATATTACAGACCCAGGATAGTGTCCATATTACAGACCCAGGGTAGTGTCCATATTACAGACCCAGGGTAGTGTCCATATTACAGAGCCAGGATAGTGTCCATATTACAGAGCCAGGATAGTGTCCATATTACAGAGCCAGGATAGTGTCCATATTAAAGAGCCAGGATAGTGTCCATATTACAGACCCAGGATAGTGTCCATATTACAGACCCAGGATAGTGTCCATATTACAGACCCAGGGTAGTGTCCATATTACAGACCCAGGGTAGTGTCCATATTACAGAGCCAGGATAGTGTCCATATTACAGAGCCAGGATAGTGTCCATATTACAGAGCCAGGATAGTGTCCATATTAAAGAGCCAGGATAGTGTCCATATTTCAGACCCAGGATAGTGTCCATATTACAGACCCAGGATAGTGTCTGTGCTGTAGACTAGGTTAGTACACATTACAGTGAGCTTGTATTATATTACAGTATATGGAAGGTGGTCATAACGTACAGAGCAGTGTGGTGGATGGTATACGGAAGTTTCTGATGTATGTGTACAAAGTGAAAGTTGTGGTGGTGCAAGTTATGACCCGCAGTAGAGGGGAGGTTGTCAGACCAGTGGTGTAACCTACATACCATCGTAAGAGCTTGGCCACCTCCACCCACTGACACTCAACCTGGCCTGGCCCACCTCCACCCACTGCCTCTCCACCTGACCGTCTGGCCCACCTACATTCACTTACACTGCAGCTGGTCTGGCTCACCTGTTCCCACTAATATTCCTGCTGCCTGACCCGCCTCCACTCAATGATAGTCCACCTGGCCTGGCTCACATGCACGCTCTGACACTTCAACTAGCCCGGCACACTTGCATCCACTGTTACCACCTGGCCTGGCTCACCTACCCCACTGGTACTCTACCTGGCCAGAACTATCTGCACCCAATTACATTCCACCTGGCCTAGCCCATCTGCACCCATGAATGCAGGGGTAAACAATGGGCGGGGGGATACAGCAAGGGTGGGATATAGCAGCTGTGCGAGGTAGACACTAGGAAGGATGTTATACAGCAGCAGCACGTGGTAGACACTAGAAAGGATGTTATACAGCAGCAGCACGTGGTAGACACTAGAAAGGATGTTATACAGCAGCAGCACGTGGTAGACACTAGGAAGGATGATATACAGCAGCAGCACGTGGTAGACACTAGGAAGGATGTTATACAGCAGCAGCACGTGGTAGACACTAGAAAGGATGTTATACAGCAGCAGCACGTGGTAGACACTAGGAAGGATGTTATACAGCAGCAGCACGTGGTAGACACTGGGAAGGATGATATACAGCAGCAGCACGTGGTAGACACAAGGAAGGATGTTATACAGCAGCAGCACGTGGTAGACACTGGGAAGGATGATATACAGCAGCAGCACGTGGTAGACACTGGGAAGGATGATATACAGCAGCAGCACGTGGTAGACACTGGGAAGGATGTTATACAGCAGCAGCACGTGGTAGACACTGGGAAGGATGATATACAGCAGCAGCACGTGGTAGACACTAGGAAGGATGTTATACAGCAGCAGCACGTGGTAGACACTAGGAAGGATGTTATACAGCAGCAGCACGTGGTAGACACTGGGAAGGATGATATACAGCAGCAGCACGTGGTAGACACTGGGAAGGATGATATACAGCAGCAGCACGTGGTAGACACTAGGAAGGATGTTATACAGCAGCAGCACGTGGTAGACACTGGGAAGGATGATATACAGCAGCAGCACGTGGTAGACACTGGGAAGGATGATATACAGCAGCAGCACGTGGTAGACACTGGGAAGGATGATATACAGCAGCAGCACGTGGTAGACTGGGAAGGATGATATACAGCAGCAGCACGTGGTAGACACTAGGAAGGATGTTATACAGCAGCAGCACGTGGTAGACACTAGGAAGGATGTTATACAGCAGCAGCACGTGGTAGACACTAGGAAGGATGTTATACAGCAGCAGCACGTGGTAGACACTGGGAAGGATGATATACAGCAGCAGCACGTGGTAGACACTAGGAAGGATGATATACAGCAGCAGCACGTGGTAGACACTGGGAAGGATGATATACAGCAGCAGCACGTGGTAGACACTAGGAAGGATGTTATACAGCAGCAGCACGTGGTAGACACTAGGAAGGATGATATACAGCAGCAGCACGTGGAAGACACTAGGAAGGATGTTATACAGCAGCAGCACGTGGTAGACACTAGGAAGGATGATATACAGCAGCAGCACGTGGTAGACACTGTGAAGGATGTTATACAGCAGCAGCACGTGGTAGACACTGGGAAGGATGATATACAGCAGCAGCACGTGGTAGACACTAGGAAGGATGTTATACAGCAGCAGCACGTGGTAGACACTAGGAAGGATGTTATACAGCAGCAGCACGTGGTAGACACTGGGAAGGATGATATACAGCAGCAGCACGTGGTAGACACTAGGAAGGATGATATACAGCAGCAGCACGTGGTAGACCCTGGGAAGGATGATATACAGCAGCAGCACGTGGTAGACACTAGGAAGGATGTTATACAGCAGCAGCACGTGGTAGACACTAGGAAGGATGTTATACAGCAGCAGCACGTGGTAGACACTAGGAAGGATGTTATACAGCAGCAGCACGTGGTAGACACTAGGAAGGATGTTATACAGCAGCAGCACGTGGTAGACACTAGGAAGGATGTTATACAGCAGCAGCACGTGGTAGACACTAGGAAGGATGTTATACAGCAGCAGCACGTGGTAGACACTGGGAAGGATGATATACAGCAGCAGCACGTGGTAGACACTAGGAAGGATGTTATACAGCAGCAGCACGTGGTAGACACTGGGAAGGATGATATACAGCAGCAGCACGTGGTAGACACTGGAAGGATGTTATACAGCAGCAGCACGTGGTAGACACTGGGAAGGATGATATACAGCAGCAGCACGTGGTAGACACTAGGAAGGATGTTATACAGCAGCAGCACGTGGTAGACACTGTGAAGGATGTTATACAGCAGCAGCACGTGGTAGACACTGGGAAGGATGTTATACAGCAGCAGCACGTGGTAGACACTGGAAGGATGATATACAGCAGCAGCACGTGGTAGACACTAGGAAGGATGTTATACAGCAGCAGCACGTGGTAGACACTGGGAAGGATGATATACAGCAGCAGCACGTGGTAGACACTGGGAAGGATGATATACAGCAGCAGCACGTGGTAGACTGGGAAGGATGATATACAGCAGCAGCACGTGGTAGACACTAGGAAGGATGTTATACAGCAGCAGCACGTGGTAGACACTAGGAAGGATGTTATACAGCAGCAGCACGTGGTAGACACTAGGAAGGATGTTATACAGCAGCAGCACGTGGTAGACACTGGGAAGGATGATATACAGCAGCAGCACGTGGTAGACACTAGGAAGGATGATATACAGCAGCAGCACGTGGTAGACACTGGGAAGGATGATATACAGCAGCAGCACGTGGTAGACACTGGGAAGGATGTTATACAGCAGCAGCACGTGGTAGACACTAGGAAGGATGATATACAGCAGCAGCACGTGGTAGACACTAGGAAGGATGTTATACAGCAGCAGCACGTGGTAGACACTAGGAAGGATGATATACAGCAGCAGCACGTGGTAGACACTGTGAAGGATGTTATACAGCAGCAGCACGTGGTAGACACTGGGAAGGATGATATACAGCAGCAGCACGTGGTAGACACTAGGAAGGATGTTATACAGCAGCAGCACGTGGTAGACACTAGGAAGGATGTTATACAGCAGCAGCACGTGGTAGACACTGGAAGGATGATATACAGCAGCAGCACGTGGTAGACACTAGGAAGGATGTTATACAGCAGCAGCACGTGGTAGACACTGGGAAGGATGATATACAGCAGCAGCACGTGGTAGACACTGGGAAGGATGATATACAGCAGCAGCACGTGGTAGACACTGGGAAGGATGATATACAGCAGCAGCACGTGGTAGACCTGGGAAGGATGATATACAGCAGCAGCACGTGGTAGACACTAGGAAGGATGTTATACAGCAGCAGCACGTGGTAGACACTAGGAAGGATGTTATACAGCAGCAGCACGTGGTAGACACTAGGGAAGGATGATATACAGCAGCAGCACGTGGTAGACACTGGGAAGGATGTTATACAGCAGCAGCACGTGGTAGACACTAGGAAGGATGATATACAGCAGCAGCACGTGGTAGACACTAGGAAGGATGTTATACAGCAGCAACACGTGGTAGACACTGGGAAGGATTTTATACAACTGCAGCAGCAACTAGGCAGGGTGGGACACAACAGCAGCAGCACTAGGCAGGGTGGGACACAACAGCAGCAGCACTAGGGCAGGGTGGGACACAACAGCAGCAGCACTAGGCAGGGTGGGACACAACAGCAGCAGCACTAGGCAGGGTGGGACACAACAGCTGCAGCACTAGGCAGGGTGGGACACAACAGCAGCAGCTACTAGGCAGGGTGGGACACAACAGCTGCAGCACTAGCAGGGTGGGACACAACAGCAGCAGCACTAGGCAGGGTGGGACACAACAGCAGCAGCACTAGCAGGGTGGGACACAACAGCAGCAGCACTAGGCAGGGTGGGACACAACAGCAGCAGCACTAGGCAGGGTGGGACACAACAGCAGCAGCACTAGGCAGGGTGGGACACAACAGCAGCAGCACTAGGCAGGGTGGGACACAACAGCTGCAGCACTAGGCAGGGTGGGACACAACAGCAGCAGCACTAGGCAGGGTGGGACACAACAGCAGCAGCACTAGGCAGGGTGGGACACAACAGCAGCAGCACTAGGCAGGGTGGGACACAACAGCAACAGCACTAGGCAGGGTGGGACACAACAGCTGCAGCACTAGGCAGGGTGGGACACAACAGCTGCAGCACTAGGCAGGGTGGGACACAACAGCAGCAGTCTCAGGAGCTGTCTGGCATAGGCTAGTAGTGCTCACTTGTTATGTTTGTATGTAATGTTCCGTAGCTATAGTTATGTTTGTATGTAATGTTCCGTAGCTATAGTTATGTTTGTATGTAATGTTCCGTAGCTATAGTTATGTTTGTATGTAATGTTCCGTAGCTGTAGTTACAATGAGACATAGACTCCTGCTCCAAACAAGGTGGTTTTGCTAAGCTTAACACTACCTAAGAAAAGATGCAGCCCCCTTAAAAGCAGTAGAAGAAATGAATAGTTCAGTAGAAGTAAATGGCAGTTGAGGTTGTGGACCATGTCAACACACCAACCCACTGGCTGAGACCTAAGATCAACATGAGCGAGGGGGTCGCTCCTCCGCCCCTACTAACTGACTCTTTACCTGCAAATTTGGTTTTATGGAAATGACTACTTAAAGTGCAAGAAGAGAACTTTGTGGTTAGTCTGGTATGAATACTCTCTCTCTGTCTCTGTCTGTCTGTCTGTCTGTCTCTCTCTCTCTCTCTCTCTCTCTCTCTCTCTCTCTCTCTCTCTCTCTCTCTCTCTGTAACGAAGAAATATTCATTCATCACATGGGCCAAAACCCAAAAGCCCTATTTATTTACATGAACAGAGAAAAGTTGGAAAGTGGACCATTGAATGAAGATGAGACTTGTGTAAATGATCCCCACGTGATAATGGTAATGTTGGTTAGGTTTACTACATGAAGAAATAATGATTCAATATTTCATGATCGTAGACATAACAGAAAGTGATGGAACTCAAGTAATCAATCAACTCAGGAAATCCAACTCCAAAACCAGATGGGATTTCAGCAATCATTCTAAAGAATGAATGCTAAGAGAAAGGGTCATCCCAGATATACACAAGAACCTAGCACCAGGACACTAGGCACCATCCACATAACTATATAAACCAGTTACCGTAACTTCCCACATCATCAAAGTATTTCAGAGTAATACAGAAACATACACAGGAGCATCTTAGTGAAACTGGACGGGATACATTTGTTGCTGGTCAAATGCGACACATACAGCCAGTCTCATGCTAATGGTGTATGGCAAGAGACACTGTTTGTCTTATTTTCTGTAAAAACATTTGATCAGGTAAACTATGTTGTTATGAAGTTACAAGTCAAAATATAAAAAGGAAAAGGAAAATCGATCAGAGAATGTCTCACTAACATAATGTTTAAGTTGCAAATGGAAGCACGTTTTAGGATGTCATACAACCACGAGTATCAGTTCTGACCATAATATTTTGTTATCTTGATCTTAGACAGTTAAGAAGTAAGAGAGTAGCCACATGTTTTGCCTGTAACAGGAGAGTAGGTAAAGAAGTAGAGTGTTACAGGATTAAGACAAACTGTAAAGGGATTTGGATAGTATGTGTAGATGAGCAGATGAGAACTTTATGGATTCTAATGAAGGGGAATTTGAACCAAAAAACTACGTACTACAGACAGAATCCCTGCAGGAACAAAAATAGAGAGGACAGTAAACCTCAAGATATTGAGGAATATTGTAAGAGAAAAACTTCAAGGAAAAGACTAAATAGATAATTTAGTACTTTCATATTGGTAGTAGTGAGTACAATTATGCTCACATTTACAACAAGTGACAGACGATAAATGATGAAAATGTTTAATTCTACCTCCGTATTCCTCGCATATCGTTGAAGGCGACTAAATGGGACGGGAGGGGGAGGGGGGCTTCCTCTTGTATTTCAGTTTCTAAAAGAGGAAATAGAAGTTAAGCGAGGGGTGCTCATCTTGTTTGAAGGCTCAGATTAGGGTGTCTGAATGTGTGTGGGAGATATAGGTAGTATGTTTGAGGAAAGAAACCTGGATGGTCTGGCTCAGTGAAACGAAGCTCAAAGGTAAAGGGAAAGAATGGTTTGGAAACTCTTGGGAATTAAGTCAGGAGTTGATGAGAGGGCAAGAGCTAAGGAAGAAGTAGCTCTACTCCAGAAGCAGAAGCTGTGGGAGTGTGTGATAGACTGTAAGGAAGTAAATTCAAGATTGATTAGAGGAAGACTAAAGTGGATGGCGTGAGATGGGTGATAGTTGGTGCTTATGCACCGGGCCAAGAGAAGAAAGATCATGAGAGGTAGGTGTTTTGGGAGTAGCTGAGTGAATGTGTCAAGTGTTTTGGTGATGGGTGATGTGAATGCAAAGATGAGTGATATGACACTTGAAGGTATAATTGGCGCACATTGGGTATTCAGTGTTGTGAATGGAAATGGTGAAGAGCCTTTGGATTTGTTTGCTGAAAAAAAGATAGTTGATTGGGAATACCTGGTTTAAAAAGAGATATACACAAGTATGCGTAGGATAGATGGTCCAAGGGCATTATTAGATTACGTATTAATTGATAGACGTGTAAAAGAGACTTTTGGATGTAAATGTGCTGAAAGGGGTAGCTGGTGGGATATCTGATCACTGTCTTGTGGAGACGAAGGTGAAGATTTATAGAGGTTTCCAAAAAAGAGGAGACAGCGTCGAGAGAAGAAAGTGGTAAGAGTAAGTGTACTAGGAAAAGAGATATGTGCGAAGAAATATCAAGAGAGATTGAGTGTAGAATGCCAAAATAAGGAGAGGGGAGTGGGGAGGAATGGGATGTATTAAAGGAAGTAGTGATGGCATGTGCAAGAGATGCATGTGGCATGAGAAAGGTGGGAGGAGGGCAGATTAGATAGAGTAGTGAGCGGTGGGATGAAGAGGTAAAGTTGCTAGTGAAAGAGAAAAGACAGGCGTTTGGACGGTACTTGCGAGGAAGGAGTGCAAATGACTGGGAGATTTATAATAGAAAGCGGTAGGAAGTCAAGAGAAAGATGCAGGGGTTGAAAGATGGCAAGTGAGAGTTGGGGTGAGAAAGCATCATTGAACTTAAGGGAGAATAAAAGCATGTTTTGGAAGGAGGAAAATTATGTGGGAAAGGCAAGAGAACAAATGGGAACATCGGTGAAGGGGTGGGGGGGAGGGGGGGTTGATAAGAGGTACTGTTGGAGTGAGAAGATGGAGTATTTTGAAGGATCGTTGAACGTGATTGACAATAGTGTGGCATACGTAGGTTGTTTTGATAGGGGTGGTGTGCGAATTGAGAGAGCCAGGAAGAGTGGTTCGGTGAAGAGAGAAGAGGTGGTGAAAGCTTTGCGGAAGATGAAATCCGGCAAGGCGGCGGGAGTGGATGGTATTGCAGTTGAATTTATTAAGAAAGGAGGTGATTGTCTTTTCGATTGGTTGGTAAGGATATTCACTGTATGTATAGATCATAGTGAAGTGCCTGAGGATTGGCGGAATGCGTGTATAGCGCCATTGTGTAAAGAAAAGGGGAAGATGAGTGTTGAAACTACAGGGGCATAAGTTTGTTGAGTATACATGGAAAACTGTATGGGAAGATATTGATTGAGAGGTGAGGAGTACAAGATAATAAAAGCACATTAATCGTGTACAAATATTTACATTAATACTTTACATTCAACATTCCACATTCCAGGTAAGATTTCAGACCAGATCTCTTTCCTTAATGACAGTTTGACTATAGAAACATGATACAAGATACACTTAGTCTTTGAATTCTGTGACAAGTTATAATACAGTGTGACACAGACCCGAGACGACACAGTCTAACATCTTACAATGTGGGGCAGCGGTGCCTGCGAGCTTTGAGACAAGGAAAACCTACATTACCTGCTGGGCTCGTGATGGTTCAAGGAATCACCGCCAAGTTGTTGTTAAGATCGTCGCACCTGTTGGTCCGACACGGGCCTTTGCCTGTTAGCGGCCCGTGTCTGGGCCTTTATTTGGAGGAGCAGCCAGCCCCGCCCTGACCTGCCACTTTCGGCTGCGATAGGGGAGGAATGACCACAATTACTCTTGATTGGTCAAAAAACTCATTGTCACGCCCTCATCCCGACATGATTGGCTTGGAGGCCTAAGGTCCGGCCCCCATACAGTCTAAAGACATCTCTGACAACGCAACCAGGATGGGTGGGCGACCTTTCCCAGGCATGACCTCGTGGCTGACCCCGGGTCACTTGACCACGTTACTTGAGGAATAATTAGCGGGTCGATGCGATATGCACAGATACCAGGTGGCGTGGGAGCGGCAGAGGAATATCTTGAAACCTCTCAGATAACCACATGGCTTCCTATAACATACAATTCTCTACAACCTAGGCACAACCAAACCGCAGCTTCGTAACTGTGTATGTGAGTGGATTAGCCATTCTTCGTGTTTCCTGGCGCTACCTCGCTGACGCGGGAAACGGTGATAAGTATAATAAAAGAAATATATATATATATATATATATATATATATATATATATATATATATATTTTTTTTTTTTTTTTTGCTTTGTCGCTGTCTCCCGCGTTTGCGATGTAGCGCAAGGACACAGACGAAAGAAATGGCCCAACCCACCCCCATACACATGTATATACATACGTCCACACATGCAAATATACATACCTACACAGCTTTCCATGGTTTGCCCCAGACGCTTCACATGCCCTGATTCAATCCACTGACAGCACGTCAACCCCGGTATACCACATCGATCCAATTCACTCTATTCCTTGCACGCCTTTCACCCTCCTGCATGTTCAGGCCCCGATCACACAAAATCTTTTTCACTCCATCTTTCCACCTCCAATTTGGTCTCCCACTTCTCCTCGTTCCCTCCACCTCCGACACATATATCCTCTTGGTCAATCTTTCCTCACTCATTCTCTCCATGTGCCCAAACCATTTCAAAACACCCTCTTCTGCTCTCTCAACCACGCTATTTTTATTTCCACACATCTCTCTTACCCTTACGTTACTTACACGATCAAACCACCTCACACCACACATTGTCCTCAAACATCTCATTTCCAGCACATCCATCCTCCTGCGCACAACTCTATCCATAGCCCACGCCTCGCAACCATACAAAATTGTTGGAACCACTATTCCTTCAAACATACCCATTTTTGCTTTCCGAGATAATGTTCTCGACTTCCACACATTCTTCAAGGCTCCCAGGATTTTCGCCCCCTCCCCCACCCTATGATCCACTTCCGCTTCCATGGTTCCATCCGCTGCCAGATCCACTCCCAGATATCTAAAACACTTTACTTCCTCCAGTTTTTCTCCATTCAAACTTACCTCCCAATTGACTTGACCCTCAACCCTACTGTACCTAATAACCTTGCTCTTATTCACATTTACTCTTAACTTTCTTCTTTCACACACTTTACCAAACTCAGTCACCAGCTTCTGCAGTTTCTCACATGAATCAGCCACCAGCGCTGTATCATCAGCGAACAACAAGTGACTCACTTCCCAAGCTCTCTCATCCCCAACAGACTTCATACTTGCCCCTCTTTCCAAAACTCTTGCATTCACCTCCCTAACAACCCCATCCATAAACAAATTAAACAACCATGGAGACATCACACACCCCTGCCGCAAACCTACATTCACTGAGAACCAATCACTTTCCTCTCTTCCTACACGTACACATGCCTTACATCCTCGATAAAAACTTTTCACTGCTTCTAACAACTTGCCTCCCACCCCATATATTCTTAATACCTTCCACAGAGCATCTCTATCAACTCTATCATATGCCTTCTCCAGATCCATAAATGCTACATACAAATCCATTCGCTTTTCTAAGTATTTCTCACATACATTCTTCAAAGCAAGCACCTGATCCACACATCCTCTACCACTTCTGAAACCACACTGCTCTTCCCCAATCTGATGCTCTGTACATGCCTTCACCCTCTCAATCAATACCCTCCCATATAATTTACCAGGAATGCTCAACAAACTTATACCTCTGTAATTTGAGCACTCACTCTTATCCCCTTTGCCTTTGTACAATGGCACTATGCACGCATTCCGCCAATCCTCAGGCACCTCACCGTGAGTCATACATACATTAATTAACCTTACCAACCAGTCAACAATACAGTCACCCCCTTTTTTAATAAATTCCACTGCAATACCATCCAAACCTGCTGCCTTACCGGCTTTCATCTTCCGCAAAGCTTTTACTACCTCTTCTCTGTTTACCAAATCATTTTCCCTAACCCTCTCACTTTGCACACCACCTCGACCAAAACACCCTATATCTGCCACTCTGTCATCAAACACATTCAACAAACCTTCAAAATACTCACTCCATCTCCTTTTCACATCACCACTACTTGTTATCACCTCCCCATTTGCGCCCTTCACTGAAGTTCCCATTTGCTCCCTTGTCTTACGCACTTTATTTACCTCCTTCCAGAACATCTATTTATTCTCCCTAAAATTTAATGATACTCTCTCACCCCAACTCTCATTTGCCCTTTTTTTCACCTCTTGCACCTTTCTCTTGACCTCCTGTCTCTTTCTTTTATACGTCTCCCACTCAACTGCATTTTTTCCCTGCAAAAATCGTCCAAATGCCTCTCTCTTCTCTTTCACTAATACTCTTACTTCTTCATCCCACCACTCACTACCCTTTCTAATCAACCCACCTCCCACTCTTCTCATGCCACAAGCATCTTTTGCGCAATCCATCACTGATTCCCTAAATACATCCCATTCCTCCCCCACTCCCCTTACTTCCATTGTTCTCACCTTTTTCCATTCTGTACTCAGTCTCTCCTGGTACTTCCTCACACAAGTCTCCTTCCCAAGCTCACTTACTCTCACCACCCTCTTCACCCCAACATTCACTCTTCTTTTCTGAAAACCCATACAAATCTTCACCTTAGCCTCCACAAGATAATGATCAGACATCCCTCCAGTTGCACCTCTCAGCACATTAACATCCAAAAGTCTCTCTTTCGCGCGCCTGTCAATTAACACGTAATCCAATAACGCTCTCTGGCCATCTCTCCTACTTACATAAGTATACTTATGTATATCTCGCTTTTTAAACCAGGTATTCCCAATCATCAGTCCTTTTTCAGCACATAAATCTACAAGCTCTTCACCATTTCCATTTACAACACTGAACACCCCATGTACACCAATTATTCCCTCAACTGCCACATTACTCACCTTTGCATTCAAATCACCCATCACTATAACCCGGTCTCGTGCATCAAAATCACTAACACACTCATTCAGCTGCTCCCAAAACACTTGCCTCTCATGATCTTTCTTCTCATGCCCAGGTGCATATGCACCAATAATCACCAATCTCTCTCCATCAACTTTCAGTTTTACCCATATTAATCGAGAATTTACTTTCTTACCTTCAATCACATACTCCCACAACTCCTGTTTCAGGAGTACTGCTACTCCTTCCCTTGCTCTTGTCCTCTCACTAACCCCTGACTTTACTCCCAAGACATTCCCAAACCCTGGGGATAGGAGAGAAAGAATACTTGCCACGTATTCCCTGCGTGTCGTAGAAGGCGACTAAAAGGGAAGGGAGCGGAGGTCTGGAAATCCTCCCCTCAGTTTTTTTTAATTTTCCAAAAGAAGGAACAGAGAAGGGGGCCAGGTGAGGATATTCCCTCAAAGGTCCAGTCCTCTGTTCTTAACGCTTCCTTGCTAACGCGGGAAATGGCGAATAGTATGAATAAAATAATAAATAAATAAATAAATAAATAAATAAATAAATATATATATATATATATATATATATATATATATATATATATATATATATATATATATATATATATATATATATAGTGATGGGTGATTTGAATGCAAAGGCGAATAATGTGGCAGCTGAGGGAATAATTGGTGTACATGGGGTGTTCAGTGTTGTAAAGGGAAATGGTGAAGAGCTTATAGATTTATGTGCTGAAAAAGGACTGGTGATTGGGAATACCTAGTTTAGAAAGAGAGATATACATAAGTATATGCATATATGTTGGAGAGATGGTCAGAGAGCGTTATTGGATTACGTGTTAATTGATAGGCGCGCGAAAGAGAGACTTTTGGATGTTAGTGTGCTGAGAGGTGCAACTGGAGGGATGTTGATCATTTTCTTGAGGCGAAAGTGAAGATTTGTAGAGGTTTTCAGAAAAGAAGAGAAAATGTTGGGGTGAAGAGAGTGGTGAGAGTAAGTGAGCTTGGGAAGGAGACTTGTGTGAGGAAGTACCAGGAGAGACTGAGTACAGAATGGAAAAAGATGAGAACAAAGGACGTAAGGGGAGTGGGGGAGGAATGGGATGTATTTAGGGAAGCAGCGATGGCTTGCGCAAAAGATGCTTGTGGCATGAGAAGCGTGGGAGGTGGGCAGGTTAGAAAGGGTAATGAGTAGTGGTATGAAGAAGTAAGATTATTAGTGAAAGAGAAGAGAGAGGCATTTGGACGATTTTTGCAGGGAAATAATGCAAATGAGTGGGAGCTGTATAAAAGAAAGAGGCAGGAAGTCAAGAGAAAGATGCAAGAGGTGAAAAGAGGGCAAATGAGAGTTGGGGTGAGAGAGTATCATTAAGTTTTGGGGAGAATAAAAAGATATTTTGGAAGGAGGTAAATAAAGTGCGTAAGACAAGGGAACAAATGGGAACATCAGTGAAGGTGGCAAATGGGGAGGTGATAACAAGTAGTGGTGATGAGAAGATGGAGTGAGTATTTTAAAGGTTTGTTGAATGTGTTTGATGATAGAGTGGCAGATATAGGGTGTTTTGGTCGGGGTGGTGTGCAAAGTGAGAGGGTTAGGGAGGATGATTTGGTAAACAGAGAAGAGGTAGTAAAAACTTTGAAAAGCCGGCAAAGCAGCAGGTTTGGATGGTATTGCTGTGGAATTTATTAAAAAAGGGGGTGAGTGTATTGTTGACTGGTTGGGAGGATTATTTAATGTATGTATGACTCATGGTGAGGTGCCTGAGGATTGGCGGAATGCTTGCATAGTGCCATTGTACAAAGGCAAAGGGGATAAAAGTGAGTGCTCAAATTACAGAGGTATAAGTTTGTTGAGTATTCCTGGGAAATTATATGTGAGGGTATTGATTGAGAGGGTGAAGGCATGTACAGAAAACCAGATTGGGGAAGAGCAGTGTGGTTTCAGAAGTGGTAGAGGATGTGTGGATCAGTTGTTTGCTTTGAAGAATGTATGTGAGAAATTCTTAGAAAAGCAAATGGATTTGTATGTAGCATTTATGGATCTGGAGAAGGCATATGATAGAGTTGATAGAGATGCTCTGTGGAAGGTATTAAGAATATATGGTGTGGGAGGCAAGTTGTTGGAAGCAGTGAAAAGTGTTTATTGAGGATGTAAGGCATGTGTATGTGTAGGAAGAGAGGAAAGTGAGTGGTTCTCAGTGAATGTTGGTTTGCGGCAGGGGTGCGTGATGTCTCCATGGATGTTTAATTTGTTTATAGATGGGGTTGTTAGGGAGGTGAATGCAAGAGTTTTGGAAAGAGGGGCAAGTATGCAGTCTGTTCTGGATGAGAGAGCTTGGGAAGTGAGTCAGTTGTTGTTCGCTGATGATACAGCGCTGGTGGCTGATTCGTGTGAGAAACTACAGAAGCTGGTGACTGAGTTTGGTAGAGTGTGTGAAAGAAAAAAGCTGAGAGTAAATGTGAATAAAAGTAAGGTTATTAGGTACAGTAGGGTTGAGGGACAAGTCAATTGGAGGTAAGTTTGAATGGAGGAAAACTAGAGGAAGTGAAGTGTTTTAGATATCTGGGAGTGGATTTGGCAGCGGATGGAACCATGGAAGCGGAAGTGAATCATAGGGTGGGGGAGGAGGCAAAGTTCTGGGAGCGTTGAAGAATGTGTGGAAGTCGAGAACGTTATCTTTGAAAGCAAAATTGGGTATGTTTGAAGGAATAGTGGTTCCTACAGTGACATATGGTTGCGAGGCGTGGGCTATAGAGTTGTGCGGAGGAGAGTGGATGTGCTGGAAATGAGATGTTTGAGGACAATATGTGGTGTGAGGTGGTTTGATCGAGTATGTAATGAAAGGGTAGGAGAGATGTGTGGTAATAAAAAGAATGTGGTTGAGAGAGCAGAGGAGGGTGTTTTGAAATGGTTTGGTCATATGGAGAGAATGAGTGAAGAAAGATTGACTAAGAAGATATATGTGTCAGAGGTGGAGGGAACGAGAAGTGGGACACCAAATTGGAGGTGGAAAGATGGATTGAACCAGGCCATGTGAAGCGTCTGAGGCAAACCATGGAAAGTTCTGTGGGGCCTGGATGTGGAAAGGGAGCTGTGGTTTCGGTGCATTATTACATGACAGCTAGAGACTGAGTGTGAACGGATGTGGCCGTTGTTATCTTTTCCTAGCGCTACCTCGCGCACATGCGGGGGGAGGGGG
Organism: Panulirus ornatus; assembly: GCF_036320965.1. Classification (NCBI taxonomy): domain Eukaryota; kingdom Metazoa; phylum Arthropoda; class Malacostraca; order Decapoda; family Palinuridae; genus Panulirus; species Panulirus ornatus. The sequence goes on from NC_092229.1 coordinate 9,803,412, forward strand.
TTGTCATTTCACGGGGCGGGGTGGCGACGGGAATGAATATGGGCAGACAGTATGAATTATGTACATGTGTATATATGTCTGTGTGTGTATATATGTATTTTATATTTGATAGAGATGCTCTGTGGAAGGTATTAAGAATATATGGTGTGGGAGGCAAGTTGTTAGAAGCAGTGAAAAGTTTTTATCGAGGATGTAAGGCATGTGTACGTGTAGGAAGAGAGGAAAGTGATTGGTTCTCAGTGAATGTAGGTTTGCGGCAGGGGTGTGTGATGTCTCCATGGTTGTTTAATTTGTTTATGGATGGGGTTGTTAGGGAGGTGAATGCAAGAGTTTTGGAAAGAGGGGCAAGTATGAAGTCTGTTGGGGATGAGAGAGCTTGGGAAGTGAGTCACTTGTTGTTCGCTGATGATACAGCGCTGGTGGCTGATTCATGTGAGAAACTGCAGAAGCTGGTGACTGAGTTTGGTAAAGTGTGTGAAAGAAGAAAGTTAAGAGTAAATGTGAATAAGAGCAAGGTTATTAGGTACAGTAGGGTTGAGGGTCAATTCAGTTGGGAGGTGAGTTTGAATGGAGAAAAACTGGAGGAAGTGAAGTGTTTTAGATATCTGGGAGTGGATCTGGCAGCGGATGGAACCATGGAAGCGGAAGTGGATCATAGGGTGGGGGAGGAGGCGAAAATTCTGGGAGCCTTGAAGAATGTGTGGAAGTCGAGAACATTATCTCGGAAAGCAAAAATGGGTATGTTTGAAGGAATAGTGGTTCCAACAATGTTGTATGGTTGCGAGGCGTGGACTATGGATAGAGTTGTGCGCAGGAGGATGGATGTGCTGGAAATGAGATGTTTGAGGACAATGTGTGGTGTGAGGTGGTTTGATCGAGTAAGTAACGTAAGGGTAAGAGAGATGTGTGGAAATAAAAAGAGCGTGGTTGAGAGAGCAGAAGAGGGTGTTTTGAAATGGTTTGGTCACATGGAGAGAATGAGTGAGGAAAGATTGACCAAGAGGATATATGTGTCGGAGGTGGAGGGAACGAGGAGAAGAGGGAGACCAAATTGGAGGTGGAAAGATGGAGTGAAAAAGATTTTGTGTGATCGGGGCCTGAACATGCAGGAGGGTGAAAGGAGGGCAAAGAATAGAGTGAATTGGAGCGATGTGGTATACCGGGGTTGACGTGCTGTCAGTGGATTGAATCAAGGCATGTGTATGGGGGTGGGTTGGGCCATTTCTTTCGTCTGTTTCCTTGCGCTACCTCGCAAACGCGGGAGACAGCGACAAAGCAAAAAAAAAAAAAAAAAAAATATTATTTATTTCTATTTTGCTTTGTCGCTGTCTCCCGCGTTAGCGAGGTAGCGCAAGGAAACAGACGAAAGAATGGCCCAACCCGCCCACATGCACATGTATATACATACACGTCCACACACGCAAATATACATACCTATACATCTCAATGTATACATATATATACATACACAGACATATACATATATACACATGTACATAATTCATACTGTCTGCCTCTATTCATTCCCACCGCCACCCCGCCACACATGAAATAACAACCCCCTCCCCCCTCATGTGCGCCAGGTAGCGCTATGGAAGACAACAAAGGCCCCATTCGTTCACACTCAGTCTCTAGCTGTCATGTAATAATGCACCGAAACCACAGCTCCTTTTCCACATCCAGGCCCCACAGAACTTTCCATGGTTTGCCTCAGACGCTTCACATGACCTGGTTCAATCCATTTGACAGCACGTCGACCCCGGTATACCACATCGTTCCAATTCACTCTGTTCCTTGCACGCCTTTCACCCTCCTGCATGTTCAGGCCCCGATCACTCAAAATCTTTTTCACTTCATCTTTCCACCTCCAATTAGGTCTCCCACTTCTCCTCGTTCCCTACACCTCAGACACATATATCCTTTTGGTCAATCTTTCCTCACTCATTCTCTCCATGTGACCAAACCATTTCAAAACACCCTCTTCTGCTCTCTCAACCACACTCTTTTTATTACCACACATCTCTCTTACCCTATTATTGCTTAGTCGATCAAACCACCTCACACCACATATTGTCATCAAACATCTCATTTCCAGCACATCCACCTTCCTGCGCACAACTCTATCCATAGCCCACGCCTCGCAACCATACAATATTGTTGGAACCCCTATTCCTTCAAACATACCCATTTTTGCTTTCCGAGATAATGTTCTCGACTTCCACACATTCTTCACGGCTCCCAGAATTTTCGCCCCTTCCCCCACCCTATGATTCACTTCCGCTTCCATGGTTTCATCCGCTGCCAAATCCACTCCCAGATATCTAAAACACTTCACTTCCTCCAGTTTTTCTCCATTCAGACTTTCCTCCCAATTGACTTGACCCTCACCCCTACTGTACCTAATAACCTTGCTCTTATTCACATTTACTCTCAACTTTCTTCTTTCACACACTTTACCATACTTAGTCACCAGCTTCTGCAGTCTCTCACATGAATCAGCCACCAGCGCTGTATCATCAGCGAACAACAAGTGACTCACTTCCCAAGCTCTCTCATCCCCAACAGACTCCATACTTGCCCCTCTTTCCAAAACTCTTGCATTCACCTCCCTAACAACCCCATCCATAAATAAATTAAAGAACCATGGAGACATCACGCACCCCTGCCGCAAACCTACATTTACTGAGAACCAATCATTTTTCTTTTCCTACACGTACACATGCCTTGCGTCCTCGATAAAAACTTTTCACTGCTTCTATCAACTTGCCTCCCACACCATATATTATTATTTCTTGCACAGAGCATCTGTATCAACTCTATCAATGCCTTCTCCAGATCCATAAATGCTACATACAAATCCATTTGCTTTTCTATATATGTGTATATATATATATATATATATATATATATATATATATATATATATTTTTTTTTTTTTTTTTTTTTTCTTTTTTTTTTTTTCTTTGTCGGTCTCCCGCGCCTACGAGGTAGCGCAAGGAAACAGACGAAAGAAATGGCCTAACCCATCCCCACACACATGCACAAACACACACGTCCACACACACGCAAACATACACACCCACACATCCCAACGTACACACATACATACACACACAGACACACACATATACACATTTGCACACAATTCACACTGTCTGCCCCTACTCACCCCCATCGCCACCCCGCCACACACGGAATGAGATTCCCCTCCCCACTCATGTGCGCGAGCCAGCGCCAGGAAAGGACAACAAAGGCCCCATTCGCTCACACTCAATCTCTAGCTGTCATGCAATAATGCCCGAAACCACAGCTCCCTTTCCACATCCAGGCCCCACAGAACTTTCCATGGTTTACCCCAGACGCTTCACATGAAAATTTTGCTCGTGATCAAGATATTCCTATGCGTCCACGGGGAAAATGAAACACGAGAAGTTTCCAAGTACACTTTCATGTAATAATCACATAATCAGGGGAGACACAACAGAGAAAAATAAGTCAGTTGATATACATCGTATCGAAGAGACGAAGCTAGGAAGTCATTTGGTAAACATGCGATTGTCCAAAACAGACAACGAGCGTTCATAAACTTATCATTTTGCAAATTTCATCAACAATAAAGTTATCTGATTTGTAAAGACCATCACTAATATTAAGATTATAATTCTTTGTGTATTTAATGATATAAGATTCAATGATATTTCTCGTCGTGGTAATAGAGTTAGAGTTAATAACTGAGATGGCATTACTCCAGTCAATACAATGATCATAGTTTTTAATGTGATTAAACAAGGCATTTGAATCTTGTCTCGTTCTTATACTTTGTTTATGTTGCTTAAGTCTAACAGAAAGATCCTTACCTGTCTGCCCAACATAAAATTTATCACAATTTCTACATGGTACTTTATAGATGCATCCAGGAGAATTTTCTGGTGAATTCCTGATTAGTATTCTATATAGTATTATTGTTGCTGAAGGCAACATTTACATTAAAGGATTTAGGCAACATGGGAAGTAAAGTGAAATTATTATTAAGAGGGAGAACTAAAAGATTCTTGGTGTCAATGGGATGTTTGGGCTCAACTCTATAAAAATGATTTCTTTGCTAACTTTAGGGATTTATCACTGAAAGATCTAGGGTACTTAGATCCAATAGAATATATCTTCTCAAAGTCATCATCAATAAACTCTTGACTGCAAATACGTAATGCCCTAAGGAACATAGATTGAAATGATAATTTAACCTTCTTGTTGAGATGAGTAATAATGGATATATGAGCACACATTGGTAGGTTTTCTGTATATGCTTAACTTAAACTTGTTTCCTTGTCTATGGATCATGCAATCTAAAAATGGTAACATACCATTATTTTCATTTTCTACAGTAAATTTGATGGAAGGTACTAAATTGTTAAGTAAGGGGAGAAATGTTTGTAAATTTTCATTTGTTGGCCAAACACAAAGAACATCATCTACATACCTAGACCAAATTGCATTAGAGGGTAAGATATCCTTTAGTAATTTTGTTTCAAAAAATTCCATAAAAAGATTACTTAGTACAAGTGAAAGAGGGTTACCCATTGCCATACCAAATTTTTGAGCATAATAATCATTGAATTGAAATACACAGTCTTTTATACACAATTTTATCAGTTAATTGAAAACAGACTTTGAAACATGTAAATGAATATCATCCAAGATGTCAAACAAATATTCTAAAAGGTCATCAACTGGAATTTTTGTGAAAAGTGAGGAAACATCAAAGCTAACTACTTTGAAATCAAAATTAACATTGATATTGTTTAGCTTGTTGACTAAATCTACATTGTTCATGATATTAGAATTTGATACCTTAACAACTAAAGGCTTAATAAAGAAACTAACCATTTTGACAATTTATATGTGATGGAGCATACATTTATATGTGATGGAGCCTACTGAACTCACTGTAGGTTTTGCTGGAAAATTCTGTTTATGTGTTTTTATAAGTCCATACATATATGGCATTGAAGGGGACAAAGATGACAAACTTTTGATAAGAGAGCCATTACCTTTCAACAACAGCTTCATTTTTTTTTATTGAAATGGGAATTAACTGCTTCTAAGGGATTTTTACTGAGTTTAGAATATGTTGTGTCATCATTTAAAAGATTGCTCATTTTAGATGAATAGTTACTTTTGTCTAAAATCACAACAGTGATAGCCTTATCTACTTTAGTAATATGTATATCCTTGTCTTTTTTTAAGGTGTTAATAGCTCTTATGAATCTTTTAGGGCAATTAGGTTCCACTGGTTTTGACAAACTGGCATACACTAAACCCTTACAGATATTAATTTCATCATTAGTTAGGTTACTGTATTTCTCTAAATTACAAAAAAACTTTGTGTGTGTGTCTACTTTGCTCAACTTAATAACACTTAGATTGTTATCAACTTAGATCAAAACTCCATCACCTGCCCTGCATAACTTAATAACACTTAGATTGTTATCAACTTAGATCATAACTCCATCACCTGCCCTGTATAACTTAATAACACTTAGATTGTTATCAACTTAGATCATAACTCCATCACCTGCCCTGTATAACTTAATAACACTTAGATTGTTATCAACTTAGATCATAACTCCATCACCTGCCCTGTATAACTTAATAACACTTAGATTGTTATCAACGTAGATCATAACTCCATCACCTGCCCTGTATAACTTAATAACACTTAGATTGTTATCAACTTAGATCAAAACTCCATCACCTGCCCTGTATAACTTAATAACACTTAGATTGTTATCAACTTAGATCATAACTCCATCACCTGCCCTGTATAACTTAATAACACTTAGATTGTTATCAACGTAGATCATAACTCCATCACCTGCCCTGTATAACGATCTAGTGTGAATAGTTTATATCCGGGTATTGCTAGCTCGGCCAATAAGTGTTTATTCTCAGAGTTGATCCACGAGTCTGAGATTGCAATAATGTTCGCTTTTCAGTAACTGAAAGGGTATAAGTACATCATAGGGTATAAGTTCATCATAGGGTATAAGTTCATCATAGGGTATAAGTTCATCATAGGTATAAAGGGGATAAGTTCAT